>NC_072790.1:233067623-233370653 GCF_028583425.1 Eublepharis macularius | reverse complement strand
CCCAGGTGGCACTCACCTGTCTGCTTTGCAAGGACTTGCAGGCGGAGAGGAACTCCTGGGTGCGATCTTGACACGACATGGTGTCCTGCGGGACTGGAGGGGGTGCTGCTGGGGTTGTGGCAGCGGCAGCGGCAAACGGGGGCAGAACTTGCGTCTGGGAAGGCCCCAGGTAAACGCCTTGGTCGGTGTTTCTAGAGCCGTGGCGTTTCCTCGTATTCATGGAGGCACATAACCCGGTGCTTGGAAGAAAAGGAAAGTAGGCAGTGAGCGCCCAGCAATGGAAACACAGCCTTCTCATCTGTTCTCAGAGCCCAGGCGCTCACTCCCTTTCCCTGTTCAAAATATCAGGACAACGGCTGACTCGCTATCTGTTTGCTAGACTCAAGATGATCGGTGGATGGTTCGCCAACGCAAGCTTGGAGAGAGCAAGATTCCACAACAGTGATAACTATATTTTTGAATAAGATCCCCATCAAAGTCTGGAGAAGGTGATATACACAAAGAAAAGGGGGCAAAGATGGTTGAATGGAGCGTGAAAACAAGAGAGAGACAGAGAAACCAGTTAGTCAGCAGAAGGTGAAGCACTGAGTGCAGAAGTCTCTCTCTCTCTCTATGGCTCTGATGCGAAGCAATGGATTTGTTGCCTTGGAAGAACACTTCTGTGCTTCCACATGTTCTGTTCACATATTTATTTTTTATTTACTTCATTTATACCCTGCCTTTCTCCTCAATGAAGACCAAAAGCACTTACATCATTCTCCTCTCCTCTATTTTATCTTCACAACAACCTGAGAACCAGGCTGAGAACCAGTGACTGGCCCAAGATTACTCAGCCAACTTCCACAACAGAGCAGGTATTCAAGCCTGGGTCTCCCAGATCGTAGGCCAACACTAAGAATGACAACCACGCTGGCTGTCCAGTAGCACCTTTAAGACTAACCAACTTTACTGTAGCGTAAGCTTTCGAGAATCACAGTTCTCTTCGTCAGATGCAATGAATATCAGATGCAGAACATGCATCTGACAAAGAGATCTGTGATTCTCGAAAGCTTATGCTACAGTAAAGTTGGTTAGTCTTAAAGGTGCTACTAGACTCTTTTCTATTTTGCTACGACAGACTAACACGGCCAACTCCTATCACACTGGCTCTCATATTTGAAGATAATACAAAGATCACAGAGATGCTGTATGTTTCCATACAAAAGAAACTAAGCCCTGGATCGCTGTTGCTGAAACTCCACACCAATTAGGGAGCCCACAACAATAAAACCTTCATTCCCTTTCCAAAAGCCAGCAGCAGACTGTAGTACCTAATCCACCAATCTGGATCTTGGATCACTGCCAGAACTTGAGCCCCTCCGCAAAGGTCTCCAGCCTCCCAAGAGAAATCCACCGTCACAGAACTTGCTGGTCTCTCGCCAGTATCACAGATACAACTTAAGTGCCGTAGTCCCGAGCACAGATTGGAGCTACTGTTCCTTACGATCGCATCCCTTCCCATGGATAGCGCTTAGATCAGTAGTTTAAAAAAAAAAGTTTTACAGAGGCCCAAAAGTCACACCAATATGCTGGGGAGACTCTCACTGCCCTCCCCCCTTTTTAAATGAGCATATACTGTATTTGTGAGACTAGGTTTTACTTCCAGATGTGCCATAAAAAAAAGAGATGAAAAAAGGAAGTGAGGGAGCAATACAGAAAGTAGCAGGAAACAAAAGTAATACTGCACTGTAAATAATTCAAATACTTGGCTTTATTTCCAGAGAGCCTTTTAAAAAGGGCAATCTTAAATCTCAATTCAAGTTGCAGTTATGTCCAATAATAAAGATCTTTGGGGCTACAGCATTTGGGGGAGGTCATCTTTCTTTAAGTAAATACGGTACATTCCACGTCATAAGCATCAAAGCATTTCACAATAAACTATTGTGTGAACAGCCACCTCCTTATTGGCACAGAGTGTTGTGATTGTACAGCAACCAATATTGGCTGTAATTGCAAATAACAGAATCTCCATATTCAAAGGGGGCAAAGAAAGATGCAAACTCAAGTATTCCTAATACCTCTGCAATAAATATATGGCGCAACCACATTTGGAATATTAGGTACACTCTACGCTAACAAGTATAATACTGTTCTGGAAGATAATCAAATCTTTCCTACAAGGGAAGTTACAGCATTTAGAGCTTCTTAGCTTAGAAAGGGACTCCAAGATGGAAATTAACAAAATTCTGAATGGTACAGGGTTATAAGGCTGGGGTTGAGGATTCCTCCACTCTCTTGGTACTGCAAGGAACTCTGTACAAGTTCTGAGGACCCTGCTACACTCAACGGAAAGTGAACTTAGCTGAGTTAGACCAATTTTATTGCTTTTATCTGAGAGGTAGAGAAAGCGCACTTTCCCTGTTTCATATTTTGTCCCTTTTTCGACCTGTTTTGAATCAAGTCGCCATTTTCTATTTTTTATAAATACTTTTATTGGCTTCAGTTGTACGATATATTTCACAGGGTTGTTTCAGTCTCTTCCATATGTGCCAGATCACCTGAGTGCTACGTAGTTGCTATAAAATATTTTCTCGGGTTTTCACCCAGTTACTTCATTATTGTTCTAGCGGTGTGCTAGAATGGCACCTTCTCAGTGGGTCAGTCTTTATGTTCTCAGGAAGCCCCTGAGTAGTGGGAGCCAGTTACCAGGGTGCTTATTGTATTGTTTATTGACTGCCCCAGCCATTGATCATATCGCTTTATACTGTGTAATCTGCCTTGAGTCCCAGTAAGAAAGGCGGACTATAAATAACATAAATAAATTACACAAATGGAGGAGAAGAGATAAAATAAAACCCTTCATCTAAGGGAGATTCCTAGCAAGGAAAGTCACCAAAGGTGTCTAGACTGACCAGCTAGGAAAATGCCCTGCCAGCATAGAACAAATCAAATAACCAGGGGAAAGCCTTGTAAAATATCTTATAGCAAACTCAGAAGCGACAATGCAGTCCAACACGTAGGGAAGAGATTCAGAGAAAAATCCTTTGTACAAAATATTTATTTGGGAAAACAAAAAGATGTCTTCATAAAAAGGTTTATTAGAGGAAAAGAGGGGGGTGAGTGGTGGTTGGATTCAAAGGAGAAGGGGACAAAATGTCAAACAGAGAAAGAGCACGCTACCACACAGAACACACAGTCTCTCAAATAAAAGCAATGAACACCTGCACCCTTGAAATAATACAAAACTTGAAGTTACCCACTGAAACCGATCACCAGTAGTTATGTTATGTACACCCTCCCAAATGGTGACTCAAAGTGATTTACATCATGGCCCTCTCCTTCATCCCCCCTTTGAGGTAGGTTAGGCTGAGAGGGTGTAATTGACCCAAGGTCACCCAGTGAGATTCCCTGGCAGAATGGGATCTAAACCTGGATCTCCCAGATCTTAGACTAACACTCAAACCACTACACCACACTAGCCGCTCTGTAGCTTCCAGGAATGCAGGATGGAAAAATGTTTTGAGAAATGTCCACTATGATTTCTAAAACAAGAACTTGTTCACAGAATCAATTATTAACATAATGACATGACTAGACACAGTACCAGTCAAACTGGACAATTTTAAAGTTATAATTAAATTGTTTTAGGTGACAATATCTAAGAGATCTCCCTCACTCGCTACACTAACATTGCTTTATGGATCTCCCCCCACTTGGATGCTATATTTCACTCCACTCTCTTTGTCTAGCAGAAAAAGTTTGAGATACATATTGCAGATTTAACAGGACTCTTTGTGATTGTGAGGTGTTGCAAAAAGCAGAAGCTATGATTTTCTAAGCACCATCTCCGACACGCTCAGGATTATCAGGCGCTCTGGTTCTCCAGAACCAGGACTATGGGAGCAGTTGGGACAACAACTGGAGCAACTGCGGAAGAAGACTTGAGCCATGTTTGACTGAACACAACTATGAGGCAGCGGGAAAAAAATGACTTTGTTACCACCACTGTGTCTGTGCAATGTGGAGCAGCAGTGCCACTTCGAACTGTAAGAAGTTTGCTGCATGTGGCCCCCAGAAAAAAATAGCAGATATTTGGAAAAGCTACTGGGATAATTTCAGGTGTGTAGTATTGCTGGTCTATAGTAGAACAGCAAGATTCGGGTCCAATAGCACCTTAAAGACCAACTAGATCTCCAGGGTATGAGCTTTCAAGAGTCACCGTGGAAAGCTCATACCCTGGAGATCTAGTAGGTCTTTAGGGTGCTACTAGACCCAAATCTTGCTCTCCTGGGATAACAGGATTTGAGTCCAGTGGCACCTTAGAGAGCAACAAGATCTTCAGGGTGTAAGCTTTTGAGAGTCAGAGCTCTCCTTTTCAGATATCGGAAGCGTTTGAAGAAAGGAGCTCTGACTCTTGAAAGCTTACACCGTGAAAATCTTGTCGGTCTCTAAGGTGCCACTGGACTCAAACCTTGCGGTTCTACTGCAGACCAACACGACTACCCACCTAAAACAAACCTGTTGGGATAATTTCTCTAAACACATTCATTGCGGACAAAAACTGTGCACAGTTGACCTAACTTGGATGCTATCTTACCGACAAAAGCTCTAAATGTTCCTGAAGCTTCTACGAAGTCAGGTTTTTACAAATTATTTTCAGCTAGTACAACCTGAGACTTCAGATAAAACAGCTGGAGTGTTATAGTAGATCAGATGTTTGTTTGGACCCCTGTCCCTTGTGGTTAGTTAAAGGATGGATGACAAATATCAGGAGTGCATCGTTGACAGAAAGTTAGTTCCTCTGCCACTTAAAGAGGCATTTGTTAGGCTTTTATGGGGAGAGAATTAACTCTGCATGCAGAGATCTTGATAGGCAGTATCGAACCTGCCCTTTTTGAGCTAGGTCTTGGTGGCCATGCAGCTCCAGACATTTCTGGAGGAAACCTATTTTTGTTGATCTCTTTCAGTTTGGCTTTCAGCCATGTCATGACGAAGGAACTGCATTGGTCATTCAGATGGATGATCTGTGCTTGTGCTTCCTGGGGCTGTGCACCCCTGCTGGTACTCTGGGACCTGTCATCAGCTTTTGATACCATCAACCGTGGGTATCCTCTGAAATGCCAGGTAGAGATGGCCCTGACTGGCGTTGTGCTAAACTGGTTTCAGCTCTTCCTGGAACATAGGTTTCAGAAAGTGGGTTCAATAGCTGCAGCATTTTCTGGAAAAAGGTTGCTTTGGCCACAATCACAAATGTGTTGGTAACATTTAGTCTTTGAAGATGCGTCAGAAGCTTCCAACTGGTTCAGACCGCAGTGTCCAAGGTGCTTAGAGGGGCTGGCTGCAGCAAACACATGACTCCAATCTTGTGCCCATTACCCTGTATTTGTGCCCAAAAGCACAATGCCAGAAGGACAGCCGAAGTGCTGGTATCAACTTGTAAGGCTCTAACAACCTTAGATTCAAGGTACCTGCTGGAACACCTTCACCTGTACGTATATACTAGCTCACACTCTGAGGATGGCCAAAAAAGGCTTACTCTGAAAAGCTGCTATTGCAGAATGGGGCTGATGATCATGGACCCTCATAAGAGCTCTCTCAGCAGCAACCCCTCCTTTGACAACCCCCAATGGTTCCTTCTTTAGAGGCCTTCTCTTCTGACACCAGTTAAAAACTTATTTTAAAAAATATTTATTCTGGAAGGCTTTTTAGTTAAATCTGTTCCCAGTGTTTTTTAACCATTGCCCTCTATTTTCAGTTGTTTTGTACTGATTTTCACATTGTAAGCTGCCTTGCACATTTATCTTTAAAGTGTTCTAATAAATAAAAACATTTAGACTACACAAAATTATCTGCAAATACTTCTGCAGTTCTTTTTACCAACAGTAAGACAAATAAACATACAGTCAGATCTCCCATCGATCTTCCACTTCAAAACTGCTCACGAGTAAGTTCAGGACTGACCTATGTCACACAATGCATAATTAACTTATGGAATTCAATACTGCAAGATTCAGTAACATAGCTACTAGCTACGACAGGTGGGCTTTTTTGAAGCAACAGATTCATAGAGGGTAAGTTTATCAATAACTATTAACCAGCACAAGCAACAGAGCCTCTACTGATAGAGGATGCTGAGGATAAACAACAGAGAAGGCTGCAATACACTGATGTTCTCTATAAGGACTCTATAAGTACCAGATCCTAGGAACAAACAATAGAGAACTTCCACCACTTTATCTCCTGCTTAGAAACTTTCCACTAGGGGAAGTTCATCTACCTGGCTATTTCTGGGTAGACCTTTCTGGCCTGATACAGCGCTGTGCATTCTTAAGCTCATACATGAGAGCCATGGGGTGGTGGTAGTTGATGGATTCAATCAGCTATCTAGATCTAGATCCTTGTTCCAATGATTATCATAGTTCATTTCTCAGTCTAAGCTAGAACCTCAAGCATCAGTAACAGCTCTATAGCAGCAAAAAGAAAGTAGATGTAGGATGGAATGATCTCTCTCTATTCCTCCCCACAACAAGCTAAACTGCAAGTTCCACAGAACAAGGAGGTCTGTTCTTGTTTACATAGCTTTATTTTTAAAAACCCACACACATTGATGAGGCTATTTAATCATACCAGGATCTAGACCCAAGAACGCATAACAAGAACCAGGCACCAGGCTGCCACCAGTATACCAATCCATTTCTTCAACCAACTCTTACTACCACTGATTTATATACTGCCCTTCAGGACAACTTAATGTCACGCTCAGTGGTTTACAAAGTGTGTTATTGTTATCCTCAGAACAATCACCCTGTGAGGTGGGTGGGGCTGAGAGAGCTCTGAGAGAGCTGTGACTGACCCAAGGTCACCCATCTGGCTTCAAGCAGAGGAGTGGGGAATCAAACCTGGCTCTCCAGATTAGAGTCCTGCCGCTCTAAACCACTACACCAAAGCTCACAAAACATGTTTCCCTACTGCTCCTCTCCAATATAATGGTAACCTAGACATAGGATCACCGTAAGTCAGAATGGCTTGACAGCACATCATACAGACATATAATGAGGACCAACCTGTTAATTAGAATTGTCTTCGAAGAAGGGAGAGGAAGCCCTTTTTCTGTACACAAGAAACAGGTGGAGAAAGGGCTTGGACCCCTGTGAAATGGGAAGGGGCATATACATAGGAAGGGCATATACATAGGAAGGGCATATACATAGGAAGGAAAGAGAAAGGGTTTGGACCGTCGAGGGGGAAAGAATTGGAAGGCGAGAGGAGTGAAGGCCTCCTCTGAGAAGGAAAGGAGGAGGGACATACTTGGAAGGGGGAACCCTTTGGTTGGAATACAAGGAGGGAGGGGGAAAGGAAGGGGCTGGACCACTCCTACCAGCAAAAGGGGGAAGAAATGGATGGGGGGAACCTTTTGTGGAGGGTACGCGGAAGAGGAGGAAGGAAAGGAGTTGGACCACTATCCTCAACTAAATAGTGAAGGGGTAACCCTTTTGCTAGGGGCACACGAGAGGGGAAAGGACGGGTTCCCAGTCTGTAGGAAAGAGTTGTGGGGGGAACTCTTTGAAAAGGAAGGGGGGACCGTTTATGAAGCAGCACCACGCCGCGGCGGACGGGGGCGGCTCTGAGGGACTCACCGGCCTCGGAGACCTGATCCCGACGCTGTCCGGCTCTTCAGGTCCAAACACCGGCCCCGGACGGAAAGAGCGAGAGCTCCGAAAAGAGGGCGGCCCTTCAACGTCACTGCCACGTACCCTCTTCAGCGCTGCACGTCACACGCACGCTCCGACAGAGCCGCTTCCACCACGCCCCCTCGACGTCTTCTGGCGCGGCCTCTTAAAGAGATCCGTCTTGAACAGGCGGCGACGCCTTTGTTGCCAGGCAACCAAAGAGGACGGCGCCTCTAGGCCCGGCTCTTGTAGGGATGCTGTGATCTGGGGAGGCGGGGCCTACTGGGGGGGGCGTACCTTGTTGCTAGGCAACGCGGAGCGAGGAATGCCCGGCGGTGTGTAGGCCCTGGCGTGACAATCCTACGCTGATTGAACCTAATGGGGTTTACTGTTTAGTAAGCACGCGTAGGATTGGGTTGAAACAGTGCCAAGAGAGCGTTTCAGTAGAGCCCTGCGCTTTTAAATGGCAGTGCAACAGGCAGAAATTAAACAGGTGAAGCCATCTTGGCCTGCCAAACGCATGTGTGCAGAGAAGAAAGCTGTTTCACCTGTTGAATGAAAACTTGCCATGTAGAAGTTTAAAGGCACAGGAGTCGGGGGAGGGGCGGGGAGGGATCAGCCCTGCACAGACTTCTGTCTTTTTTCTAGATGGGTAGCCGTGTTAGTCTGTCTGTAGCAGTAGAAAACAACAGTCCATTAACACCTATAAGATTATAACAACATTTGTGGTAGGGTGTGAGCTTTCATGAGTCACAGCTCACTTCTTCAGATACCTGTGACTCACAAAAGCTCATACCCTTCCACAAATTTTGTTAGTCTTTTAGATGCTACTGGCCTCTTGCTCTTTTCTACTGCCTTTTTTCTGATTATCAGGCTCTTTGTCTACAAGGGTGGGGGGGATCATAGAACCATAGAGTTGGAAGGGGCCATACAGACCATCTAGTCCAACCCCCTGCCCAGTGCAGGATCATTCTGCCTATGATCCAAAGCTCCTCTTTATTAATACTTAACATTTTCCACAACAGAGCCCCCAAACAGACTCAATATTAATTAATGTAATTTCAAACCAAATAAACTAAATAATCAAGTATACAAAGAAGTGGCATTGATAAGCTTTCATGCTTCATTCTCTGCCATCCATTATTGATCTTGTGTAGCAATGTTTTAATACATAAGTAGCGGTCAAAGTAGCCTTTGATATTCTAGTATCTCTCATCATCCTGCCTTTATTTTGTTGTGTTCCTATCTTTAATTAAATTTAGACTGTAGTTCCTCAGGGCAGGGACGTCCTTGTTACTTATATGCACTTTATCTAATAATAAATTGTCTGTTCCTCAAAAGCAGGAAAACCTGACCATCCGCAAATGAGGAGTCTACATAGGAGAACTCGAACTATGCATAAAAATAAAACTTGTAAATTAACCAGAAGATTCCCCCACAGACCACACACCAAAAAAAACACCCTGCCTGATAAATGAATATGCCCCAGGAGCTGGCATTGTTGATTGCAGCTGAAAATCAGGTGTGAAAAAATTATGAGAAAGGAAATGAACTTCTAGAGCCCTTGAGGGTTTGTAGAATCTACAGGGAGGGTTTTTTTTCATTTTCTCCTTTCAGGTCTACAGATTTTATTCCTTCTAATATTAAATGTTTGATCCCTGTGCCAGTCAGGAAAACAGCACAGTGAGGCAAGATTGGAAAAAAGCAAAAGGTATTTTCCCCCATATACTCCAAAAACACCCCCTACAAAAAAAATGGATACATCTATCCAACCAGTTGACAGGATGTGCTATTAAGTGTAATGTTCTTTATGTAAGGAGCTGGCTTGGCTGATAAGGCTTAGGGATCTCATTGAATGTATGCCTGGGATCTCTGTATCAAATTGATTTATTATAAATATGCCTCTAGAAATAAAGGACTCTTATCTGTTGTTTTTATGTCCTAGTATGTAAAAACAGCCGATATTATAGGCTGGATCTCATCGAAGGTTCTAGTCCAGTGGTTCTTAACTTTTAATCCATTAAAAGCCAGTTTGGTGTTGAGAGCCAGTTTAGTGTAGTGGTCAAGAGTGCAGGACTCTAATCTGGAGAACTGGGTTTGATTCCCCACTCCTCCACTTGAAGCCAGCTGGGTGACCTTGGGTCAGTCACAGCTCCTAGCTCTCTCAGCCCCACCCACCTCACAGGGTGTTTTGTTGTGGGGATAATAATGACATACTTTGTAAACCATGCTGAGTGGGTGTTAAATCATCCTGAAGGGTGGTATATAAATTGAATGTTGTTGTTGTTATTACATCACTGAATTCTCCAACAAGCTACAAGTAAAAAATTAGGACATTAAAACAACAGATAAGGCTTCTTTATTTCTATAGGCATATTTATATCATACATATGATGCAGAGATACCCCAGGTGTACATTCAATGAGATCCCTGAGCCTGATATCAGCCAAGCCAACTCCTTAATATTAAGTTGGATTCCTATTTGCTGTGATCTCCTTTTTTAAGGGCTGTGGGGAAAAAACTGAGATTTTTATTCTCAGGACAGGATGAAAACCCTACAATCTTAAATGGCCCCCCAATGTTCTGAATGGTCCCACTCCCAAGATTTATAAATCATATCCATTTTTTAAAAAATGATCTAATTTTCAACTTTCTGCAACAGTTGCAGTGCAACCCATACCCAATGGTATTGTTCACTGAATGTCTTAGCTGTTGATTGAGTTGACCTGGACTGTGTAATCCGCCTTGAGTCTCTGCGAGAAAGGCTGACTATAAATTAATTAACATCTTACATTGGCTAACCAGATGCCTTCAGGAAATGCACAAGCAGAGCTCATCATTCTCCTTTGCTTTTGTCCCCAAGATCTGGTATTCAAAGGTACACTGCCTCAGAACAAGGAGGATCCATTTAGTTATCGTGGCTGACCATGTATCAAACATGTAAAATGTGTAACTCTCTAAGCCAAACCCAGCCATCCCATTCTCTGTTGTGGCCAGCTGTGGCCTGCATTCAGCTTGGCAGGGTGGGCCACACATAATAACTGTGCTTATATACTGCTCTGCTAGACAGATTGGTGCCCCACTCAAAGCAGTGAACAAAGTCAATGTTGTTATTATCCCCACAATACAGCTGGGGAGCTGGGGCTGAGAGAGCAGTTTACCAAGGCCACCTACTGAGCTCACGGCAGTAGGATTCAAACCAGCAGTGTGCTGATTTGCAGTCCAACCGTTTAACCTTTACTGCATAACTAGCAACTAATAACAGAATCCTGAGCCTTGTACCTAACAGCTATTGACTTGTAACACCTAATTACTTTAATTAACTTGGCAAGACTTTCCTCTTTAAAAATTTATTGCAAAACTAGGCATTGGTATTTTTCGTGGCAGTTTCACAGAGCACAGTTGTGATAGTTAAAGTTTATTCCCCTTAGCGGTAAGACTGCTCACATTTTGGAACAGTGCTGCCATAGCCAGTTATATTCTCTCTGTCAGGGTTTTCTCTCTGCTTATAGAATTTGCTCTCATGGCCTAAGTGCTGGAGGACACTACTTCACGTATTACAGTGGAGGTTTTGCTGGGTCCAGGCACTTCCATCTCCAAACTCTTGTTACTTCTCCCAGATTCGCGTCGCATGCCAAAGGCAGAAACACGTCTCCAAATCACATGGATCTTTGTGCTTTCGGTCTGGTCGCTTGGGGGCTTCTGATCTGTTGATTGCTCCTCTGTAGGCTCCCACTTCTTCTTTGTTCTAATAATTTTCTTTCCTACAAATAAGGATTATAGAATCAGAGCACTGGAAAATAAACAAAACCAGATGTTTTCCAGCTAGCCGTTCTGCTCCCCCTTTCAGATCAGCCCTGCCTTTTCAACACTGTCAGTCTTTTCCAATCATGCCGTGAAAGTAGTGTCACATTTTTGGGACCCTAAAGCTTGACTGGTTATGGGGGCCCCTTCTCAACAAGCAACAATAGGGCAACATCCTTGCAAGGACCTTGAAGCCCAAATAGTGGAGATCGGAGTGGTCACACCACCCAACATAAAGCACAGAAAAAAGTATTGGTTAATTCTCTACTAGAGAGGAAGAAAGTCATCAGAGGGGACTGAGCTCATTAGGATAGAGGGGGAAATCTAATTTTTGGTGTTAAAATGCAGCCTGAATTGAGAATTCAGATGTCTTGTTATGGTTCTGCTTGGCTAAGGGCTCAGCCGTAGAACTATTAAGCGGTGCACCAACAAAGGATTCGAGGATCCAGCTGCAAAAATGTAGACTGTGAATTGATTCTGGCGAGCGCAGCGAGCTCATACAGCTGGAGGTTCCAGATGTCCTGGAACGTGCCTTCGGAGCTGTGACTGGATGGTTGAAACAGAGTCGGCTGAGACTGAATCCCTTGAAGACAGAGGTCCTGCTTGTGGGCCTAGGGTCCATGGGTGTGGGACTCCGGCTCCCCACTCTCGCTGGAGTGCCACTTACGCCGGTGTCGAGAGTGAGGAGCCTAGGGGTGGTCCTGGATGCTTCCCTGTCTATGGAGGCACAGGTCACAGTGGTCGCAGCAGTTGTTCAATCCTCATTTTTCTATCTAAGACAGGCTCAACAACTTGTCCCTTACTTATCGACTCATGACCTTACAACAGTGATCCAGGCAACTACTGTAACTCGCTCTACACTTGATCCGGAAACTGCAGCTGGTTCAGAATGCAGCTGCACGGGTAGTTGCCAGAGCTCCAATCATGGCACATATAACACCCATCCTCCATCAGCTGCACTGGTTACCGGTTGAGTACCGGGTCCGGTTCAAGGTTCTGGTGCTGACCTATAAAGCCCTATGCAGACTGGGCCCAGCATACCTTCGGGAACGCCTCTCCCCATATGTTTCCCGGAGGTCACTTCGGTCAGCTAATAAGCACTTGCTGATGGTCTCTGGCCCCAGGGAGGTCCGCCTGGCCTCTAGCAGAGCCAAGTTCTTTTCAGTCCTGGCTCCGACCTGGTGGAACTCTCTGTCTGAGGAAACTAGGGCCCGGCAGGATTTGTTATCTTTCTGCTGGGCCTGCAAGATGGAGATGTTCCGCCAGGCTTTTGGTGGGGGCTAGGCTGTCCTCTTGCCGGCCATACCACTGAAGACCATCCACCACCCATGCAGGAGCTCATAAGTGTGATGCAGGTCATGATGCAAGAGCCAAGCCCTGCGTCTAAAATGCTGTATTTTAATATTTATATCCACCAATTGAGAAATTTTAATTGTATATGGAATAGTGTTTTAATGTTTTTATTGCTTTTAAACTTTATGTAAAAATTGGATGTTGTTACACTGCCCTGAGCCTGTCTGATGGGGAGGGCGGTCAAGAAATGTAATAAAATAAAATAAAATCTTTTACATTATGGTTAAACAGTGCCCAGCTTGAACAGATGGAGATACGACGGCTACACCCAGTGCTGGAAGACAGCAGTTTGGCAACTAAATTTTATATCTTACTGCCTGGCTGAAAGCAAACTGAAATCGAACTTAGATAAGATGGAAGTGATGCTGGTTGGAAAAGCAGAGATCTTGAAGGACGTTGTGCTCCTGATCTTTGAGGGGGTTCAGTTTATCCCGGCTGACTCAGTGAAGAGCCTAGGGGTTAACTAGATCCAGCATTGCTGCTAGGGGAGTAAATGCAGCTGCAAAAAAGGCCTTCTCATAACTCAGACTGGCCTGGAAGATGGACCCCTGCCTTGACACAGCCTATCTGGCCACCTGGATTCATGGCACAGTAACATCAAAACTAGACTACTGTGATACACTCTACATAGGCCTCAAAGGTGACTTGGAGACACCCAACTGGTGCAGAACACGGCAGCTCGTTTACTCTCGGCAGCTAGAAGGAGCATGCATATCACTCCCATTCTGCAGTCACTCCTTTGGCTTCCCATCAGTTACTGGGCTCAATTCAAGGTCGTAACTATCACATTCCAAGCACTTCATGGCCTTGGTCCCTCATATCTATGTGATTGCCTCTCCCCTATGTTCCACCACAGCAGCTTTGCTCATCTGGACAGGATCTTCTACAGATATTTCCCTGCAGTAGGGTAAAAAGCATGTGCTTTCTCTGTGGGAGCCCCCACCTTATGGAATAGCCTGCCTGAGGAGGCCAGGAATGCTCCCACACTCCTGGCTTTCCACAAACTATGCAAAACTGAATTATTTAGGACAGCCCAGATCATATGTCTGTTTCCTAAGAAGTAGCTCAGAGAGATGTAACAGAATACCACTGCCCATCTTCTTCTTTTTGTTTTTTTAATTCATTTTTATAACAATAAACTATTAAACTATATACAATCATGAATTTGCAGTCATACAAGGTTAATACTAAAATGCGTTAATAAATACATACATCAAAATTAATAAACACATAACATGTCATAATAAGTAACAATTGAATGCATATTAAAGCAGTTTAGAGAGTTATATCTGAGCATATATCTGAACAAATATAAGGAGAAAGTACTTGTAAATTCTAACATATTAAATTGACAGATTACTTATATATTTGCATATGTATGAAAGAGTTTAAGACCAGGTAAGGAACTATTATTTTCGAGGTATTCATTTCTCAATAAATATATCCATGTAGACCAATCTGGGTTTATTCTGAGCCGAGATATAACAGAAAATATCTTTAAAACATTGAACCTCAAATCTCACTGCAATTCAAACAAAATAAAAGCAGCTTTCCTATGGATGATGGCTGGCAAGAATCACATTGGATATCAGCATGAGAGCCAGTTTGGCGTAGTGGTTAAGAGCAGCAGAACTCTAATCTGGAGAACCAGGTTTGATTCCCCACTCTTCTGCTTGAAGTCAGCTGGGTGACCTTGGGTCAGTCACTGTTTTTCCAGAGCTCTCTCAGCCCCACCCTCCTCACAGGATGATTGTTATAGGGATAATAATAACATAGTTTGCAAACTGCTCTGAGTGGGCCTTAAGTTGCCCTGAGGGGTGGTATATAAATCAAATGTTGTTGTTATTGTGTTTCCAGGTCCAATTCAAAATGTTGTTTTTCCACTTTAAAGTAGGGTCGCTGACTGTAGTTTGGGAAATCCCTGGAGATTTGGGGGTGGAGCCTGAGAAGGGCAGGGTTTGAGGATGAGGGACTTCAGTGAGTGCCAGGTCCCCACCTCCCATTGGGGGGGGTATAGGGACTCGGCAACTCTACTAGCCCTTCTGTTGTAGGGATATAAAGAAAAAGACATATCTCTGTAATGGAAGGGGCTACAGACTTATTTTATTCAAGGGCCAATTTTAAATAAATTGTAGAAAAAACTGTGCAAAAGCTCTGGTGGCCTCCTGGAGGACAGATGGCTGCTACTGGGAGATTGGGTCAAGGAAACTGCTGGGAAACTTGTCATGTCAAACCCACATTGCTGTACTTTATCAGCAGCCATACCTGCAAACCACCCTTATGTGTCCTTTCATAGACAAGTGAACATACTTATATTCCAGCTGGCAGTGAGGGGATTAGAAGTGATCATAACTATTTTATGTAGTTTTATGTCTCCTTTTGTTTATTTTCTTCCCCCCGTTTTATAGGGATTGTTTTTATTAGTATTCTTAAACAGTTGTAAATTGCCTTGTGTCAGCAGCATTCTGTTGAAAGGTGGTCTTTATATGTTGAAAATGAATAAATTCCAGAAGGGCTTAACTATGTTGTTTATTGCAATAAAAATGAAAAGGTGTTTTGAGGCACATTAGAGACCAGAAGATTTACTGTGGCAGAAACTTTCTGTGAATTAGTGCCTGCCATGTACCCAATGATATGGTCTCTAGTCCCTGAATGATGATGACACAACAAATAAATGAAATCTTTAAGTTAAGGTATATTGGGGTGGTCGGCGGGATGTTAGAATAACAGCATGTGAAGAAAATGGCAGGCAAATATTTTTTATAGGACTAAAGAGGTTCTTGGAGATGTTTTACAGGAAAGAAATGGATAGAAGTAATCCGTTACCAGTAAAATGACTTGTGCCAGTGCACTAAAACAATTGTTCAGAGTACTCCTGTGTATATTTATTACTAATTTTTGAGACTTCACGTTTGCCACTTGGGGACAAATAGGGTCCTCCTGAAGGTAGCAAACCTGAAAACATTTTAACATTAAAACAGCATTTAAAATAATATATAAAATAATTAAATTAAAAGCATTTAAACACATAACACAAAAATCAGGAAGGAGGACCAGTGATGGCTATTGGGCTTATGTCAAAGGAAAACCAAAGTCTCTACCTGCTGGCAGACAGACAACGATACAGGTATTCTTCCTGGCGAGGGATTCCAAAGTTTTTGGTACCACGGCCGAGAAGGCCTTTGTCAGATTACCATCTGACTAGTAAAGATTTCTGTGTACACACTGAGGGGGTGGGAGCCCTTCCAGATTAGATAAAGTGTTGGGCCCATTTGTCATATGAATATAATACAAGCCTCCCTCTATTTTATTTACTTCACATACCTTACCTTCATTCCAATGGGAACCCAGAGTGATTACTTAAGTCTCCTCCATTTTTTCCTCACAACAAATTTGTGAGGTAGGTCAAGGCTGGGAGTGTGTGACTGGCTCCGGGTCACCCAGCAAGTTTCCATGGCAGAGAGGGGATTCAAACCTGGATCACGCAGATCCTAGTCTGACACCCTAACCACTACACCACATTTGAAGGGCTGTTGTAAGAATTGCAAGAAGCAATGTGTGAAGCAATTTGAATGTTTAGAAGTGCTATATACTAATTAGTGTTATTATTTAGGGTACTCCACTAGGTCCAATTTATAGGATCAACAGTGACAGGCTTTTCCTGGGCTGTACCATTTCTGACTGCAGGAGGGATAACTGCAGATTTGAAGATACTTTCAGATAGGTAGCTGTGTTGTCTGCAAAGGAGAGCTTTGACTCTCAAAAGCTTATACCCTGAAAATCTCGTTGGTCTCCTGAGGTGCACTGGAGTAAAATCCTACTGCATATCTGAATACTCTATTGAGGGGGGGAAACCCCACATTTAGAAAGCTATCATGTAAGGGAGAAAGCTTCCCTCTGAGGTGTTAGTTTCTTACGTGCATTTTTGCATATGTCGGAAAAATATTGAGCAATGAGGTCAAAATTTACACCATTGCAGTGTTTTGAATATCAGGTCTGACTTCCAATCTGCCCACAGCAGCTTGTTGGGTTACCTTGGACCAGTCAGCATAATTTACCTCACAGGCCTGACGTTTGGGTGCAGTAACACCTTAAAGACCAACTAGATTTCCAGGATAGGAGCTTTCAAGATTCAAAGATCCCTTCCTGTGTGGATAAAATGAAGGGAAGGGAAGAAGATCTTGTAAATTGTTTTGGGTCCCGAGGGGAGAAAAGCAGAGTTTAATACCTAAGTGAATAACTATATCTACCCCAGCTTTGTGAAGTGGTATACTCCTGGTTCTATATACAGTTCTACTTTTGTTCTTCCTTCTCCCTCATAACATCGCCAGCCTCCAGGTGGTGTCTGGAGATCTCCCAGCATTACAACTGATCTCCAGGCCACAGAGATCAGTTTCTCTGGAGAAAATGGCTGTTTTAGAGGTTGGACTATATGGCATTATACCCAATTAGGGTTACCAGCCTCCAGGTAGTGGCTGGAGATCTCCCAGAATTACAACTGTTCTCCAGGCCACAGAGATCAGTTCACCTGGAGAAAATGACTACTTTGGGGGGTGGACTCTATGGAATTATGCCATGCCCAGGTCCTTTCCCTCCCTAAACCCCACTTTCTCCAGGTTTCTCCCCCCAGATCTCCAGGAATTTCCCAACTTGAAGCTAGCAACCCTATACCCAATTGAAGTCCCTCCTCTCCCCAAATCCTGTTCTCTCCAGGCTCCACCCTCAAAATCTCCAGGAATTTATAAACCTGGAGCTGGCAATCATACTCCCTCATAGGCCCATTCATACAGGCCTGTTTTATGGACCACTCTGGAATCTCACCCGTTGGGTCAAGTCGCACAGACAGAAGCATACATGGATCAAACCCTTTTTGCATGACAATTAGAGTGCTCTCAGGTATCCCTCCCAACACCTAACTAAAACTCCAACCCACCAAGCTTCTGACTCAACTGCATTGTTAGCCCCTCCCACCGAGACCCTTCCCCTTTATGAATAAACCACGCCCCTTCGTGGGGCCGCCTTAAGCCACGCCCCCTTCGGGGAGACATTCTACTAGAAAGCCCCTCCCAGCCCCCTGTGTCCACGTGCTGGGGATTCCCTGCGGCTTCTCTCGGGGGAATCCCTTTGCAGAAGTCCTGCGTGGCTCCCTGGAAGGAATCCCCCCTGCAGGATCCCGCATCACCTTTCCGCTTGTTAGAAGCAGCGGAGTCTGAGGCGCGATCCAATTCCTCTTCGATGGAAAGTGTCTCGCTAGACTGCGCGCAGCCCATCGCCCGAGGCGCCTGGCCGGGCCGGCCAGCCAAGGGGGTCGACAGGGCGCCTCCTGGCGACTTTGTGAGGTCATGCTGCAACCTGAGCCCAACTTCTCTCTCTAGCCATCTCGATGGGAGGGGGGGGGCTGTCCCGCGTTGCCATTCCTCCACTGATAGCCCTTTTTTAAACAAAAATTATACTCCGTCTTTCCACAACCCAAGTAGCTTACAAGACAAACGGTGCTGCACTCTCCCTGGGAAGGCAGATCAAGATGGGTAGCCCTGTTAGTCTGTCTGGAGCAGTAGAAAAGAGCAAGAGTCCAGTAGCACCTGTAAGACTAACAAAATTTGTGGTCAGGTATGAGCTTTTGTGAGTCACAGCTCACTTCAGCGAGCTGAAGAAGTGAGCTGTGATTCATCAAAGTTCATACACAGATTTTGTTAGTCTTTCAGGTGCTACTGGACTCTTGCCCTTTTCTCCTGCTTGGGAAGGCAGAACTCCTTTCTTGCATTTGTTTGTAGGTGTTAGAATGGGTGAGAGTGGTGGGAAGAGGGCTTTGAAACTGCACTCAGACTGAAGGGTTGAGAGGCAAAGCTCAGGAAGGACTGTGGTCCATCCTGTAAGGTAGGCCATTGCAGGTTGCTGCAGAAAAAAATCACTTTTTCCTAATACTAACTTGTGATTTCAATGACTTTCAAACTTGGCTTGCGGCTTGATCACTTCTAGGGGTGTCTGTCATGTTTTAACTACTGAAAATGCTGCTCTTGTGTCTTCACCAGCTCCTCTGAATCAGAAGCATGTCGGAAATTCCCAGGAGGGAGGAATAAGGACCAGAGGGAGAGAAGGTTTAAGTGCCCATGGAACAAGCCCAGGGAGCTGGTTTCCCCACTGGGAAACGTATGGGCTTCATGTGAATTTCCCAGGGGGGGAGGGGATAGCATCTCCCTGGAGCTGTTTCAGGTTAAGCAAGCGAGGGGGGGGGGAAGGGGAGGACTTAAACCTGTGTCACTGCAGTCCTGGTGTAAATTGGGCTCTCAGCCACCTAGGAATTAAGTTCTGAGCATGGTGACCCAGAGCAGACATGGAGGCCAGGGAGAATTCCTTTTCCAATATGTTTAGACAGGAGAGAACAAGGAGTTTAAATTTCTGCTTAATTTTGGACATAAGAAGCACCATTGCTTAAGCTGGCACTCTTAACACGTACGGAACCTATTCAGAAACTGCTACTCAAATGATGTCCAGATCCAACAGAACAAGCTATATGACTATGCGTCAATGGCAAAAATTAAATCTTATATACGCAACAGACCAATCTCAGAATTCCAGGAAAAATGGAAAATAATTTTTGATTATGTAGTTGAAAACCAAGAATTAAGAACAACTATTATGAAATATGATCGGTAAAGGTAAAGGTAGTCCCCTGTGCAAGCACCGAGTCATTACTGCCCCATGGAGGGACGTTGCATCATGTTTTCTTGGCAGACTTTTTACGGGGTGGTTTGCCATTGCCTTCCCCAGTCGTCTACACTTTACCCCCAAGAAACTGGGTACTCGTTTTCCTGACCTTGGAAGGATGGAAGGCTGAGTCAACCTTGAGCCGGCTACCTGAATCCGGCTTCTGCCAAGATCGAACTCAGGTCATGAGCAGAGTTTGGGCTGCAGTACTGCAGCTTACCACTCTACGCCACGATAGATGGAAAGATATTTAAATAGAAGAAATTAGGAACATATATGGGCAAGTTCTATATAGGTATTAAATCATATAGGTATATAATTTAATTGACAATGACTGAAGCAGTGGATGATTGTAGAGATACGATTTGGTCATAAGATGTAGTTGTACTTTTTGTGTATATGTTTGCTCATTTACTCATTTCTTTACTTACGGTCATTTGACCAATCATGCAGCACCATTGCACTAAAAGAAAATTCAAAGCATAGAACAAATAAAAACAATTTGGAATTAAGATCTAGTTACAGTACAGTATGATTTCCGAGACCAGAATATCGCCAAACAATGGCTGATTCCGCACACCTTGGATAATGCAATTCCAATCCTCTTTATAGATCATTTGGAACGGATTTTTTCGTGTGGGGAACAAAAAATCCACCTCAAATGACTGATAAAGTGTATTGAAAGTGCATTATCCAACGTGTGCGGAATCAGCCTATTATCAGGCTACTTGACAGGTAATCTTGGCATTCTTATCAAACAGAAGGTGATCAAGTCTAGCCTTTTCAGTTAGACCAGAGATTTTGCCTAATAAAGGTACGATCATCTCATCACGTGCATCCTTATAATATGGGCAGCTAAACCTATGCTCTATAGCTTCCACCTCTCTTAATGGACAGGAACAAAGCCTTTCCAGATAAAGGATTTTATTATATCTGCCTTCCAATACTGCAGAAGGAAGGGCCAGGCACCTTGCCAGGGTAAACACTCTTCTGAAACCATTTATTTCTAAGGATGTTAACTGGCATATATATGTTTTTTGAGTTTACTATCTGAAATAAATAAACTGCTGCCCCACCATCACCATTTTGCTGTGGTGCCATTCTTTTTTTGGGGGGGCTAAAAAGGCCCAATGACTGAAAAGCTTTGGGAATCCATGCCAAAGTAGTCAAGTAGTTTGGTGTAGAGGTTAAGAGCAGCGGGACTCTAATCTCAAGAACCAGGGTTGATTCCCCACTCCTCTGCTTGGAGCCAGCTGGGTGATCTTTGGTCAGTCACAGCTTCTAGGAGCTCTCTTAGCCCCTCACCTCACGGGGTGATTGTTGTTATGGGGATAATAATAATATACTTTGTAAACTGCTCTGAGTTGATGTTAAGTTGTCCTGAACGGGGGGGGGGGGGTATATTATTAATATTATTGGGAGGGGGGCTTCAAGTCACAGCCAACATGGCCATCTGATAGGATTTTCAAGGCAAGAGATGAATGCTGGACTGGTGGACGTGTGAAGTAGCTAGACAGTACTCGGGAGATACTGTAGAAGTAATAAATGAGATTTTGCAGACCCAAATAAAGAAGAACCCAGAGCTATTGCTACTGAATTTAACTATGGAAGAGGTCCCTATGCAATACAGAACATTATTTTACATGACAACGGCAGCAAGACTTTTATACGCGCAGAAATGGAAGGTGCAAGAAATACCAACTATTGAAGACTGGATGTATAAATTGCTGTACATGGTGGAAATGGACAAAATGACAAGAAAGTTGAGAGATCAGAACTTAGCAGAATTTTTTACTGATTGGGGAAGATTGAAAACATATTTAGAAAAGAAGTGGGACGTGAAAGGAGAATTATGGCAATTTGAAAATTATTAGAATGGGTTCTTTTTTTATTGGAAGAGACAGAATCTTTACCATATGAAGTGAAGTATTAGCTAATTGTTAGCCTAAATTTAAGTGGACTTGGAGTTAACAGATATTGGTAAAATTAATAGATATTTTATCTAATTGTTAGTTTAAATTTAAATATATTTGAAGTTAACAGATAGTAATAGATAATAGATTTTAAGTTAATAATAATAGAGTTGAAGCCAACAGATAGGGCTTAGTTTAATAAAGCAGAATGTAAATATGATATAATGTGTTACAGAAAAAGGGGATAGATTAGGAATAGATTAAGATATAGGGTTGGAAAGCTGTTGGAAGTCCTGAAAAAGGGGGGGAGGGAAAGGGTGGGGGGAAATGATATTGAGTTGATATTTGAAAGTTGTATGTATAAATATTCTCACCTAATAGATTTTTTTTAAAAAAAGAGATGAATGCTGGACTTCCTTGGTGGTCTCCAATCACTAACCAGGGGCTAACCCTGCTTCGCTTTTAAGAGCTGATAAGATCAGACTAGCCTGGGCTATTCAGATCAGGAACAATCTCTATCCATACTGAAAATCTAACCCCTAGCAAAAAGCTAATGCACACATATACCCCCAATCCAGGATAAGAATACTAACTCGACTTAGCTTCCCCTTGCTGAGATTCTGACTAGACATTCCACATTTGTAACAGCAACAGCATGAAAGCAATACCATTTGTGTATGTGCAAGCCCACCCTTTACCTAATACACAGTCAAAATAGCTTGTATGCAAAGTGAATTACACAGGCAGGCACTTTTATTAAAGAGTAGACAGAGCTGCACAGCAGCCAAGGCAGAGAGAACAGACCCAGCCCTCCCAAAAGATCCTAGAAAGGAAGGCTCAGTCACAGGCATCCCATTTTAGCCACACAAATGCAAGAGGATGAGCAGGAGTCAGTACAAAAAGCTGTCTCGCTGCAAAAGTTACCCTACAAAGCAGGAAAGGACAGCTGGAGATCTTTTGACTCCTCTTTACCTACATACACACTGTTCTTGGTATGCATCATTTGAGAGCCAGGGGCAACATATTCCCCTTTGAGTTTTAAGGCAGCTGTCACCCTTGCAGCCGCCCCAAACCCCTATCAGGATTTTGCTTTTTTCAATTTCTTCTGCTTTTTCAAGCGCTTGTCCTTCTGGAGATCTGACTCAGTGCATGGCTGCAGCTCTGCTTTCCGCTTGGTGGCCACCACTTCCATGGAGTTCCAGATTTCGTCGTCTTCTTCCTCCTCCTTCACATCACTTTGGAGATCAGCTGAAGAGTCGAAGCCCTCATCCTGGAGAAAGGGATATAAAGCAGATCAGAGAGCAGATTGGAGAGAAAGATCAGGGGATCCGTTCGCACCAAAGCAGTTCAGTAGAAGCCTGCTTCTGAAGCCCCATTAACTTTTTAAAAAGTACTGTAAAAATGCTGCTTGTTTGGTTATCCAAAACCTTTAACTCTGCCATTAAGCACACACAACCACCACATGATAAAATTACCTTAAGACACAGTAGGGAATATTATGCCCTTAGAATGATAATGGAGACCTCCAAGTTCTCCGTGGCCTTTGAACTCACCTCCCACTTCTCTCGGCTGGTCAGGAGAAGGCAGTTCAATCGAGATTTCAGATAGACCTAAAATTAGCATTGAAGCTTTGTTAGAATGCTTCCATAAAGCCAAGGCCAGGGACATACATAAATGTGTGCCCACACTCTAAAACAAACAAACAAACAAACAAACAAACAAACAAACAAACAAACAAACAAACAAACAAACAAACAAACCACCACCCAATTTATATACTGCCCCTTCAGGACAACTTCACGCCCACTCAGAGTGGTTTACAAAGTATATTATTATTATCCGCACAACAACAATCACCCTGTGAGGTAGGTGGGGCTGAGAGAGCTCCTAGAAGCTGTGACTGACCCAAGGTCACCCAGCTGGCTTCAAGTGGAGGAGGACTTCTAGCTTAAAATTTTAGATAGAACCATTTTCTAGTTCCTGTGATGACATAAGAAGAAGTTTTCATAATGTACTAAGGTTCTACTGATGGCATAGAAAATGAATTGGCAGCCAGTGAACTGACCTCAAAATAGGAGTTACGTAGTCCTATTGACTAGCCCCCCAACAACAGAAAGGCTGCTGCAATCTGAACCAGCTCAATCTTCTGAATAGTCATCAAGGGAAGCCCCATGTAGAATGTGTTACAGTAATCTAGCCTAAAGGTTACTGAAGCAAGGGCTGTCTGCAAATAGGGAACTAGCTTTTCTAACCAGATGAACCTAAAGAAAAAAAAACATTTTTCACTGCCAGGGACACCCATTTTCCATTATGGTACAACGGCTAGGGCAACATGTTATTTATTTTAAAAATAGTGCATATGTATATGCACTAACATATTTACAAAATATTTTTTCCTGCATATTTGCAAAGGACCACCCCTACAATCCAGAAACACCCACATTCTCTGCAGATGGACCCTGTGTTACTGCCTTCTTGATAGTCAACAGGACCAACTGCAGCAGGTATTTGGAATAAAGAAAATAAATGAAATTTCAATTTTATAAGCACAAATTGTACATTTGTGGCTGCTTCTAAAAGTGGCCCCTCCCACAAAAGTCCAAACTTGATTTGTTTGTGCAAAGGACAGACAGAAGTCCTAAAGCTCAAGACATCCATTAAATATGTGGCGTTTGCTCTGGCTGGAACACTGACTTCTATTTGGAGGTTAGCCTTCATGCCCCAGTTAGGTAGTAGGATGCCCCCTTTTCAGAACTCTCTAGCAATTGGGGCATCCTGGGTGACCCTTTGCCCATTTGAGCTGCCTGGGTAACCTGAAAGTATCTTAACCAATTCTGTGATGCTTCATGCTCTCCATTTTGAAAGCGATGCGCAAGAGCTCTGCTGACAGGCTTTCCTTGTAATCCATGTGTCTCAGGAGGCATCTCTGGCAACAGTTCATTTCTGTCAGTGTGGAGGTAACAATAATCTGAGGTCATGCTTGGAGTTCTTTTTTGTGACAGAACAACAGTTTGGTGTAGCGGTTAAGAGCATGGGACTCTAATCTGGAGAGCCGGGTTTGATTCCCCACTCCTCCACTTGAAGCCAGCTGGGTGACCTTGGGTCAGTCACAGTTTCTAGGAGCTCTCTCAGTCCCACCCACCTCACAGGGTGCTTTGTTGTGGGGATAATAATGACATACTTTGTAAACCGCTCTGAGTGAGCATTAAGTTGTCCTGAAGGGCGGTATATAAATCGAATGTTATTATTACTGATGTCCCTTTCAAAACTGGTTGAAGTCATGCTTTCTTGTTGTGTAAGTATACCAAATTTTAGATCACTAGGACGGAGGAGAGAGCACCCTAACCATTTTGATACACTCCGTGGCAAGAAGGCCCCAGTATAGTTCTCTACACGCAGCCCCGTCACTAACAATATTCTGATCTCCCTCTTTCTAGGTTCCCAGATTTTCCTCACTGTATGAAATTTGCCGGTTAATGCCAGGACTCTATTAAGAATGGCTAAACTTTGTGGTTCAGTGTTGTGACTGTTTGCATGCTCTGGCCGAACCTAAAATATACTGGCTAAGCTGATCAACATTTGCAAACAGTCTGTGAGTTCCCTGGTGATTCGACTTTGGAAGGCTGTTCTCAGAGAAGCTCTATCTGTACCCCCCTAGATTTTCACACAGCTATAACGCTAATTAACAGCTTGGCCCTGATTGGCTCTTTAGCGCTGGGTGAAGCAGTGGGTTCTAGGAAAGATGGCTTCTCAGCTCACCCCCCAAACCCTTCACTATTCTTTCCACCTCAGCATGTCCCCATGCCAGACCCTCTAGGCATGGAGAGGGCATGTGTTCTATGAGACAGGTAAGATGACAACAAACGGATGCCAACCAGAGAGGCTTATAGTAGCAAGCTCTAATTTTTAGATAGACAGACTTTTAGATAGCAACAGCGAGGTTTTATTATTTTATGTCCGTTGCTTGTGTCTGAGTGTTTTATGCTCTGCAACACTCCTTAAAGCTAATAAACATAATTTTACTTAATCTAAGTCTAGAATTCATGACTTGGGCATGGGCACATCCCAGAATGAACCTGAAGATTGGAAGGTAAAGCTTTCAATCTCACAAAGTAAAAGGGGAATGCGTCCTGCTTGCCTGACTGCTGGAAAGGCCGTTATCAGCGCCCAGAGTAGGAGATCTGCGGCAGCTATCCCTATACTCACCTTATGCTCCAAGCGCTTATGGTGAAGGTTGTGCACACGAAGGAAGCGGTCCAGCCCACAGGAGGCTACCAGTGGAAGCACAGGGTGACACTGGATGGCACGGACGCTCCCAGCAAGGCCCTTGAGGCATTTCACCAGCCGCCCTGCCACAGAGACAGACACAAAAGACTGGTTACCAGGGCTTTTATGTATGTACAGACTGTCCCACTGAAGGGCAGAACAGCAGCCTGAATGCTATTTTGTTCAGGAAAGCAAGTTCCTGTCCCTTGGGGCTGAAAAGACAAGCTTGCAGGTGTGCCAGGATCCCAATCTGTGCTTTTTCTGTGCTTGTGTACAATTATCTGGGAGATCTATATACACCATGTATACCAATGGTTTTCAGACTGTAAGCAGTCCCCTTGAAGGTGCACAGAACATGTAAAAGGGGTCTACAGAGTTTTAGGGAAAGAATATCCTGTGGTGGCTAGCACCTTTCTCCCATTAACAGAGAATGCCTTGTAGCAAAACATCTACTTAAAGAGGATTCATCTCAGCCCAATTTGAGAATAGCTGATGCTTTGTTCCAATCCTGTTCGGTGTATTATTTTAGGAGGTGACAGTGTCTTCTTCCCCTTCCTAATGCCAGCACTGAAGCAAGAAGCACATGCACAAATGCATGCAAGGATCCTTATCTGCAGGGGCTGATGCTGGGCAGAAAAGTGGTCCAGACTGAGGAACACAGTTATAACCCATGCTTAATGCTCTGTATATGAGTCTCTCTCTCTCTCTCTCTCTCACACACACACACACACACTTAAGTGCAGTTGAAGGTTTAACGGGGGGAAGAGCCCCTGCTTTGAACGCAGAAGGGCCCTAGGCTCAATCCTTTGTATCTCCAATTATAGGAACCGCAGAGGGACCTGAACTTATAGGGCACAGTTTAAATGATCTGGGAAATGCCCCTTTGCCCAAGATCTCAGAACTACTGGCAGAGAAGTCCACACTGACCAAGATGGTTTGACTCAGTCTAAGACCTTCCATACTTAAACATAAAAACTGACATGCCAGAAATCAACTTTGCCAAATTGAATATTTCCTTCCCGTCTGCTGCCTTGAGAACTTGCCCCCTCAAAGGAATCAAGAACCTCCGCAGTTATACACCTGCCCTTTCTTAGACCTCTCTTCGGCCTCTACCACTTTCCTTCCAGATTCTCACTGGATCCAGACTCCTTTCTTCCTCTTTGTACCTACCTTGCCGCAGATCTATGACTGCCACGTCCCCGTGCGAGCTGCCCACAACTACAGCACTGCAAGGAAAGGGAAGCAAAATTAGAATTCAAAACACATTTCCTGTCACTTCTATCCTCAGAGACCTTGAGCACCCAAGCAGGTTTGGGTTTTGCCCCACAGTAGGAAGGGGCCCCCAAGATCTGGGACAGTTATACCTCTCCATATTCCCAGGAAGTGAAAATCTGGGAAAAAGCTGAGACTCACTTTCCATCAGAAGTCAACGAGAGGGCCGTGAGTGGGTACTCGCCAAAGGTGGCCTCCAACACTGGGCGGCGCTGCGGGGAGCTTGGGTCATAGAGGCGGACCTGGGAAGCAGAAAAGCAAAAAAGTCTAGATGAGCAGTCTGGAATTCTCCTCTTGCACAAATTTACCTGTATATGCTTTCTGGATTTGACAACAAAGATCAAAGTCATCCAATGAAGTCTGTGAGCAGTAAACTAAAAATGGCCTTATTCCTCAGGAACTCTCATAAGGCTCCCTGGCTTCAGCTTTTTGAACAGAAGTTATCTCTTATAAATCTTACGGTGGAGGATCTTTTTTATTCCTCTGTATATCAATGTAGAAAACAGGTGACCAAACTAATTTATGCAAGGTAAGAGCTATACCCATTTTGATGCTAGGAGGACGTGCTGTTTGCTTGCCTTGGGCCTTCTGTCTAAGGGCAAACTCCTATGTAGTAGGTTAGCCCAAAGTTATATAGGACCTTTACACATGCACAATTTTACCATCTCTTTTCAATGGTATTGTTGGGTCGTCTGCTTGGGATACTCTTTTCAGATCAGTTATGTCCCTGCCCCCTCCACTTGGTGGACTCTCTTCTACACATTCTCCTGCAACGCCCTTATGGGCTCCAGTTTAGGCTAAAATGGATTATGCCTTGTTTTGCTAAATGGAATCTGTTTCCTTCAGCAACGTCAGAGCAAAAGGCTCAATTCCTCTTAGAGGATTCTGGTTCCAAACTTATTTTGTTGCTCAATTTCTAGAGGCTGCAGAGAAGTGTTGAAGGGAGGTGTTTTCAGACATGGGTTCTACGTACGTTTTCTTTTAGCCCTATTGTTCAAGATCTAGGTCCAAGAACAGGGGAAGAAGGAAGAAAGGCTGAATATGGCCCAGCAAGTTTCATGGCAGAGTGAGAACGGGAATCTGGGTGTTCTACCATTACCACATGCAATTAATTTTGGAAGTTCACCACCACAAAATGTAGGGAAGACCGCTTAGTTAGACAGCTTTAGGCAAGGGTGAAACAAATTCATGCAGGAAAGGCCAATCAACAGCTATTATATATGATGACTATATAAAATCCTCCTTGTCCAGAGACACTGGAAGCTAGTGGAATCTGATTGGCCTCTGCAGGCAACAGCACGCTGGACTTAATTTTGTCAGTTCCAACAAGGTTTTAGTTTGTCAGCACAAAAGTCACCAACTGAACCCATTTACTTTGGTTTTGAACATATCGTATTTCATGTAATGCAGAAACTGGCAGTAAACATTGAGACTTATTGGAAATAGGCATGTAGGGAGTGAGTCAAAGGCAACACAAAGTCATTTTTTGCAGATCAGGACAAGTGTTACAGGAACAAGCAAAGGCATCCTTCTTTCTGTCCCTTACACAGGAAGCTAAACACAGATGCGGAGCTTCTACCTGATGATGTCCAGTGCAAGTAACGATTTTCTCAGATCCAGGCAGGAACTGCATGTCCCGGTCCCAGACGGGCACTCTCAAATCGAGCCAATCATGCCGCAACTGCAAGAGAGAGGCAAAGGACTGGGGTGAACATTATTCTGCCAGAAATGAAATACAAAAGCAGTAACGCTGCCTCCATGCGCAAGTTCAGGAGAAGAAAGCCTAAGCTAGTTCAAAGAATGGTACGCTCACGTTTTTGGCTCTGAAGATAGGCTCCTGTGGCTGGTGCAGATCCCACACCTTCAGGCAGTTCTCCTTCCCACCAGTGGCCACACGGTGCAACTGTTCAGGGTTCTGGCGCATGCGGCACACGCCAGCACCCACCTGGATCTCCACCTGTTATGTAAATGATAGTGGGGAATGTAAAAACTAAATCTCACTAGTTCTTGGATGGACATTTGAGTATAGCCTGGGACAATCGCTCTCTTCCTCAGTTCCTCACAATAAAGAAAAACATCAGATCTCTACCTCCGCAGCAAGGATATAAAGAAAGCAGCCATTGTAACCCTTTGTAGGGTATTGTGGAATCATGTTATATGCTAGGACCAGGGGTCCCCAAACCTTTTGAGCCTGTGGGTATCTTTGGAATTCTGACACAGGGTGATTGGTACAACCACAAAATGGCTGCTGCAGAACTGACACCACACACATGCACAGGAAGCTCAAGTACAGGGGAGAAGAAGGGTAATTTAAAAAACTACACTAAGAAAGAGGAATGGGAGAGAATAAAACTAACACTGTGATGGGAGATGCAACTGAAATCACATTATTTAACCAGCACAGCCGATCTCCAGAAGCCCTGCTGGACAAGAGCCACCCATGGCCCCACCCACTTCCTAAAAACACATGGTGGGTGCCAGGAAAGGTGTTGCATGTTGGGTGCCCCTGTGCTAGACAATCTATAGAATTCAGCTTCCTGAAAACATTGGCCTTTGTTTAAGCAATACAGCCTGCTCACCAGCCCTGAATGTGCAAAGGCACTCTTGTAGCACTGTAATGATCTATGGATTTACTGCAGCTTACATTTCTGTGGACTAGTGCCCATTTCATCAGATGCATCAATGTGAAACTCTAGTCCACGAACGCTCATGCTGCAATCAAGCTCTTGGTCTTTAAGGAGCAGTGAGATCATCTGGAGTTTCTGCCAACAGACCAGGACAGCTATCCAACTGAAATAGTCACTTTCAGTCTGCCGAGGTCTCAACCCTATTTAGTAGCCAACACCTGCTGAAACCTCATCCATCAAGGACCCCTGGTCCAGCCTACCAGCTAAGAGAATGATCTGGGCATTTTCTGGTTCAAATATCACCTCTGCCAGAAAGAACTCACAAGGTGGGCCTTAGGTAAACAACTCAGCCTCCTGATCTATAAGATGGAGTGATAATACTAGTCTACCTTAGAGGGCTGTTGTAAGGATTCTAACAAGGCAATGTACATTAAGCTCTGTGCTTCATGTACAAGTGATCCAGAGATACTATTATTTTATGTTCCCCATGAGAAGGCACAAGCAAGTTAAGACTGCAATCCTCTATCACCCTGGGAGTAAGCCCCCTGAACTTGCCTCCAAGTGAACATGTATTGGTTTTCTTCAGTATGCTATACAATAGAAACTGTATAAATATACCTAAGTGGAATAATTTAAGCAAGTCACAGGCTTTAGCTTCATTTGTTGCAAAATTTGGATTACCAGAGCACAGAGTTTTTGGCAGGTTTTTTTTTAAAGTTCACATAGCCCTGGTTTAGTGATCATACCGGTTTATACTGTGCCTTTGTGGGGTCTGAAATCACAGAGAAATAGATATGGTTCTAACCCAGGGCTTTTTTTCTGGGAAAAAGAGGTGGTGGAACTCAGGACCGCACAATGATGTCACTTTGGGTCAGCTGGAACAAGGGGGGAGTTTTTTAAAGTTTAAATTGGCTGCTGGCGAAAACTGTCACATGGCCAGTGGCCCCGCCCCCTGATCTCAAGACCGAGGGGAGTTTAGATTGCCCTCAGTGCTACAGAGGGCAATCTAAACTCCTCTCTGTCTGGAGATCAGGGGGCGGAGCCACCGGCCATGTGACCATTTTCAAGAGGTGTCGGAACTCCGTTCCACCGCGTTCCAGCTGAAAAAAAGCCCTGGTTCTACCAAAGACTGGTGTCACCACAATAAGCCCAGATACATTATTATCCTCTCTTAAAAGCAAACACCAGAGAATTAAGCCATGATCACAGCTTTGTGCAGTTTTACTGGCCTTATCCTCCTCTTTCTATTCTCATCAGAGCCTGGGCCTTCCCTCCCTACAAAAGGCTGACCAGAGATGGTTCAAACTCTCTTCTGCTTCCAGAGAAGAAAGACTGCAATCCTCCACCCCCATTACCCCAGTTCTCCCACACTGGCTCTTCACCCATTCTATATTTCCCATCTCCTACATCACATAAAAGGAGCTCACATTTTCCGATGAGGTGTCCCGCCAAACCTTCAGCAACCCAGACTGCACACACGTGATGAGGGAGCTGTGGAAGTCACCAGAACAAGGGAGAGAAAAATAAAGTCACAGATGCAAAGGATGTTCTTAATAACCCTGGCATGGGAAGGAGAAAGTCCACAAAGGCTCACATCCAGGCAACCCTGAGTAGCTGCCCTGGGCAGCACAATTTGGGGGCATCAGTTTTGTTATAATAGCAAGTGGGGCAAATTTAGTCCTTTGGCTCTACTTTGATGTATGCTTGTGGAAGGAAAGAGAGAGAATAGACCAGTGAAATGAATAGAAGAGCCAGTGTGGTGTAGTAAGACCCAGGTTTAGACTCCTACTCTGCCACGGAAACCACTGTTTGGCCCTGGGCCAGTCAGCTTAACCCATTTTATTGAGTGTACATAGGTATATTTCTATTAGAAAGCAGCATGAATATACTGCTGGAAGACAGATGCAGGACTGTATGGGTTTGGGGTGTGGTCCAGAAAAGCAGTTTGTACATTATCTCACCCTCCCTACCCTGAGAAGTCTGTTCACACATTTTACAAGTTATCAAGCTAAGCACCTGTTATGTACACAGATATAAGAAATAGCCCTCTACAGCACAGTTTATGTTTCTAGTATTCATGGCAAAAGAGAGAAAGAGAATGAACAGTTCAGGAAGAACAGAACAGAATCAGAGACCCAGAATCTGGACCTTCATGGGGCGCAAAAGGAAGAATATAAATCTCTTACTCAAGGCATCAAACCACCACAGAACCACATTATGGACTCAGAGGAAGGGATGATTAAATGGCCATATGTGGAGACATGGTGTTCATACAGGGGTCCCCAACCTTTTTGAGCTGGTGGGCACCACGTTGGGGACCCCATGTTAAACAGTAAACAGAAGCAAGATTCCATGTTCTCAGGATGTCTGTCTTCTCTGGGGGTAGATGAAGAAGCAGATTTGAAAGGATTAGTCCTCACCTATCAAGCACAGCCAGGCCACAGAAAGGTCCCTCGCCTTCTCGACAGTCCCGTGACTCAGTAAACTTGCCCTTCTCAGTGCTAAATAACTTGACTGATCCGTCAAAACATCCCACAAAGATCTGCAAAGAAACAAAAAGGGGGAAGAGAATGGGAAATATTAGAATTCTCACCCCACTGGTCACCATGTGTCTGAAAACAAACATGAGCAAAATTTATCAAGACAGCTCATGCATCCTACAAAGCCATCTCTCCCTTTTCCAGTCATTTGATGTTATATGTCTATGTTCTTACAGCAGAAATTTACCCTCATTTATTTACTTTATTCCACCAGGTCTTGACAGATTTTCTTTGGCTCTAAGAGCCAGCCTAAATATGTAGGAACCAGACTAATATTTTAATCTTCAGCTTTTCATATTTCAGTGACAAACTTACCCCTTCACAATTTCTTGTAACTATATTAAAGCTATGGCAAAAGTTATATGGTATATAAACAACTAGGTGTAACTAGGTTGTCATAACCACAATAAGCTAACTTCTAGTTTCCTTTGGGATAGGTGACAAAAATAGTACAAGAAAAACTCATGTACAATGTCAACAGTTATCAGCCATGATTGTTAAAGGACATCTCTATGTCCAAAGAAACTTTGCCACTAAATACCAGTTGTTGGGGTAAGAGCAGAAGAGGGCTAGTGAATCCTTGCCAAACTTGTGAGTCTCCCAGAGTCAGATGACTAGCTACAGTGGGAGACAGGTACTGGATTAGATGAACCTTTGGTCTAATTTAATATGGCTCTTCAGGTCCTATATTCTCAATCACCTCAGACTCATAAGGATCTCCCCAACACATGGCGGTAACAGCTTCATGTCGATTAAGCACTGTATCCCCCAACTTATAGTTTGTAGCCTGTTTCTTCTGCAGGTTGATGCCTAAAAGGAAAGAGAGGAGCAAATGTGTTACTACATGGAACAGAGGAAAACTGAATGACAACAAAGTATAATTCATCAAGATAAATAATATAATAATAATAATTGACTTATATACCGCCCTTCAGGACAACTTAACACTTGCTCAGAATGGTTTACAAAGTATGTTATTATCCCCACAACAATCACCCTGTGAAGTGGGTGGGGCTGAGAGAGCTCTGGAAGAGCTATGACAGACCCAAGGTCATCCAGCTGGCTTCAAGTGGAGGAGTGGGGAATCAAACCTGGTTCTCCAGATTGAGTCCTGCTGCTCTTAATCACTACACCAAACTGGTGAATTATAGACTCCCCCACCTGCCCTTGCAGCTACCTTGGTTTCTACAGCCCTTCTGTAAGGTAGGGCTGGTAATTTTTCAACTGGCCTACAGCTGAGCCACCTAACAGGAGCTTGAGCTACAAAAATTAATAGGCATGTTTTCTCACAGCCTGCTACTAACTATAGGACACAGTTTTAAGGGGCCAGCTGGAAAGATGACAACACAAAATAGTCTATGAAGTCTTTCACTTAGACATCATCTCCTGCATAAGTTTCCTCACGTGCCTCCTTTTATATCTCCTCTCAGAGGCTTCCTGATCATAGAAGCTTACCTCAAAGCCTCCCAAATATGTCAGCGTCCTACTAGATCAAACCATCGTGTTTGCCAAATTAGCCAGCCTAAAGACTCCAGTAAACCTACAAGCTAGGCACAAGGCGACAACCCTCTCCCTTTTCTTGGCCTCTACGGACTAGTGCTCAGCGGACACGCTGCCTCTGAATTTGGAAGGTCCATTTTAGCTATCTTGGTTAACATCAACTGATAAACGCATTCGTGCAATACCTTCCCCTCAACACCACCCCCCATCTTCCCTTCTTCCCACCTCACCCAGCACCAAGGACATTCCTTCCCTCAATATATGCCTCAGAAAGGAAAAGCCCTCTGCAAATGTTCTGAGCTTGCCACCAACAAACTTTCCGTCTTTCCTCATTTTCCAGCCAGCCACTGATTCACTTAACCATTCCACTTGCCTCCTTAGATAATATTGCCCCCCACTCTACCCCACCTCCTCCGAGCACCCCCATTACCTTTCAAGATGCCCGTCTCGGATCCCACCCACACGTGGCAACCCCGCGCAGGAGACGCCATTTCTACCTTCGCTCCGCCTCTTAAGTGCCGGCAATTGACCTCGCCGGAAATGTTTTAAGCCGGACTCTTTAGAATGAGACACTGGAACAAAGCGGGCACAACGCGGCCTCCAATTGGCCAGCGTGGTTGTTTTCAAGAAACGCTTCTAGCCTTCCCACTAACAATCCATAGCTATCTTCACTTCGTTCCTCTTAACTTCAGTTCCGGCGGATCTCTCTGTTCCTTGAAAGCGATCAACTTTAATAAAAAAGGATCCTGTGCATATTGACGATAAACCAATAGAATTTTCACCCAGGTATGTGTATTCAGCAGAACCTAACAGCCCGAACCTGACTTTGTTTGCTTAGAAGTAAATCCAAATTTGCGCTTAAATTGATGACTTGTCTCCGAACTATGTTTATATCTACAATCTTGTGGACTGCAGAGAAGCTTGTATAACTATTACAATATGTACAACGTTTACAGGATATGGAATCGGTTTACGTCTCCTATAAAAGGAAAATTGTTGGTCTGAGCAAATTTCAATTAAGACAACCTTCAGCTTCAAAACAAGGGGGGAGGCTTTGAGGAAATCACGAGGAACAGCAAGTATGCTTCTCCCATCTATCCAAAGGAACAATTAAAGCGTAAGTTGTTTTATGTAGTTACAACACACAGTAGTTTTATTTGCAATCTGCATTCTGAAGAGCAGAATGGTTTATTTTCAACTGTGTGTTTTAACTATTAAAATATATAATTGTACTTTATTACGAATCGCACCTTGACCTTGGCTTTTGTCCCACTGATGTAAATTATTAGATCAGTCACAGTTGTCCAATTTAAAAGGAGACAGCTTTACTACTAATAATTGAACTGAGATGTGAACTGGAGATTTCTTTGCTGATACTTGTTTTTAACTTAAGAGGCATAAATAAAGTCTTATTCGAATTTATTTCAATGAGAAGTATATGTTCGTATCACTGAAAATGTTATAACAAAACAAACAGGAAAGGAAGGCACAGGCAGATGGGTGAGGTTGTAGTCCATCCACACAGTATTTGCCCATCAAGATCAGTATCCTGATTTGCAACATTGCTATCTCTGCAGTATTCCTGTTGTGTAGCTCCTGCTCTTTTGACAGCTGCCATGAAAAAAGACAAACCAGTGTATGCATCATAGACTCTGAAATGGTTTTGGGACACAGGAGAAGCGCCCCTCCCCCAGAAAAAGAAGCAGGAATCCTAATTGAAGGTTTCCTATTGTCCTAATTTCCCCCCAAGGATAACCAGAATCTGGCATACACCCTGAATTAAGAAGCTTCCCTTTCAGCAACATTTTGAGTTTTAAAGGCATATCTGGAAAAGCAGTAGTGATTTATCATACGCACAGAGGTGCAGCAGTAGGGAAAGCAACACCTTATAGAATTTCTGTTCATCATGTAACTATTAAAAAGAACATCGCCTCCAGCAGGAAAAATGTAGCCCTTGCCAAGTCAACAACTTTTCTAGCTAATCAACACATGTATGCCCCAGCTACATAAACCTGAAAATAGATCAATAACAATGCAAAGGGGTTTTTTGAGGGGTGGGTTACCATATAAGTTAGAACAGGGTTCTTTTTTTATGCCTGCTTCTCAGCTTTTTGAACAGTTTTTTTCCCTTGTTTGAGTTGCTCTGTTTTGCTCAGAGTTATTTCGAAGCTCTAGTTTAAATTTACTTCTCATTCTGTTTGATTTCTACACTGCTTTGCATTGGTTAATAAGGTGGAATGCATAAAACACGCAATGCTTTTGGGGACTGTGTGCCTTATCTACTTACTTGGATAATTCCACATAGAGATGGCAGGTATTCTTCTGAGTAAGGTGCTAATATAAAACATTGGGTAGCCTGTATTTTGTAAAATAAAAGTGGAGGGGAAAAAGTTGAGAATACTTCTCTAGAGGCTTAGCTGCAATTTATTCTAAAAGCCTCACACAATAAGATATTTAGCTGTATTACAAAGCTTTCCCCATCCCATTTCAGGTACCTGGGGATAATATTTAGTTCAATAGCAGTAGTCTTCTCCAAAAAAGTATAAAGTCATAAGAAAAACAAAGGAATGGACTGAGAGGGGAGTAACACAAAGAGCCGGACACCACAATTCAGTCAGGTAAAGGTGGAATAATGGAGTAGCAGCAGTTCTAGCAAATTAGGGAACATTAATATCCCACCCCCCGTTAGCGGCTCAATGATTGAACAAGAAACAGTCACCTTCCCCTTTCAGGGATTCTCTCCAATCTTGACAAGGAGTGTCAACACCACCCCTTCTTAGGGTTTTGAAGTCTCTTGCTGGTGCACAAGTGGCTGAGCTGGAGTCTGTGCATGTGAATCAATGCCCTCTCCTCCCCTCAGCATCTGATTCCAACATTTGCTAGGCCCCTCTCCATTGGGAAGTAAGCCTTGCCCGCCTTTCTGAGGCCTAGCCATCAGGCCGAGGTACACTGCGCCACAATGTAGCCAGGAAAGGTGGGCACCGTAGCGCCGATGACAAGCTGCTGCAAATATCTTGTGCTGAACACACGGCCCTGACACACATCTCGGCGTTCTGCCCGCCTTCAGCACTACGGAAGGACTCAGTCACGTCAAAGCGCATGCCACAGGCTTCCCCAGAAAGCAGCCTCGCTGAGCGGCTCCCGTGGCGAGCTTGCACATGCTGCCGTAGTGATGGAGGGGCAGTGAGCAGCAGCCTGAAGGGAGGTGGCTGATCCCCCTCTGGAGGCTGCTGCAAGTTTAGCAGTACAAAGGCCTTGGTGAGCTTCTCTCCCTTCTGGCAGCGGAGATGCAGCATCCAGCAAAACTCATGGTCTTCACCTGTAAGGGAAGAGGGGAAGGCCTGTTAGCAAAAGCTGAAGCCCATACTGAAAACCAAAAGTCTGGATTGCCAACCTCTTGGTGAGGTCTGGAGTTCTCCTGGCATTACAACTGATCTCCAGATTGCAAAAATTACTCCCTCTGGAGAAAACTGCAGCTTCAGAAAATGCGTTTTATGGCATTGTATCCCCGTTGACCTTCCCTCCTTTCCCAATCTCCATCCTACCCAGGCCTTCAAATCTCTAGGAATTTCCGTCTGGAGTTGGCAACTGTATCTGGCACATTAAAGATTAGCAGCTTTATCATGGCCAGGGTGAGGGTGCTTAGCTTATCCAGCTACCCAGAACCCAGCAGAAAGGAAGTGGCTGTAGGGTATTTTCTAGGACCACATAACCTGTCAACGCAAAGCGCGCCAGCCAGCTAGCACTTGTGCGCTCCAATTGTTTTTATTCACCAGGGAGAGTCCCCATTTTCTGGATTGTGAGTTTGGTAATTTACTATCCTTAACTTTGTTCCAATTTTCTACGTGGTGGATGCCTTTTTAAAATTAAAAAGTGTTGTTATCATTCAGGATTTGTTGTTTCCCTGGGATCTTTAGAAGTTAAATCTCCAAGTGGGAAACACACTGAAAAGTGGCTCACTGGAGTCGTAAGACCTTAGTGGTCTCTCTCAAACACCGGTTACTTAAGATCTTATCTCTACAGATACGAGGCTTGAACCTGGGACCACCTGCACGTAATACATGTGCTTCTGCACTGAGCTACAGCCCCTTCAGCTCAACAATCCTGTCAGTATTAGTAGCAGGAAGAATATCCAACAAATCAGTATTATTGTTCTCATATTGTGGATTCAGAAGCTGTAGCATCTAAGAGTCCTGACTCCCAGAACAGGTAAAGGGTGGAATATATTTGTATCCCCGGTCAAGGATTGTGCCTCAGAAAGCACTCCTTGGGTGTATTTTTCAGCACCTTAAATGCTGATCATGAAAGTCGCCTACCAGGAGATACCCAGTGAGATGGCAAGATACAGACTGGCAACTTCTCGCCTTCTTTTAAGGAATCCTGCAAGCCAAAGGCCTACGATCTCACGTAAAATCCAAGAGCTGCAGCAGAGGCCATATCGGGGAGGAGCTTGTGGATCCCTTCCTGCTACCCTCCAATTGGCTACACGGCTGAGAGTCAGCTACAATGGCTGCTTCCCTTCCTGGGGCCCCTCATCTCCCTTACCTTCCCTGCCTTCGTTGAGTTTCAGCGAGGTGCTGGGCTTGGTGCGGACTATTCCGAGCATGGCTTGGGCGGCGCAACGGAGCATGCAAGTGCTGAATTTGGGCACGGGCAGGTGTCCTTCCTGTGGCTCTGGGTTCTCGTCTTGTGGGCACGGTGCCCACTGACGGGCAACAGGCACCTCTGTCACAGACACATCACCTCCCACGTAGCTGGGAGCAGCTGCTACTAGAGCAAACAGGCACAGCCACCGGTGACCCATCACAAACCTCGGGGACAGCAGCTGCGTAGGGGTACCAAGTCAGGTCTCCTTGGCTGGGAGCAGGAAGGAGGGGAGCAAGCCAAGGGCTTCATCCGGCCACCAGAGCAGGCCTCGGCTTGCTGCAGCGTGTGCAGATTCCCTTGCCCTGTTAGCTGTTGGGTGAATGCCCAGGACAGCTGCCAACGGCTGCTTTTAGAAGCAACAGGCTTGGCTAGTGTGGGCCAGGGAGGGGTGGGGGGAAGGCAGCGAGCAGGGGAGAAGGGGGGTTACGCAATAGGTAACCAAGTGGACATTTCAAGGCCGGACATAAAAAAAAATCATCCTGAGAGCAGACAGCTTGTTGCTTAGCTTAACCCCTTCCTCTGCTCAATCTAGTAAGGGTGCCAGTTCCCAACAGAGACCCAACAGAGATCCTACCAGTTATCGGTTGCAAGAGACTGGCTGCAAGCTCAGCGCCGCCTGCCCTCTTCTTTTGCTAGTCCCTTCCCTTGCATTCTTTTCTCACCTGCTGCCAGATTAAACTGAAGTGCTGTTTGGTATAGAAGATGAGGGAGGTGGGCAAAGGCTAGGGCTGGGAGCCAATTGACTCACTGTATTGGTGCTTTTAAAGATACCTACAGGATCTGTAGGCAACTCACATCAGGAAAAGAGGCACCAGCGTCTCAAGGAACACCCTACGTCCACAGAATGATTTGGCAAGGTGCCACCCAATAATTCTGTCTTGACACGACTGGGCGCCTACATTTTGTTGATCCCTTTGTAGACTGGCTCTGGAAATTGCTACGGTGGCAATTCCACAAATCTTTCTCCTGCAAATACAAAGGCATCACATATATGCATGCCTGTTGCAACACAGCTGTGCAGTCAAGTGATCAAGCACAATGAGAGCAACAAACCACTTTTGCTGGTTCAATCACTTTACACCTATCTTGCAAAGCAGCGGAACTGGCAGATGAAACGGACTTTAACCGCATTGTTTCAAAGGTAAAAAAAATAAAACAGGATTACTGCTCTAGTGTGGACACAAACACCCATCGCAGGCAGATATGGATGTGCTTTACTTCATTTGTACCCCTTCCCCCCACCCCACCCATTACACTTCTCCATTTATCCTCACAACCCTGTTAAAAGTTAGGCAGCATGTGTGACTGGCCCAAGGTCACCCAGCTAGCTCCCAGGGCAGAGCAAGGATTTGAATCTGGGTCTCTTGCTCAGACACCAATAACTACACCAGTTATTGTCAACCAGTTAGTGTGGTCCCATAGGTGGCACTAACTTCAGATGTTCAATGTGCATCTTCCAAGAATTTATTTTCAGTACAATTGAGGCCTGTGTGCATATGTCGTCCACTCCTGCCAACACCTTCCTTTGATCAGTCTACCACTCCAGCCCCCCCCCGCCTCAAAAGTATGAGTGGCCCAATGACATTTCCTAGATTCCCTTATTCTAAAGCCTGCATTGAATTGAGTAAGCCCCTTTAAGTGAAATACAGCCGTTTCATTCACCAAACCTGAAGCCCAATTAAGTGGTCCATCAGGCCACTTGTAAATCAGAAAAAATGTGGTGGGGGAAGATTTGTTTTCATTACAACTTAAGACAGCATCTAGGCAGGCAAAAACCTCTTCCTTTTCCAGCAGCAGCTTCACTATATCAGATGTAGCCTTTATGGTTAATAAACCTTTATAGAGTAAGATCTGGATCCAATAGCACCTTAAGAGACCAACTAGATTTCAAAAGTATGAACTTTTGAGTTAAAGTTCCCTGACCTTGGAAATCTAGGTGGTCTTTAAGGTGCTACTGGGCTTGGGCTTTGCTCTTTGCAGACCAACACAGCTAGCCACCAGAAACCATCTTTGCACAGTAGCTACCCACTGCCACCATTTCTATGACCCTTTGGTTTACGAAGCAAGTTTTTCCTCAAATTTATCTGACAAGCAAAGGCAGGCTGTTTTATACATGGGGTGTGCCTACTTTTGCAATGCTCAACTCTTGATCCACTGCAATCCATCTGTCAGACTGTGGCTAGATAAGGTACTCTCTGCAAGATTCCCCTTAGAAGCAAGAATAAGTCCAATGTCTAGCAAAGGAAGTTTTATTGCAGAAAAGGTCCATTATAGTCCACTGTCCTGAATAGGAGACTCAGGATGGTACATGATCATTGTTACCAATGAAGAGCAAGCATAGGATACAGAGTAACAATACCCATCTGGAACAGCCTCCCCCCACAGTTCTCAAAACAACATCTTTCAGTCCTGGGAAGCTGCTCTCCTTCAAGGCCAATGCCTGGTGGAACGGTGTTAGACAAAACAGTCCTCTGGTGGGAATGCTGCCTGGGAACTGGTGCACCTGAGGAGAAAACACTTAAACACTAAAAGCATTAGAAAATGGAGTCAGTATAGTTAAGATATATACTGGACCTGACATTTCTGCCCCCCTTAAAATAGATCCCCCCCTGGTTTATATGGGTAGCGAGTATGAAAAGCTTTGGTTAATCTAGGAGCATGAACATGTGCAGAGTTCACCCATTCATCGTAACCAGAATCAAAGTCCTTCCACCTAATGAGGTAAAAAAGCTGATTTCTCTTGATTTTAGAGTCCAAAATTTGTTGTACCTCATAGTGTATTTGGTCGTCAATTAAAGTTGGAATGGGTGGAGCTTTGATATGCCATTTGTTGTCGGTGGGAGCTTTCTTCAAAAGGCTGACATGGAACGTATCATGCACATGGCGAAGGTTCTTGGGCAATGTTACAGCGACAGTCACTTTATTTATTACCTTGCGCACAGGAAAAGGTCCTAAGAATTTCAAAGCGAGTTTGCGGCTTGTCTGAGCTAGCTTTAGGTTCTTTGTGGAAATATACACATGATCTCCTGGTTGTAATTCCCATTCGGCCACACGATGGCGATCTGCGTACTTTTTGTAATCCAGTTTGGCTTTTTCAAGGTGTCTCTTAATGATAGTCCATTGCTGCACCGCCTCCCCCCACCATGAGGATACATCTGGCAATTTAGAGGAATGGAGAGGGGGTGCGTCCAAAGGGAAGGGATTGAAGTGAGTCCCATATACAATTTTGAAGGGGGCTTCTCCCGTTGAAGCGTGTACACTGTTGTTATAGGAGAATTCAGCTAGAGGGAGAAGGTCCACCCAGTTATCTTGTTGAAAATTGATGTAGCAACGAAGGAACTGTTCTAATATCTGGTTTGTTTTTTCGGATTGCCCGTCGGTTTGTGGGTGGTGGCTTGAACTGATACCTTGTTCAATATTCAACATTTTCAAAAGCTCCCGCCAGAAGTTGGCAACGAACTGTCCGCCGCGATCCGAAATCACCTTGGACGGAAAAGAATGTAATTTTACGATGTGTTTTAGAAACAGATCCGCTAGTTTTCGAGCGGAGGGTATAGTAGTACAGGGGATAAAATGGGCTTGTTTGGAGAACAGATCTACCACAACTAAAATACAATTATGTCCTTTTGAAAGAGGCAGATCAGTGATAAAGTCCATGGAGATTACTTCCCAGGGCCTGTTCGGTGTTTCCAATGGTTGCAGGAGACCCGGAGGTTTCCCTTTTCTGGTTTTAGCGCTGAGGCAAACAGGGCAGGAACTAACGTATTGGGAAATGTCTTTGCGCATGCCCGGCCACCAGAATTGTCTTTGAACTAGGTGTAAAGTTTTCAGATACCCATAATGTCCAGCAGTGGGAGCATCATGACAGCGCTGCAAGATTTCCAACTTAAGGCTGTCCGGGACATAAAACTTGCTCCCAGCTAGCCAATCCCCCTGTGGGGATTGGGTTAGTTTGTTTCGCGGAGCTTTATTCCCCTCCTTCTCCACTTCAGTTTTAAGTTTCGATTTCCATTCTTGGTCGGCCGGGAGGGGCAGCTTAGCGCGGCTGCGAGTAGTCACCACGCCCCCAAGTTGCTTAGGCGAGAAGACCGTGTCGACAGTCTCCGCCCGCTTGCTCTTATGTTGGGGCATGCGCGATAGGGCGTCCGCCAAAAAGTTAGTTTTGCCCGGGAGATAATTGAGGGTGAAGTTGAATTTGGAAAAGAATTCCGCCCACCGCAATTGCTTGGCATTCAGTCTGCGGGGGCTTCGGAGGGCCTCCAAATTTTTATGATCTGTCCAGACCTCGAAAGGGTATCTCGCTCCCTCCAGCCAATGCCTCCAGTTAGTGAGAGCTGCTTTCACTGCAAAGGCCTCCTTCTCCCACACATTCCAATTCCTTTCTGCCTCTGAGAACTTTCTAGACAGGAATGCACAAGGCCGCAATTTCCCATCCTCCCCCTTCTGTAGCAAAACCCCCCCTATCGCCGTATCGCTGGCGTCGACCTGTACTATGAAGGGGGACTGTTCGTTGGGGTGGGAGAGGATGGGTTCCGTTACAAATTGCTTTTTAAGGCCTTCGAAGGCCGTTTGGCAATCGGGGGTCCATTGTAGTTTAGCAGAGGGTTTTTTGGCTTGGTCCCCTTTCTCTTTGGTTTTCAGCAATTCTGTTAAGGGGAGTGTGATTTGGGCAAAATTTGCTATGAAGTCTCTATAGAAGTTGGCAAAACCCAGGAAGGATTGCAGTTCTTTGCGGGTGGTGGGTGTTTGCCAATTCTGGATCGCCTGTATTTTGGCTGGATCCATTTTCAACCCCTCTTGTGAGATGCAATACCCAAGGTAAGTGAGTTCGGTTTTATGGAATTCACATTTGGACAATTTGATGGGCAGTTTATTCTTCATCAAGGTGGCCAGGACCTTTTGTACCATTTGAACATGTTCTTCCTCGGTGTCGGAATAAATTAAAACATCATCAAGGTACACTACCACCCCTTTGTATAGAAATTCATGTAGAACTTCGTTTATCATGGACATGAATACAGACGGGGCTCCCGCCAATCCAAAAGGCATAACTAAGTATTCATATTGTCCGAGGGGCGTATTAAACGCGGTTTTCCACTCATCCCCTGCCTTGATACGAACGTGGAAGTAAGCATCTTTTAAATCTAATTTCGTAAAGATCTTACCTTGGGCCACGACGTTGAGAAGGTCTCGGATGAGCGGTATAGGATAGGCGTTGTTGGTGGACACTGCATTTAGTCCTCGGAAGTCCGTGCACAGTCTGAGCCCCCCATCCTTCTTTTTCACGAAGAGAACTGGAGCGGCGTGGGAGCTAGAGGCTGGGCGGATGAACCCTCGTTGGAGGTTGGTGTCGATGAATTTCCGGAGCTCTTCACGTTCATGGAGACTCATGGGATAGAGTCGTCCTTTAGGCAAGGAGGCTCCGGGTAAAATTTCCACCGCACAGTCCGTTCGTCGGTGCGGGGGTAGAGTATCAGCTTCCTCCTCCGAGAAAGCATTCAGAAAAGGCCAGTACGGTTCGGGTATTTGGTTGACTTCTTCTTGGGTGAGGAGGGCCTTTTCTTTATAAGTTGGGTCTTCGCCCCAGTTTTGATTCCAACGGTGATTTTTACAGTTGGCATGATTGAAGGTAATACATCCTTGAGCCCAGTCTATGTAGGGATTGTGATCACATAGCCATTTGCTGCCTAGAATTAACGGGTACTTGGCAGTAGAGCTGATGACAAAGGACCTCTTTTCCCAATGTTGTCCCATGCCTGTGATCACTGGGATGGTTTCAGTCGTGACCGGATTCATGTTGGTACCATCCATTTGTTCAAAAATTACTGGATTTTGTAAATCCCGAGTTGGTAAGACCAGTCCATTGACTAGAGCTGGGGCTATGATGTCTCTTGAGCAACCCGAGTCAATAAGAGCTTGCACCCGAATGTGCATTTTTCTCTCTGGGTTGATTAAAGTCACTGGCATGAATAAAATGGACCCAGGTGGCCGGTTCCGTGCAGGGACGGGCTTGGGGCGGATCTGTCGTTTGGGCCCTTTTACGACAGATCCATCTCGTTTCCCGACTGGGGACTTTCTGGATTGACTTCTGCAGATGGGGAAGCGGGATCGTATTCCATAACTTCTTCCGCTTCCAGCCCTCTTTCGGAGGCTGGCCTTTGGGAAGCGCCGCGGCCTCTGTTTGCTCGTGGAGCTGGAGTCGGGCGTTGGAGCGCAGGGAACGGAGCAAGGGTTGGACGCCGTAATTGGAGCGGAGGTCTTTGCTCAGGCCGGTAGGGGCATTGTGCTGCAAAGTGACCAGCCTGTCCGCATTGCAAACACAGCCCTTGTTGCCATCTAGCATCTCTCGCTCCACGGGTGGCGTAACCAGCTCCCCGAGCTCCCTTTTGTAAGGTCAATGGTCTTCTTTGTCCCGTTTGTTGTTGTTGCTCAACCAAACGGACTTCTAAAATGCGATTTTCCACTTCGCAAACAAGTTGAATCCAACCTAACAGCGTAGGGGGATTGTCTTGCATGAGGGCTCTGTCCAAAAGTCTCGGATTAAGTCCTTGTTTGAACAGAATAATTTTTGTGGACTCCTCACACCTGGGGCACTTGGCAGCCAATTGTCGGAATTTCGTGATATAGTCTCTCGCTGCCATGCTGCCCTGCTTAATGGCCTGCAATTCTGTTCGGGCCCTGGTTTCCTCTAAGGGATCTTCATATTGTGCTCTAATAGCATCCACCAACCCCTGGAGAGTATCGAGTTCTGGGGCCCCGATATTATATAGTCCTACGTACCAGTCCGCTGCTTTCCCTTGTAAACGGGAGCCGAGGTGTTCAATTTGGCTGGCCTCGCTGCCGAAGAGGTGTCCCCACCGGTTGAAGAATTGCACGACTTGCACTAGAAAAAAGCCCAGTTTGGAGGGATCCCCGTCAAAAGTGGCGTCTAGTTTCACCCAACCCATTGGGAGGTCTTGCCTCGGAGCCGGGGCTGGGTAGAAGTCCGCCGGAAGCCTCAATGGCACTTGAGGTATGAGGGGACCCGGTTGTGCTGGCGGTGGCCTCACCGGTTGAGCCGGGGGTGCCGGTCTCGGCTGGGCTGGCGGTGGTGCTCTCGGCAGGGCCGGTGGCAAGGCCGGAGGTGCTGGCCGTAGCGGTTGAGGTGCTGGCGGTTGAGGTTGATGTGGCGAAGTAGTAATCGGCCGCTGAGGGGTGGGTTGGTGGGGTCGCAGTGGTGTAGGTCCCATCGGTTGGGTCGGAGGCGGTCTTACGGGTTGTTCCAGTGGCAAACGTATCGGCTGCAGCGGCGGGGTTAGTTGTGGTCGAAGCGGAAGGGGCCGCAGCGGCGAAGGCCGAATGGGTGGAAGGCCGCGCGGGCTTGCCCCTCCGGGCGTTGTTCTTCTGGGAAGCGTCGGCTGGCCTTTTGGCGCTGGTGGACCATCTCCCGGAGGTTGCCCGACGGGAACAGTTTCGCGCGGTTGACCAGGGGCTCCCCCCCCCGATGGAGCCACGGGTGCTTCTGCTTGGTCCGGCCGGACCGTTTTCGGGGAAGTATGGGGGGTATCACCGGTGTATCACTTGGCTTTTCCTCCCCTTCCGTAGGCCTCTCAACGGGGGTCTCGTCTGGCGGCACATCCCCTCCCGTGATAGGAGGTTCAATGGGAGTCTCACCGGATGGCACAACCGGGTGGTCCCTTCTCGGTGGAGTTTCCCGCTGAGGGGGAAGTTCCTTGGGTTGTTCTCCCGATTCGCCCGGATAGGTGCCCCCCCCGCCGGTAGGCGACGACCGCTGCTGAACTTCCTCCATCGGATAGGAGATGACACTTTGAAGGGTAGCTATCTGTATCGCCATCTCTTCAGGAGACAGTCTTTCCCCTGCCCCCATTGAGGAAATTAAATGAATGGCGTGAGCCAAGCTTTCTTCCATATCCATCAGCTTAGCTTCTAATTGTTGTATACGACTTGGCCCTGGTTGTTCGCTCAGGGAACCTTCATTCGCTGTACTCACCGGGGAGAAAGGGCCCCACGGAGGAGGGTCCCCTTGAACTATTCGCGACCTCGCGGCTAGAATTCCCTTGGCCATACCCGTCACGGCCGAGATGCTGGTATCTACCGCATAGGTGCGACCTCGTATCTGCTCCCAACTTGGTTCAGGGACTTCCGTTGGCTCCTTCCACGGGGCAAGTTCGGAATAATCCCAACTCAGGGCGCCTCGGCGAGACGTGTCCCCCTCCATCTGCTCAAACGTCCTGTTCCAATATCGCCATGGTTGGCTGCTATCTAGTTCCGGGACGGTTTCTAGGCTTCGGCGCCCGTCCATCGAGACTCGTGGATGGAGTCCACCTGCCCGGCGCTCTCTGGTTTCTCGGGGTCTGGCTCCCCACTCCGACGGGGTGGGCACCGAGATCAAGGGGAGAGCGGTTGCTTTCGGCCTTGCCCCGAGATTGCTTTCGGTCTCGTCTCGAGTACTGAAGTCGATGAGAGGCAGGGTAGAGGTGGAAGCGCCGGTTCCGTTCCCGGTTGCTCCCAGCTCCTGGGAGTCTTGGGTTTGCACCGGTTGATTGTCGGGAGACGCATACGGATCAAACAAAGGATCCCTGTCCGGGACAACCTTGGATTCCGCTGGGCCCGACGCAGACATGATTGGTAACAAAATGTCAGACTGTGGCTAGATAAGGTACTCTCTGCAAGATTCCCCTTAGAAGCAAGAATAAGTCCAATGTCTAGCAAAGGAAGTTTTATTGCAGAAAAGGTCCATTATAGTCCACTGTCCTGAATAGGAGACTCAGGATGGTACATGATCATTGTTACCAATGAAGAGCAAGCATAGGATACAGAGTAACAATACCCATCTGGAACAGCCTCCCCCCACAGTTCTCAAAACAACATCTTTCAGTCCTGGGAAGCTGCTCTCCTTCAAGGCCAATGCCTGGTGGAACGGTGTTAGACAAAACAGTCCTCTGGTGGGAATGCTGCCTGGGAACTGGTGCACCTGAGGAGAAAACACTTAAACACTAAAAGCATTAGAAAATGGAGTCAGTATAGTTAAGATATATACTGGACCTGACACCATCTAGCAATGGTAGGGAAACAAAAGCTGTGTTACAAAAGGCATTTCTAGCCATTTCCCCATAAAGAATATGGGATCAGGCTGCTGAGGAGCGAGATCGGTTCTTCCTACTGCAACCCTGTCTCCTACCCGATCACAAAAAAAACCATATGCAGATTCAGGACTCAATTTCCTATGGTGCTTTCAGTGGAGAGAATTCCACACTGGCCTAATGCTTCAGTGGCACACAAAATTATGTGATCAGGAAGACAGGTAGAATTCAGCTCTCCATTTTGATTTCAACGGTAAGAAGCTCTCTGATTTAATATGCAAACATTCCCAATGGCGGTGTTGGCGCTAAAATATCCGTGTCTCCCCAACACAACTATCCCTTGGGTCTCCCCCAATGAACTTTGTCACGAGTAGCAACTCCGGAACTCATTTATGTGGCACAGATCTGTCACTGCAATTTCTTGCCTTGATCACAGTGGTTGATAGAACTGGGCACCCTGTTGCCAGATACTTAAGTTAAAGCCTGCCACTCATTTCAAGTCTAACCTCTTATCCACCATTTAACAGCCAGACGATCCAGCTCAACACTGTCAAGGAGATCCACACGCAGACAGGAGTGTGACAGGGTTTATTTATTTAAGTTCAGGTTTTTAAAAAAGTTTTCTGGTATTATACTGAAGTGGCATCCAATTAACACACATTCTGCCCAGTAATGGATGCTCGGCTTTAAGGATGAACACGCCCAAACACTTTCACCGCAGCAAGAACTGGGCTGATCGGATAGGTTCTCTGAACAGCTTTTAGCAATTGGGTACATCCAGCAGACCTAAAAAATTAAAAGAAAAACCAAAGGTGAGCTATTATTGGGAAACCGGTACGGCAAACACATACAAAGGTGTGTGTCCCATCAGACTGTTCCATCTGAAGCAGAGATTCCTCCTTTCCTTCTGCCGGCCCCAGTGGGTTCAACCTTTGCAGGTTCTGGTGCCAGGACAGATGGTAAGTCAGCAAGATTTCCTCATTGGGACTCCCCCCGTCTGCCCCCCCTCCTGCCTTCAGTATCAAAACTAATATTCAGGGGTACAAGACTCCCATCAGCAACAGCGTCCAACTATAGTTACCTCTGCACAAACTTCTCACTGGTTAGATGCCAAGGGTTCCTGCCCACTGCTTTCCAATCTTGCAGTGCTAAAGGCCTAGTGAACAGTCTGGGAGCAACTGGTGCTGCAGCTATTGCTTTACCCATCAGTATATGGATGAGAGGTTGCTGGAAGTCCCAAGTCAATTTAAGCTTTCTAAAAATAATAATAAAGCAGGATTTAAACATGAGGTCAGATAGCTGTGATGATCTCATATTCTCCCAAAACCCTGGACTCAGAGGGAACCACTCAGTCACGGAGATCAGACTGGGGCGGTAAGGGTCTCATCACTGGAACCATCGAATTCTTAACAAGAAGCAACTTCCCCGGCAATGCAAACTCTCACCTTGCTTCTGATGCCACACAGACTTTAGGCCATCACCTGCAGAGCGAAGACAAGACAGAACGGGACACGAAATCATTCATTCATCCTGAGCCAGATACATGGCAGCTCCGTGATTTGGAGCAGTTTTTCAGCTGTTCTAGCGTTTTCATATAAAAACATCAAAGTGAGCTAGTTAGACTCATCATTAAAACTGCAGCAAGCTAGCACTGTATTCCAGCAGCTTCTGAGAAAGGGCTAGCACAAGGTGCAATCCAGCACTATTGGAGCCTGCTCACTGGGTATCCCCAAGCACCTCCAATACAGGACAGGGTTTGCAAGGCTCCAAGCAACACATGCTTGAAGAGGGTCAATGATCGTGCCTCTGCCCGCATAAAGGAACAAAAACAATAGCACCTATTTATGTGCAACAAATACAGACTCCCGTGCCAGGAGGGGGAGAGCCTGAAGAAACCCTTCCCCAAACCCCTCCAGCCCCCAGCATTAAGAGTACAGTGCAAGCCCCCCCTCCCAAACATCACAGAGGCAGAACATCCTTGAAGCCTCTGGTACGAGACATCAAGCTAAGAAGCCAAGGTGATCACCAACTCACTCTTCTGAAGCCTCAGAACAGGTGGGAGAAAGGAAAGAGTCAACCTTGAAGCTGCACAATAACCCCTAGAAAAAGCAGGTGCTCCACTGCTCAGACTCTCCTCTCTTGTAGAATTACACTTGCATAGGACACACAAGTAGCTGTTCTTTTTCGAGTTGGAGTACTTGTCAATCTAAGGCTAGTACTGCCCCCAATTGGTAGCACCTCTCTAGGTAGGTAGCAGCCTTCCATAGCCCTGCTTTGCTCATATGTAGCTACCTTATACTAGATCAGACCATCGGTCAGGGTTTCAGGTGAAGGTCTTTCACCTCACCTAACTTCCTAATCTTTTAAACAGGAAGTGGCAGGGATCGAACCTGGGAGCTTCTGCGTATTAAGCAGATGCTCTAACACTGAGCCACGGCTCCCTCCCCAAAGATGCCAAGGATCAAACCTGGGATTTCTGCATCCAAAAGGTGTCTCCCCCCACCATCCACCAAGCTACAGCTGCAGCCTCACAAATTGCTCTTACCTGCTGGGCCATCTTAGGAAGTCTTTCCTCCAGCCCCAAATCGCAACTCTGGAAGAAAAAGTGATTTTTTTAAAAAAAGAAATTGTGTTGAAAAGGTCAGCCTTATCACAGATTGCGGTAAAAGGCTTTAACTAAGAGTCCCTTTCCATTCAAAGCAATGCCACCATGCAGTGTGCATGTCCACATAATACACTTCCACACCTGGAATGATGCCGGTTAGTCCCAGCTGCCTCACACATGTTTTATTCCAGCTAGGAAGTTGGAAGTGCTGCAATAGGTTCTAGCCTTTTGCTCTGAACTGATCTTCAAAGTTAGAAGAGATTCTGCAATGCGTTTGGGCCAGGAGGCAATCTGCTAATTTCAACTGGTCAGAGACCTTTAGAGAAGCCTGCCTGATACTAGCTAGCCCAGAGAGGCATTTATCATGACCAGTTTAATATCTCCCAACTGATACTCAGATTCCGCTTCTCAACAGGGGCATTCAGCCGAACGAGATTCCAAAAGGAAGATCATCATGTCAGTGGGAAACCAGGACAGGATTTGGAGAACCAAACAGAGGAAGTTTAGATCTACAAGGTCAACTCACTTTTCAAACAAGAGTGGCTGTTCAAACATGTTCCTCCTTCCTAGGTCAGAGCCCTTCAACAGCTGCATGTGTTCAAAACTGGCAGAAACAAAAAGCCACATGGATTTAGTAGCAGTCAAAATCTGAACAAGTCTTACGCAATATTTCGCCTGCAACAGCTAAAACACTCAAAAGGCACCGTCTCCAAACTAGCCCCAAACAGATATGCCCATGCAACCAGCTGGCACGATGGAAAGCGCTCTTAATACCCCTTAGTCTACAAGTGCCCCCCCCCCCCCGGCCACCAAGATGGACACAAGTCAGCGATCCACATCAAGCCATCCCGAGAATGCCCTTGCAAGTCCCATCAGACTGTTCCTTCTGGAGCAGAGATTCCTCCTCTCCTTCTGCTGGCCCCAGTGGGTTCAACCTTTGCAGGTTCTGGTGCCAGGGCAGAAGGTAAGACATGGCTGGTTTTCCTCATTGGGACAAAACAGACTTAGGACCCCCTACTGTCTAGCCTGCTGACCCCCCCCCATATAAAGAATGCTCACCTGTTGGATGAAGAGCTCGACACCTAACAATATTGGTCTGCACTCTGGAACTCAGCCAGGCCCTGCAACTGAACAAGAAAGCGGAGTAAGTCAAACTGCGGCGACTTCTCATCCCTCTTTGCAAAATCCTGCTGGGCTTCTGGGCTCAGAGGGAACCATTCAGTCACAGATATCAGACTGGGGCAGTAAGGGTCTCATCACAAGAGAGCCACAGCTGGCAGGAGACATTAAGAACACTGCAATAATTCCCCAAAAACTTAAGAACCAAACTGCGGTTTGCAGACTTCATGGAGTTTGCATTTGCTCGGGGCGAACAAGAATAATTACTAGTGCAGAGGAAGATCAGTAGAGTCAATGGCTTCTTAAAGCACTGCTTGGTCATGAGCCATGTGGCAAGGATCACCTTGAGGGGGTGATGGAGCACTCTCCAGGTCAACCCCCAAACCCAGTTTCCAACCGGCAAGTCACAGGTCTTTCAAACACATTTCTGCAGGAGCTAGCAAGATGTAATGGTTAGTGTTGAACTAGGATCTGGGAGACTTGGTTCAAATCCCTATTTGGCCATGGAAGCTTGCTAGGTTATCTCGGGTCAGCCGCTGTTTCTCAGCCTTACAGGATTATTATGATAAAAGGGCTAGGAGAAAACAAAACAAGCCACTGGGAAGAAAGCCATGTTAGTCTGTAGTCGCAAAATTGTAAAGAGTCCAGTAGCACCTTTAAGACTAACTTTATGGTAGCGTAAGCTTTCGAGAACCACAGTTCTCTTCGTCAGATGCATCTTTATTACACTGGGAAGAAAGGTGAAGTATAAATTAAGTAAATGTCATTTCAGCAGCTGGGGGTGGGAGGATATAGACTGTGCTTCTGATTCCTGATTAATTGGATTCAATGAAAAAAAAGTTCCTATTTGCATCAAAAGTGGTGAGCTAACAATTCAGAACCCCCAATCCAGAAATCTACAAAACATCCAGTGTCTGTGTTAAAAAATAATTTCAGAACATTAATTCTATCACAAAACTTGAGGAACCATCTCAGTACTCACCTCTTGAGAAAGGGCATTTAATCTCTGGAAGGAAAGATTAAAAGCAAATGGTTAAAACCACGACAACAGTGAAGAGGCTCCCTATGTAAGGGAACCGCAGTTTGATCAGGGCTTTGGTAACTCTATTGCCATGCGACTCATGTCGTCCAACAACTGAGGTCATCATTTCAAACTACAGAGGCTCAATACCTCCCCGTCAGTCCGGCTTCTGGCAGAAAGATGCCAGATCTACTGTGCTGCTGGGTCAAGAACGGAATTGCCAGAATGGTGATCTCTGCAAATGCACTCGCTCAAACGTACCTGTGAAGGCTAGCCGGAAAGCCCACCCTGGCTCGAGAGTGCACCTCCTGAAACGAATGACATTTATGTTGAAAGAAGTCCGTAGTTGAGGCGCTCCTTGTTGGTTCCCCATCACCCTCACAGGGCCATCTTGTGTTCTCAGAAATACAGCTAACATCACCAGACAGTCAGATATATGCTTGTCTGTTTCTCACATCATGGAACACAGGACGGAAGGTGCAGGAAACAGGCTACAGCTCTATTCTGCAAATATGCACCTTCAGGACAAAACGTAGCACATGCACACAAAAATATCTACCTAAAAACCACTCATTTTCAGTTTATAACTCAGACAAGAACTGGTTTAATATTCAATTTTAACTGCCCCAATAATTTTGGATGACCCACTCAGACTCAACTGCCACCAGCAAAATGGGAGAGGTGATTGAGTGTGCCCTCAAGTCATAACTGACTTATGGCGACCCCTGGCGGGGTTTTCATGGTAAAAGACTAACAGAGGTGGTTTGCCATTGCCTGCCTCTGCAATCCGGGTCTTTGTTGGAGGTCTCCCATCCAATTACTAACCATGGCTGACCCTGCTTAGCTTTTGAGATCTAATGAGATCAAGCTTACCTGGGCTATCCAGGTAAGGGCACCAAAAATGGAGCATCCATGTTTAGAGGCAGTACGTTATTGAGTCTCATTTGAATGTGCTGTGTATTTTCATGCGATTTTAGCATTATAATTATCATTTATCACACTTCAACCATGTTTTTGTTTACTGCTTTAACTGCAACGGCCTTTGGCCTCACACAGTAAACCCTTCCTGAACAAATCCTACTTGTGAACTTCGTAAAAGCTGATCAAGGGTGGAAACTAAAAGCTAGATTTTAAATCTCATCCAGAAAGTTAACTCCAACCTACATCACAGCGTAGCTGTGAATCTGACAAAGCAAGAGATGCTTTTAAAGTCCTATGAAAGTTATTAAATGGTCTGTAACTTCTCTATATCACAAGCCCAACTGAACCAGGGCTGCTGCTACCCCTCTCAGCAGTGCCATCCAAATTTCTATCACCCTCCACACTTCCATCAGTCCCCAAAACAGATCAGCTACTCACACGAAACACTGGTTCATAGCTGATTTATCCTCACCCCTGCGGGACAGAAATATACAACAGATTATACTTTCATAGACCGTTAAAGGGAAAATAAATTCTGAACACCTTGATACAACAGCCCTTGTTTCCCAGACATTTCCTGGCAGAAACATAACCGGCGTTCTTTGTTTTGGACAGGAAAAACATCAGGCCCGCTGCTGTCGCTTACTCGCATGTACCTCACCCTGGGCTTGCGCTACTCAGAATCTGGTAAAGGTTATCTCCACTGAAGTTTCAGAAAGAGAGAGTTCCTGATCTCATCTTTGTAGCACATCACACCCACAAACCGACTGCTGGAAAGTGCTTTAAAGTTTGTAAAGGGCGGTATCATTAAACACGTATCCGTTTCCTGCTTAGGATGAACACAAGCAAGATACCAAAAGCAGTTTCTAAGCCAGGCACTGGCTTGATGCTGCAAGCAGCCAAATGGCTACCGAATTCATCTGCTTTCATTGACTACCTCTAAATAACCCCCCACCCTTTTATAACAAGCATAGTCTTTCCACCACCAAAAATTAAGTTATAACCTTTTATTTGGAATACTGTGTGGGCAGTGTAGTGAGCTTCCATGATGGTACAGACCTCTCCTTCAGCTAAGGAGAACTTTCTTGCCTGATAAAGGCTTCGGTGTCAACACAAAAGCTTGCAATACAGTCTGGTATGGACTCAACATGCAAGTGGCTAACTGTTTAGCACTTGGGAGGAAGAGCAAAGAAGCAGCTGGAATGCACCCTTACCTGTAAAGCAGGGTCACAGAATGGTCAGAAAAAGACCTGTAAAAATAAATGAACAATAAATGAACAAATAAATGAAGTTAGAACTGAGCCGAGGGGAGGGGGACCACACAAACTTTACCATTAAACAACTCTGCAAGGCAGCGGCGGGTTATGCAAAAACAAGGAGTCTGTTCTCAGAAACAAAATGACATCTTCAGAGTATTTTTCAGAACAGGTCTGTGTTAAGTTTCATCACAGAAAGACTAGGCAAAAATCCTGCCTACAATGCCAAGGGCCGCAAGCCATCACCAACCAAATTCGTTCAGGAGTAGATCTCCCTATAGTAAGTTACACTGGGAATCTGTACAAAGGCAGAGCTGCTGACAGTCAAAGAATTAGGAAGAAAATTGAACTCCCATGATGGATTACAAGAGAAATATTAGAGGGCCACTAACTGGGATTCTGAGCATAGTACCTGGCCCTTATGGACATTGTGAATTTTTATTTGTTCAGCATTGAGCATAGCACTACTAAAAATTACTCATGCTACAGCTACCAAGAGAAGGAGCCCTGCTGGGGGCAGGAGGGAGATACTAAAACATAGTATCTCACTTTGAAAGTCTACAAATAAATTAGTATATTGACAAACTACCAAAAGAGTATGCCTGCAACTAAAGAAGCAGTTATTCCCATACAAGTCTATCTTTGAGACTTCAGAGATATATTCAAATATACCATTACTGGGAGACCACACTGCTAACGTGTTTTATTTTGACTCCGGTTTGTATAGTTTGTTTTATCGGCAGTGTACCAACACCACCTTTTTTAAGCAAGGCGTGCAACTGACGCGTTCTAATAAAATAGCAAACAAGGTAACAGAAGGTTATAAGGCAGCTATTTCTGCAGACGCATACAAAATCCTCTTTAGAACAGATAAAATGTTATTAATCTAGTGACAATTATTACTAATATCGTTGTAAGTGCATCTGACGTTACATGGAATAGGTAAGTTGCACGTTTGACATGTTGGGATAATTTTCCTAAGTCGGTAGAAATGCAGACGTCTATTCCCCCAACCAAAAGGCACATTATGGTTAGACACTACCCCAGTCCCGGAGATGCATTTAGCTAGCATTTCCCCTCTCTCATGCATCCCGCTTACCAAGGCCCCGCTAGACTTTTCCCCCCAGAGACTCACAGCCAATATCCGCAAAAAAAGGCGAGAAAGAGACCATAGAAGGACATCAACAGGGCTGGTTAAGGCCACAACTCCCCTCTCACGCGGATGGCACCGGATTATAACCTTCTCCATTACCTTCAAAGCCGAAAACGCTTCTGGAAAAGAAATAATAATCCTCCGCCAAAGGATTAAATACTCCGTGGTCGCGGAGTATGCTGGGAAATTTCCCTTCCCGCTCACCCAATAGCCACTGCCTCCTTCAGCTATTGTATGCGCATGCTCGTTTGGAGGGGGCGGGGTCATTGAGTTAGTAAAAAACTCGTGTTCTAAGGGCTGGTCGGAGGTAAAGGCGCATGCGCACGCTTGAACCCCTTCCATGATAGGTGGGGTGACCATAGAGGTTGGAAAAGATGAGCCGTAGAGAATTACGGTTGTCAGGCATTTCCGATAAAGTTTTCCGCTGTTAACTTCTAACACGGAGAGTATAGGGCTTTGGGAAAGAGATGTCAGACAGAAAGCGGCAGCACTTGACCGCCGGAGAAACGCGGTTCTCTGCTTAAGGAGAGTAGTTCCGGTTTATACCGGAAGTTTATCTCTATGGTTGTGACGTACATTTGAAGTAATGCGAATTAAATTGCGCGGGAAAAATGAGAATGAGCGGGTAGAGAAGTGCGCAAGCGCAATAGAATGCAACTCGAATGCGTGTTGAAACAAGTGGCGGATAGCCCGTAGTGAGGCCTTAGCAGCCGTGTTATTGTGGAACCCACGGTTTTCACCTCAGCTAGTTTCTGCTGAGGGGCGAAGTTCCTTTCTGCCTTGAACTGTTTCCGAAGCTCAGCACTAAATCGCATCAAAGTTCTAACAAGATAGCAGTGCTGAGCATGTGCAGGATGTCTCGTATCTCTTGTCCAGATCTTGCGTGAGCTTTGATGGAGGCAGTCAGGAACAGTGTTAGAGAAGAGCAGATTATAATTTTTTAAAAAAAGAACTATCAGTCCACAGAGTTACTTTTGCGTAGGCAGGAGGGAGTAACACCTGGCTAGAAACGTCGTAAGAGTGAAAGAAGCAGGATTTTGCAGGTCTAACAGCACAATCCTAAAAAAAGTTACTCCAGTCTAAGCCCCTTGAATCCAATGGGTTTAGACTGGAATAATTTCTTAGGATTGTGCTGTAATTCACCCACAGACACAAATACACAAGCTCCATTGTTACCATGTGAGGGTGCCTATAAAAACAAAACGCAGCAGAAATGTGAGGCAAAAGAAAGGAAATGGGAAACTCAGGGAAACCAATCTATGCTCCCATCTTTCAAATCAGACAGGGCCTTTGTGCAGTCAGGCAACAATACAGTAACTAGGGACAAAGATGAACAAAATCAAGAAGAAAATGATTTTAATAACGAGTCAGAGACCGAGTCTGTGGCAACTATTTTTCAGTGAAATGTGGATAGCCCTGTGGATTCTTCACACTCCACCAGCACGGAAAAAGCTGAAAGAAGTGTCAGCAAGCTAGCGCTACAGGTTGTACAATGGGGGCAGGAACAGTTAAGCCATCTAGTTATCTTTGCAGTCAGGTTGGTCCATTCGAATAATAACAAAAAAGATATTGGTGGGATAATCCCTTCTTAGCGACCAAAAAACCCTACAAAATAGTTAGCAAAGCAATTGTTCCTACAGTTATGTGGGGTTTAAGTACCCTATTCAGATTCATCTCATTTGCCCATTCAGCAACAGCCAGCCCACCCTCTCACTTTGGGTGGATCCTTTACTCTTCTGATTAGTTCACATGATAATCCTTCACATCCCCACACTTTGTCCTGGGAAAGGGGTCTTCAGGTCTATCCTTGTAATAACTCCCCTACCCATTAACCACTCTTAGTTCAGGGTGTTCTGGTTATTTCTAAGAGGCATTTCAGAACAAGAGGATCCCTCCAAGACTGAAGTTTCCTGTTTCTAGCAATGCCAGAATTCTTCCAGGACACCCACAAGCAGGGCGTGAAGAAAAAAGCCCTCCTGCAGACTGCAGCTGTTATTCAGAGATAGCCTTGGAAGATGAAGGTACTGTTACTGATATCTAGTTCCAATCTTTATTTTTAGAATTTCCCCCTCTATTTTATGACAAATCACTGCTTGAGTGTTCTGCTGCTTTTGTTTAGGATGACGTGCATTTTTAATGATGGTATTCTTGGACTGGATCCAGATTAAATTTTTGAAAGGCAGAATTGAACTTTCCTGCCTCTCCCCTCCAACTGCACTTCACAAAATGTCATCCTTCTAGTACAGGGAACTCTGAGGAATGAACTGCAGGGTCTGCAGTGGGATGGGGAGATTGGTAGTTGTCAATCTAGTCCAGAACCAACACCTTGTGACTGCCTATGTTTTGTTTTGTTTTTAAAGGGAGAATTAGAAAGATACTCAACGCTGTAATTTATCGCAGGCCTACCCCACAGGTCACTGTGGAAATACACATATACTCAGGCTGTACATGCAAACTTCTTTGGGTTAGTACAGTGTATTGTGGAAATTCACAAGCATAAGCACAATTTCAACAGGAAAGAAGAGACCTTAAGAATGAATAGAGCATGGTTTCCAGTCCTGAAAAACTCCAGGCTAACAAATCACTCTATACCCAACAATAGCCCTGCAGAGAAGATTAGCACATCAAGCACCAATCCATATGCAAAAGAACCTCCTCAGGATACAGTGAAGCCTCCCTCCATTAGCATTCCACACCCTGGGAAACTCTTACAGGATGACTCAGCCCAACCCCACCCCTCCTGAGTAGATATAAATGACCTACCAACATCTTTTCCACACTGACACTGAGAGATCTCTGTCTTTTGGTGCTACACCGCTGAAGATGCCAGCCACAGCTGCTGGCGAAACGTCAGGAACTACAATGCCAAGAACATGGCTATACAGCCCGGAAAATCCGCAACAACCATCTTCTTTGGGTTAGTTTGGGGCTAGATAAGAATGTGTAGATGACAGGGGAAGGCAATGGCAAACCACCCCGTAAAAAGTCTGCCAAGAAAATGTTGTGATGCGACATCCCCCTATAGGTCAGTAATTACTCGGTGCTTGCACAGGGGACTACCTTTACCTTTACCTAGATAAGAATGACTTTTGACTATGGGTGTCTTGTGCAGTTCCTAACCCTTCCCCTCAGAATAATTTATTAGCAAAGAGCACCTTTGCTGACTTACTTATCCCTAGTCTTCTTCTAGGGGGCTGTGCGCATGCCTGGAGAGTGCAGTTTTGCTATTGGCTTCACAGTTCACGTTTTATTATGGGTTGAATTGTACAAGGGGAAAGCTGGGTCCTTCTAATGTCACAAGGCCTCTCTCGATACCAGACTTGGCAGGACACATTTAGTCTGGATCCAAGCCAGACATCAACTTAAAGAGGTCTTTGTTTTTGGAGGTATTTTCTGGCTCTTGTTGAATTGCACTGTGCTTGAATTTCACACTTGTTGATCCTCTGCTCTTTGGGTTGGACTTCAGAAATGGTTTTAAAGTGTTGCTTTTCCTTTTTTTGGTGTTAAAGGTATGCTCTTGGGAAATACAACTTCAAAGTATTATCAGTAACAGACGTCTCTATTTTCTTGGAAATTTCTATAAAGACCATCAACAATCGGACCATTTAACTATTTTAGCCCACTTTTTAGCCTGGCCCTAGAAGGCCACTGACAACCAGGATCCATCTGAGGCCCAACATTCAACTCCTCCTGGAGTTCATTGCCTTGGGTCCAGCCAGCAGTGTTGACCGCATGCCTAGGCTATCCCACTGCTCCCACTACAGGCCCTATCTGAGGGCTGCAAAGGGTAGCTCTGTGTTGAAGCAAAATCAAAGTCCAGTGGCATCTTAAAAGACTAAACAGCATTTATTACAATATGATGACTCTCAAAAGTTCATATTGAAATAGTGGTTAAGTGCTTGGGTTGTGAATTAGCACTCTGCTCGTTCGAATCCTGCTACTACCATGAGCTCAGGAGGTGGACTTGGGTAAGGCACTCATCTCAGTCCCAGCTCCCCAGTGTATTGTGGAAATAATAAACAACAGTGACTTTGTTCATTGCTGTGAGTGGGGCAGTAATCCGTCCAGAAGAGCAGTGCATTTTTATTTATTTATAGTCCACTTTTCTCACTGAGACTCAAGACGGATTACATAGTGTGAGATTAGTACAATCAGTACATTTCCATACAGTGTCAAGGACATTTCCATAAACAATGCCATAGAGTAAATAGATACACATTTATGCAGTTATTATAAGTGCAGTTGTTATTATTAAATGTTGCTAGGCCACCGGACTTTTATTTTATTCAGGTCTGAGGGGACATTTGGTCCCACTTCGTTTGGGGCGATTTGAGCAGCCCAACCCAACACTGGCTGCCTCCCATCCTTCTTCTGGCAATTTGAAGCGGGGAAGGGGGGCGGGGTTCAGCTGGAGTTGGATCCAAGTATCCCTGGAAAATAGTTTCAGGTAGGTACCCCCGTGTTGGTCTGCAGTAAAACAGCAGGATTCGAATCTAATAGCACCTTAGAGACCAAAAAGGTTTTTCAGCATGTAAGCTTTTGAGAATCAAAACTCCTTTCTTCAGGTACCCTTGAGGGGTTATGGGCTATCGTTTCCTAGGGCACATTTCTGGCAATTTTATTTTACCTTATCGATCTGCTTTTTTAAAAAGTCAACTTGATTCCTTGTTGGACAGCTGACACAAGAGAAAGCAACAAGAAAATAAAAGGAAGAGGAGGAAAATACCAGCCTGGAGGTATGACTACAGAAAGGATCTCATTTATTACAAAAGGTATGAATATGCTAACTCACGATGCTCTTCCCTTTTTGCCATTTCTCCCTGATTACAGGAGGGGAAACGTCTGGACATCAGCAGTGAATCTAAAGTGTTAACGGAACCATAGGGCATCATGGGAAAGGAGGCGGGAGTATGCAGATCACCAACCAATGTCTATCCCAGTCCTGGCCATCAGAATCATGAAACTGACAAAGCAAAGGGAATCTGCAAATTATGACATCAGGCTGTCTGACAGGAGGCTGATTATCTGAAAGGTAGAAGGAGTAGCAATTTCAGAACGTCATGGGCAGTCGTGTGCCCCCAGCTGTCCTTCCTGTGGGGTTGGGCACCTCAGGCTGTTTCGTTGCTCTCAGAGCCCTCAAGAACATCAGGATGATACAAAACGCTAGTTTTCAGAAAATTTCTTTATCGCTTCTCGGCCTTTTGGCTAAGATCAAGTGTAGTATCTGTTCTTATCAGTTTAATATCTGATACGTCCTCTATCTGAGGACTATATATTAAATGGATTTTTGGAACTGGGAGATGGAATAGGGGCTTGCTCCGTCCACTCCACGCATCGACCTGGTATTGCAGTACCTCCAGGAACGGTGCACCTCCCCCTGGGGAGAATATCACTGGTTGAAAAACAGATTGGAAATCTTTCTATCTTTCTCAACTGCACCTCAAAGCTGAGTGGACTTTTGCTTCAGGGCCACTTTCATATACCATTCCACTCCTGCCCTTCACTCTCACACATCTTTCACGTTTCATGCCACTGGTCCCACACCCAGAACATTTCACTTGTTTAAAACAGCACCTTAAATTAAGAAAAAGACAAAGAACTTGATGGTTCAGCTCTTCAGCAAGTAGCCACTTTCCAAGAAGCTGTCTTGAAGAATGTAACCTTACACAGCCTGCATAATATTAGTAAGGATTTTTTTTCACCTTTTCTGAAAAAATACCCCAAAAGCGGAGACACACATTACCATTGAAAATGTTGAGGTCCCCAGAGTAGGTATCTTTGGAAGAAGATGCCAGAAGATGAGCAGACCTGTACCAGGAGTAGTCCTTTAAGTTAGATAATATCCCAGGTCCATATAGCAGCCAGCCAGGTGTTTCTGAAGAGACAAGGAAGTGGTGGTTCACTAGTCCTGGTTTAGAAGGCGAGTGAAGGAATACCGCCTGCCTAGAGGTTTGGGATCGAGTGAGAGAGCTCCCAAGCAAGCTTGGAAAGGAAAACATGAGACTGGACCAAAGGTGATCTACTAACTTTTAACACGTTCTGTCATTTCTCACCAATTTATGGTTTTTGTTTTTCAAGTTGGATATAACACCACTTTCTGGGTAATTAGAAAATATGAATATTTAATTAAGCATTAAGCCAATCATAGTTTATCTATGCTATCACGTGAAAAAGATCTTAGAGTTTTGCATAAGATAATCTATAAAAAATGCCAACTCAGATTGTATGTCAGAGTTTTGATTGGAAGAAATCTCATGAGGACCTAGGTGAGAATCTTACCTTTGTACTGTATGCTATGGGAATCTTAATGCATTTCATAGAAACTTTGATTGTTTAAAACTTGGACTTAATTAGGAAATGTTAGCAGACATAATTCTTATTGCTTTTCTGTATCTTTGTAGGATTTATATAAATAATCATTTTTTGATCAGTGGAAGCTGGGTTCAGGTAGCTGGCTCAAGGTTGACTCAGTCTTCCATCCTTCCGAGATCGGTAAAATGAGTACCCAGTTTCCTGGGGGTAAAGTGTAGATGACTGGGGAAGGCAATGGCAAACCACCCCGTAACCAAATAGTCTGCCCAGAAAACATTGTGATGCGACGTCCCCCCATGGGTCGGTAATGACTCAGTGCTTGCCCAGGGGACTACCTTTACCCTTGCTTCTTTAAAAGCCTAGAGTGTATTTCAATAAAAAGAAATAAACCCTAGAAGGATTCTGTGTGTCTTGATAGGGAAAAGTTTTGAAAGAACCCTATAAAAAATTTTGTACTGATAAGCAGCACTGCTAAAAAAGCAAGTTCTGTTTTGCAGGCCTTAACTAATTGCTGAAAACTGTCCAAGAGTAGAGATAAATCTTTAGTTTGAGATAATAAAAGCCTTAGTAAGACAAGGATAAGAATCTGTTACACAAACAGAAGATGCCTCTTTACACAGCGTATCAATCAGTTACGTAATTCACAACTTGATTAGCACAGATGGGATTATCCAAAGAAATAAAAAGATACGGCAAGTTTATGGAGAGGTTCATCCAGCCATGATAAATTAATGGAACTCCCTTGTAAAGAATCAGTATACTTGTGAATACTGGAATGCTAGGAACAAACAATAGGGAATGGCCATCACCGTCAAACCATGTTTGTGAGTTTCTCCAGTAGCTCATGCACTGGCAAGATCCTCCGTGTTTTTTAGCTACGGAAATCTGACCAGTAGGAAGCACCTCTAATGGTCATATGGTGATATTAAGAAGATTCCCCCGTTCAGAAGGATGGGATTATACACAGCCCAAAGGACTAGGAACCTCCTAGCTCTTAAGTTTCAACATTCGCCCCTTTTATTCTCAGCAGCAGTATAAGGGGAAAAAATGCCATGTACAAATCAGTCCCCATTCAAATGCAACACATTAAAACGCAACACAAACGCCTTCTCCTTTGCGCGTGTCGTCTCTGTTGGTGGGTTCAGGCCTCTCTAGCCAGGTGCTGCTCCACCGCTCGGGGCAAGAACCCTTGCAAGAAGTGGAAGAACTCTTGGAAGGCGGCTGCCTGCTCAGGAGCCGGTTCAAAGCACAAGCTGATGCGCATATCTTGCTTGACAAAAGCATCGGCCCTCACTCGGGCACAAACGGAGAAGTGGAACAAAGGGTCCGCAGGCTTGCCCCCCCCTTCCTGCTGGGAAATGGCCTCAGAAACTTTGGCCTCCAGTTCCAGAGACCCAGCTGCCTGCTGTTGGTCAGGTTGTGGCCCGCGGAGCTGTCGCCTGACCCGGCGGCGTCCCAGCCACACCTTGTGCCAGGTGGCACAGTCCCAAGTCATGCTTTCCCCCTCTGGGACTAACGTATCTGTTCGTGGCCTCTTAGAGGAAGGTGACGATGAATCTGCTTCCTCTTCATCCAGAGAGCGCTTGCACCCTGCCGACAATGGCCCGGCTTTTGCTTCTGTCTGCTGTTCTCCTTGCTTACCTTCAGGGACTGCTTGTCGTTCCTCCTCTGACCCCTGTTGTGCCTCTAAGCAACTACATTTGAGCACATCCTGCAAGATAAAAGCAATGCCTGCACAGACTTTTTGGAAGCAGCGCAGTTGGAAATCCCTGGCTTGGCACAGCAGCTCGTGGGTCTCGGCAGGCAACACCGCCAGAGTCAGGGGGAGGTTGATGACAAACTCGGCAGCTACTGGGACCTCGGCCTCAGCAGTGCCTGGCTGGAAGAGGCGCACCAAGCCCCAGATCTTGCCTTTGCTGGATTTGCGCTGGTACTGTAGGCTGCGGCAGTATTTGGAGGCTGCCTGGCAGCACCGCTGGAATCGCAGTGCCGTCTTCTCATTGACGTTGGCAGCCACATTGTGGCTCAGCTCAAAGGGGTCCTGTAGGTTGAAGGGCCCCAGCTTGAGTTTGCTGCCCACTTCAGACTGCAAGACGCTGGGCAGAGGCAGCGGCTGGCCCTCCTGGAGCGAAATCAGACACCCTGGGAAGTCATAGTCCCCAAAGATACGGAAGAAGTCTGCCAGTAAGGCACCTAGAAAGAGAGGCAGATGAGCAAATAGCCTCTGAGTCAAAGGTCACAGAAAGGCAATGCAGACGGAATGTGGGAAAATTTATATGCCTGCCTTTCCCCAGAGCATCTCAGGAACTACTCTGGAAGAAAGGTGGGCATGGATATGTATATTTAATATATTTTAAATATATATATGCCCACTGTTCTCCCAAGGCAGGTCCTGAGAAGCTCAGAGGCGGACAGGTGTATGTTTTAAATAAATATGTGTGCGCACGTGCATAAATGCACACCTACCAGTCACTTCAGTGCTTCCATCACACCCATATAATCTTATTGTTTCAAATCAGAGTCCCACAAGAGTTTGCGTCTAAGAGAAAGATAAGAAAGCACTACCTGGGCTGCTGCTTAAGAATTTCTGGTTGGTTGTATTTATTTATTTATTTAGCGTCATGCTATGGCCATGGATGGGTAGGACTTGGAAGCACAAGCTTCACAGATTTCTCAGCCATAGGGACTTGCACCCAGTATCAATTCTGCACCTGGATTTGTGAAATCACAGAACCCTGGAGGATCGCTGCCAGGGCTTGCTCAAAAGGAGGCCTCCTGGCCTCTGTGGTACACCGTTGTCTAAGGAGTGTGTACTGATCTTGGGAGTGTGCCTCTTGCAAAGAGAAGATGCATGAATTGACTGGGAAAAGGAAATACCCCCAGGCCTCAACGACACAGAGGATAGGGAAGGCCTGTGCAATCTGGTTTCCACTTCTTTGGAGCAACTCACAGAGGTTCTCCTTGTTACCACTGGGCTCCAGCTGGGTTGAATCTTTGGGGAAGCTGCAGTCCCAACCCTCCACCACAGTCTGCTCCTCATCCTCTGCAGGGAAAGGAAAAGAGAAAAATGGGGACGAGAGTAATCCCAGAGGCCCAAGGAAGAATGGCAGGACCCCAGCGGTGCTTACCTGACAGTTCCTTCAAGCGGGCAACTGTGGGCAGGACTGGCGGGCTGCGCGTTTGCAGGAAAAAGAGCACCAACAGGGTCAGAGCATAGTTATTGAGGAGGGGGCCACCACCAAATGGGTTTCCTATGGAAAAGAGGAGGTTGTTGACAGAAGGAAGCCTCTTTCCCCAAGCACCCACCCCCAAATATCCCATTGTCTTGGGCCTATCCCTGCAGAGTCTTCATTATGTTGATATCGGAATGTACTCCGGTCTTGTCCTTCTATGAGCTATCTAATTCTATCCTTACAAAACTCCCACCAAAACCCCGAGAGAGAGGTCCTGGTCTTGTGGTATTAGCACACGTAGAAGAACCTCAGTTCAAGCCCCAGCACTCTGTTAGAAAAAAATCAAGGTTGGGAAAGACCTATACCCAGAGCCTAGAAAGCAGCCTCAGGCTTATTGGACCAACATGGCTAGTATAAGACAGATTCTCAAAGAGAAGCTGCAGCTCAGCAGCAGAAAACATACTTTGCAGGTCGTATTGTTTGTCCTTCCGGCTCCATTGCACTTGGTTCTCCTGCTCCCTCAAACAACTCCACCCCTTCTCCCACGCTGCCCTTTATTCCTAAAGCCATTTCTCAGGACGCCAGAGGGATGACACTTCTCTCTCACTTCCTTCAAATCCCCCATCTTTTTCCATGAAACCCCCTGGCATGACCCCTTCCCAACAGGAATGAACAAAGATTCTTCCCAAGTCCATTGCCCTTCCATCTCTTGCCCTTCCCTTTATTGATTTAATTATGGTAAACTTTTGGGGGCAGGGTTCTGTTGTCTCCTGTAAAGCACAGTGCACGTGGAACGCATAATGTAAGGATTAAGATTCATCATCTAAACAAAAAGATCTTGAGTAGTAGAAATAAGAAGCGTCTCTGCTTGAGATCCAGAAGAGCCACTGCCAATCCGAGTAGACTACATAGGACTAACAGGAACCAGAGATCTGACTCAGTCTAAAGCTGCTTCATATAATTCCCTTGCCTGAGCTTATCCAGCCAAGGCTCACGATTCAAGTTATGACTGCACTCTTGTGTACCTCCCATTCACTTCAACAGAAGCTATAATAATATAATAATAACATTTGATTTATATACCGCCCTTCAGGACAATTTAATGCCCAGTGGTTTACAAAGTATGTCATTATTATCCCCACAACAAAACACCCCGTGAGGTGGGTGGGGCTGAGAGAGCGCCTGGAAGCTGTGACTGACCGAAGGTCACTCAGCTGGCTTCAAGTGGAGGAGTGGGGAATCAAGCCCAGTTCTCCAGATGAGAGTCCCGCGCTCTTAACCACTACACCAAATTGGCTAAAGCAGGAGACCTTCCCAGAGAATGGTGCTCTATGCTAGCATGCACAAGGGATATTGTTTGGATTTTCTGCCTGGGGGTTCCAGATCTAGTAGACCAGGCCCCTGCTCCTCCACTTTACCTGCCAGTGCCTGTTGCTTTGCCCAGTGACGCACGACATAAACCAACGGCCTCACCCGCTCATCTATCTCAGTGCAAAGCTGCAGGAAGCGTGTATTGCGGAGCGCCAACCTGCCATGGTGACAAACCAGCGAGAAGTCAGAGCATTCCTTGGCACACCCATATGTTTTGCTCTTTCATTTTTCCCCCCTGAAAGCCTCTTGCATCAGTAGAAGTGTTTTTATGCTGGGAAAAGTGCTGTGAGAACACATCTGCAGAATAGAACCCAGGGACTGGCAAATTATCTTAACCAATAAGAAGTCCAGTCTGGCATGGGAGAAACTGGACCTGGAAAATGGGTGTGAAGGGGAAGAGAACTGTCAACCCACCACATATGTAAAGCCCCAGTGTCAACACTGCTAAAGTAATCCAAACGCACACCATACTTGTTATCAATGGAGATGTCCCCACGCAGACCGGAGTCCTTGTGACAGAATTTGACAACTGGACGACGGGCATTTGGCACAACCTGGACGTGATGGACACCTGGGACGCACTTGCGTAGCACGGTGGCAACCAACTCAAGCACCTCAGGTACTGTAGCTGAGGCTAGGTCGATATCACTCAAGATCGAATCCTCTGAATGTGAGTCTGGCTCATCTTCAGCCTGAAATGGGAGGGGAGGGAATACATTTGGAACAGATGAAGCTGCTTTAGATCACTGGTCCATCTAGCGCAACATTTATTTCTTTATTTTATTCCCTGCCTTTCTGCCCTCATCCGGACCACCAAAGCAGCTAACAAACTAAGACACAATAAAAACACATTGTAAAAACCATTAAAACCAAACTAAAACACATCATTAAAACAATTAAAACCAAGCTAAAATACTCATGCATAAAACATAATTAAACCATAGGGCAGGAAGGAGGGAACACAGAGAGAACGTCAGATGACACAAAAATGGCCTTCACTAACATTTTTGGTGCCATGACCAAGAAGGCGCTGTCCTAGGCTGCTACCTGCCTAATCTGAGAAGGCAGGGGTGCAACCAGAGCAGGGCCTCAGAAGATGACTGTAGTGATCAGGTAGGTTCTCAATGGAGTAGGCAGTCCCGAGCATTTAAAAGTCAACATCAACACTTTGAATTGTGCCCGGTAATAGAGACAGTGCAGATGGGCCAAGACTGGAATGATATGGTTTCCATGACCCACTTCAGCCAACATCCTGGCTGCAGCATTCCACACCAGTTGCAGTTTCTGAAACTGTTCAAGTGCAGCCCCATGTAGAGCGCATCGCAGTAATCTAATCTAGATGAAACCAGGGCATGTACCATAGTGGCCAGATTTCTGCCGAGGAAAGGTCGAAGCTGGTTAACCAGTTGAAGATGGTAAAAAGCATTCCTGGCCACAGCTGTCACTTGCTTACACAAAAGGAGGCCTGGGTCCAAGAACACCCCCCTCCCCCATTCTATGGTCCTCTTCCTTCAAGCCCCATTCAACCCCACTCAAAACAGGCGACACCCTAAATCCATCTAGTTAGGATTAAGGTTGTTTATTAGCATGTGTCCACTCTCGCACAGCCTCCAGACACTGGTACAGGGATCCTACAGCCTCCCTGGGATTGGCCAGAAACACAAGGAAGAGCTGAGCGTCATCTGCATAGTAGTGACAACCCAGCCCTAATTTCTAGGTGTCATCAACTAGTGGTTTCATATAGATGTTAAAGAGCACAGGTGACAAGATGGAACCTTGGGGGACTCCAAGGGTCTGAATAGCAGTCCTCCAGTACCATGATCTGAAACCTTCCCTCCATTTAGAACTGGAACCACAGCAAAACAGTGCCTCCCAGCCCAACAGTATCTATTCTGAATGGCAGGAGTGCTCCAAGACCTCAGGCAGAAGTTTCCCCACCCCCCACCCATAACTCTGCAGCCTTGTTCACAAGTTCCAGTGAATGCGTGTACTGTCTGCACGTGCATTTCCAGCCCACATCTCCTGCCTGCTCTCTCACCGGGGGCCCAGGAGCACTCTTTGCAGATGCTTGGAATTTTTTTGTCTTCTCAAGTTCCAGGAACAAATCCAGGTCGCATCCGGAGACGTCGAAGCCATTCACTGAGGAGCCGAAGGGGAGAATGGCGGAGCCTGCATGGAAGGACACAGGAGAAATAAGTGTCATGGGAAGGTAATCCATGGTCAAGAACGAGAAGGAAACAGGTGATGAGCGAGGAAACGGGTCAAGAGCGAGAAGGAACTCACCAGGGAAAAACTCTAAGAACACCTCCTGGAAGAGAGTAACTAGTAAATCCCGAAGGCGCCGTTCACCTTCTGAAAATTCAAAGAGCTGCACCATCCGGGTCATCTGGGCATCCACCTAGGGGGCGGGGGGGGGTGGGGGCGGGAAACCCCTCAGTTCAATCATTTTAAGTGGCTGGCAATCCCATCTGTCAGCCATACTCAGGTTGGTTGAACATGTGAAGCTGCCTGACTCGGAGTCTGGACCTGGATCTATCGAGGTCCGGACTGTATACTCAGACCAGCAGCAGCTCTCCAGGATCTCAGGTGAGGGTCTTTCACGTCCCTTACTCCCTGATGCGTTTCACTGGAGATGCTGGGGACTGAACTTGGGAGCTTCTGCGAGCCAAGCAGATGCTCTGCCACTGAGCCACCGCCCCTCCCCACTGGTTCTCCTACATGGTTTTTAGAAATACGTAAAAGGACCAAACCAGAATTCACTCACATCATCAGCTTGGCACAATTCTTGCGCCAACTTCTCAGGACTCAGCTGCTCTCGCTTGGCTGACCCCTGCTTCCTGGGTGGGGTGTATTTGAAATCTTTCTTCTCCCGAGGCTTGACACGCAGTTTCTGACCTCCCAGGCTGTGCTGGGGCTGTGCCAACACCTTCTCGAGCACCTCCCGGTCTTGCAACTCCACAATGGCATAGACACCCTGGAGATCCAAGAAACAAAAGCAAGGAGGAAAGAACCAGCTTTTGGACCGCACCACCCGACCCTCTTCCTGCCCTAGCCAATCAGAGGTGGAAGGAAAATAAACGGCATTTATGAACGGGGGATACTTGCTCAGTTGTGCACAGGGCTAGTGACTTGAAAATGTGATGGACAGAGCAGGTGAAACAGGTTGTTTAAAGACGGTTTTTTGATTAATTCCTGGAGGGTCAGATTTCCAAATCCTTTCTCTCCTCTTGCAATTCCTCATGGGATCCTAAGCCTTTTTGATGAAGTTGATTCAAGTCTACATAGATTTCTGATAGAACTCTGTTATACTATATGACCGTTGCAGCAAGAATTTTGTATGCACAATACTGGAAACAAGAAGATATACCAGAAGTTGAGGAGTGGATCCAAAAGCTGTTGTACATGGCAGAAATGGACAAATTGACAAGGAAATTGAGAGAGCAGAATCCAAATGAATTTTTAACTGATTGGAAGAAGCTTAAGGACTATGTGGAAAATAAATGGGATGTGAGAGGACAACTGTAGACTTTAAATAACTACTAAGTGAGATGAGCTATGAGAAAGAACATCGACTTTACCTATGATAAATAGGGACTATAGAGTAACTAGAGATAAGGACAAGAAATTAAGGGGTTTTAGTGCTGTTGGAAGTCAAAAAGGGAAAGGGGAGAGGGGGAAGGGATGGGGGAGCATATACTTTAATTATAAGGGTAAATGACTACGTATTGTGTATTGTGTTGTATGTTAACCCATTCAATAAAATCTTTTTTAAAAAAGTCTATATAGATTTCTCCGGAAATGTTATGCATTTTTATCTGGTGAAAATCTTTCACGACCAGTCTATTTCCTCTAAGCTTTTGTTTTGTTTCATGGTGGCAGTAGGTGAGGAACAGCGCAATCCTAAACAGGTCTACGAATCCAACTCAGATCCATTCAACTTAGTGGACTTTAAAATGTTTTATTCTGCTTAGGACTGCACTGAAAAGGTCACATCTGGAACTCAAAACAAATTGGGGGTAGATTTCAGCTTTTAACAGGGAAAGCGACTGTTGTTATCAGACCATCACAATGGAAAAATTCAGTCGTGGTAGCATTTGTCTGTTTGTAGATGGAGCTCACCCTAAGCCTTAGCAGGCTTCCAATTTAAGTATGTCCACCTCCTTCCCATCTCCCAAAGCTGTAGCTTATTAACGGGTATATGTCAATTCACCTTATCCTTGTCCATCACCACGTTGACGACCTCCCCATAGGCCTCGAAGTAGTCACTCAGTTCTGAGGCTGGTGTCCCTTTGGGAAAGCCGCTGACAAAAACACTACGAAGCTCTTGGTCCTGGCGAATAGAGCGGAGGCTTTCCAGACGCTGGTGTTTCTTCCCACGGAGGTGGTCATCCAGGCTGGGTTCTGCAGTGTAAAACCAAGGTCTTTCAGCAAGCCACTACTTGGAACAGGAAACACAAGACCAAAAACTTTCCATACATTGTTTAAGGTCCACACCTGGAACACCTTGCAAAGTTTTGGGTACAGCAGTGCTGGGACAATATTAACAACTTGGAAAGGATGCGAAGGAGAATTAATGTGAGTGATGTTACTGCATGAGGACATTTTCACAATACCACTGCTTCATATGCATACTTTGAGGGAAGGAAATTAGCCCCAGACCAAGAAAAAGGCCATACATTCCTGCTTAGTGTAAGATTTAAGGCTTGTCTAGCTCAGCATTGTTTCCAGCCACTACAGATCTGAAGCCACAGGTTGCTCCCAAGCCACCAGATGAAAGCAATGGTTTTATCCCTGTAATATATCCTCAATGCTGGTATTTAGAAGTATACTGTCTCTGTACATGGAGGTTTCAGTCAGGTACTGCTGCTAATAGTGGTCAAGAGACTTACCCTCCTACACAAAATTATTATTTATTTAGTATGTTTTTATCCTGCCCTTTGTACAAGGAGCTCAGGGTGGCAAAGATTGGTCTCCATTTCACCCTCACAACAGCCCAGTGAGGTAAGTCAGGCTGAGAAAAAGTGACTGCCAAAAGATAACCCAGCAAACTTCCATGATAGCACAGGGATATATACCTGAGTCTCCCAGATCTTAGTCCAACACTTTAATCACTACTGGATGGCTTTTATACATTTAAAAAGTCATCTAAGCTGTAGACCATTTCATCTTGTGGTGGTGAGTTCCAAACATTAAATATGCACTGTGTGAAATATTTGCTTTTCTTTGTGCTGGACCAACTTCTTTCTATACTGGATCACGCTGTTTGTTTTCAATGGCTTCTTCAGCTCAAATAGCTTTTGTCTGGCCCCAAGCAGGTTTGGCACAGATAAACAGCAATAGGAGGAGATAGTGAAGATGAAGACTGATGAGGGGGCTGCTTAAGAAACTACTTTAAAGTTATGGATAGAAAACATGCTGGGAGTTGTCTGAGCTAGGATTTCTGCAGGGATCTTGTGTCTGTAAGACAGGAAACATTGAAAAGGTGAAGAGTTCTCTCTCATGGTCTCCTCATTGGTTTTTTATCTGGTTTTGTCATTAAATTGTATTTTAAATTTTGTATTCAAATGTGTTGTGAGCTGCCCTGAGCTTGCATGCAAGGAGGGCGGGATATAAATGTAATTAACTAAACTTTACCCTACTGAACTCTGTGACTGATAATTGTTAAAGGCACAAGACCCTTAAAACGGAAGGAAACATGGTATAACTGTATTTATTTTTGGTCCCCTTCGATCTTAAATCACTGTCCCTGTTTTGCCTTTGCAAAATAGTATGCGATTTATTAGCATGACCATTCCTCCAGGTTCATCTCCTTCCTTAAAACACCTAGAAGTTCTCTCTGCGCAAAAGGCTGGATGCGTTTTGCTGTCTCTTGCCCACACATCTATCTAGTATTCATCCTGCACACATGAACACTGAAGTGCCAGGAAATTTACAACCTGTCATTTCATTGTTCACGGTTGCTATTGCAAAGAATGCAGCCAGGAATGTGGTGAAGCGAACTGTCGTCTAGGAAAGCTTACTAGCGTTAAAAAAAAAATCCTTGTTATTCCTTAAGGCGCCGCAAAGTCCCTGTTTGTTGGAAACGGTGATCATGTTAAGATCACAACATACAGAACGTACATGCCTGCAGGACTCAGCCTAGGAAAAGCTAGGATAACAGAGACGAGAGTGCCTCTGAGAACATGCAGAGTCCCTTCCCTGTAAAAGGCTGCGATTTCCACTCAGGTTCAGCCCCGGATCTTTTTTCTCTTAAGTAAATCACAAGTAAAAACAAAGCTCCCCCCCTTCACCCCCCACTCACTGTTGGCCACCGTCACGTGACAGAGGCGACACCGAAAGCCCCCGCGGGGCAGAGATTCCAAATCGTCCAGCGTTGGTTCGGCCATTCCCGCCTCCTCCACCTCCATGTCCATGTCCGGGCATGGGTCCTACCACTAAAACTTTCCCCCTCATCCCTTTTGCTGAGTCGAATAGCGTTCCGCCGGCAAGCAACCGCTCTAGGCTTCCTAACCTCTACTGTTTCCGCCATAAAAGGCCCGGAGCCCCGCCTCTCGTGTCGCGTGACGGCAACTTCCTTTCCCATTATCTCCCCATAGAGGCGGGGGAGAAGGCGAGTATTTTATAGGTGAGTCAGGCTTCCGGTTGCCGTTTGAATGCCGCCACATGTTTGGCGGAAATGTATGTTTCCTCCCGCGCGTTCAATTCGGAACCAAAAGTCTAGTGAAAGTTTCGCCTGCTAGTGAAGGCATTCACCCTTCGGAGAGGGGGGCTTCGCAGGGATTCATACCACAATAGAGTTGCCAGTCTCCAGGTAGTGGCTGGAGATCTCCCGGAATTACAACTGGTCTCCAGGCCACAGAGATCAATTCACCTGGAGAAAATGGCTACTTTGAGGGGGTGGACTCTATGGAATTATGCCATGCCAAAGTCCTTTCCCTCCCCAAACCCCACTTTCTCCAGGTTTCACCTCCCAGATCTCCAGGAATTTCCCAACTTGGAGCTGGCAACCCTATACCACAACGAGGAGCGTTGATCTGGTGCGTAATCTTTGAGGGCCGCTTCCTCCTAGGCCTCAAACCTGCCCTCCCCCCCCCAGCTCCGTTGCTATAGTAACTTGGCCATACTGCGACAGGTGGCTAAAACATATGGGACACTTAACCCACACAACCACCTTGTCTGATATCACACAGGGTTCCCCCTCTCCCCCTTCCTCTCCCTCTCTGAGTCGGTTTATTTATTTTAAATATCATGTCCTAGCCCCACCCCACAATTAAGGGCCCTAAAACAGCTTCCATATAAAGTTAGTGATGCAACCAAAACCAGAATTGCAGAGAAAATTAAGTCTGCTTAAAAACGTACAATGCACCACCAAAATATGCATCCAACATTTAATATGGCACCTCAGACTAAAATGTTCAGGCTTCCAATTACTTTATACCCTTGCTTTCTTCCCAGTGGTGACCCAAACCAGCTTACATTGGTCTCCTCTTGTCCATATTATTCTTAAAACAGTGAGGTAAGCTAGTTCAAGGTCACTCAGCAAGCTTCTATGGCAGAGTGTTCATTTGAACAGAGGGCTCCCATATCCTACTCTGACAGGCTAACCTCTACAATGTAGAATTGCAAGCCCAGCCAGAATTTCATCATCTTGGTGCTGGGGATGATAACAACATGTACTGTAGTACAAAAGGAAAGTCTCTCCCACAGACTTAATGGTTACTACTTATGGTTAAGTCCTTCCTCTAAAGGAGCTCATAATCATGACATATATATGGGGTTTATTCCATACTCTTGCATTAGCAACAACTTTGTGTGAGGTAGATTAGGTTGAGAGAAAATGACTGGCCCAAGGTCACCTTTAGTGTAATGCAGATTGCATTGCCAGTGAGCGTCATGTACGGTTGCCAACTCCAGGTAGAGAAATTGCTAGATATTTTGGAGGTGCAGCTTGAAGAGGGCAGAGTTTTGGGAAGGGATAGACCTCAGCAGGGTGTTTGCCCTCCAAAGCAGCCATTTTATCCAGGGCAACTGATTTTTATGGCATGGGCCGATTCCAGACGGCCCTCTGCAATCCGAAACGTTGCGCGTTGTCACGCGTCATCGTGCGGAAAACGCGAAATATCGCGTTTTCTCACGCGAGTTTTGCGCGAGGTCGTGCAAAACTCGCGTGAGAAAATGCAATATTTCGTGTTTTCCGCGCGATGACACGCGACAACGCGCAACGTTTTGGATTGCAGAGGGCCGTCTGGAATCGGCCCTGGAGACCAGTTAAATAGAAAAGAGTCCAGTAGCACCTTTAAGACTAACCAACTTTACCGTAGCATAAGCTTTCGAGAATCACAGTTCTCTTCATCAGATGGACTCTTCTATTTTGCTACTACAGACTAACTCCTCTGGAGACCAGTTGTAATTGTAGGAGATCTCCAGCCGCTATGTGGAAGCTCAAACCCTAGCATCATGGTAGAGTAGGGACCTGAACACAAGTTTTTCTCTCCTTTTCCCCACTGCTCAACCCAGGGTTAATTTGATTTCTCTGCCACCCATTAAACTGGACTCAGACTGGATTTAAATGTGATGGTAGCAAAAACACTCACCTTTTGCTCAGCATCTCATTTAAATTGCAAAGCAGCTACATGGGATGCGTAGCCACTTTGCACAGACCGCAGGTGCAAAGTTTAAATCAAATAGGTCTTATTGAGCACACCATGTCTTCTGCAAACTTTTGGTTTCTACACATCAGGAACTTCTCTCCACCACAGTCAGCATAAGACACAGTGGCCACGAGTCACACTGGTGTATCTAGCTGTGCTGGCTGCCTTCACCAGACCTGCGGGTACAATAAACTAAAGAGCAATCCAGACGAGACAGGGGCTGTTGGTCAACCTGGGGATGAAAGTGTTAGCATGTTCTGCAACAGGTTGCACTCCGCCCTGACAGATGAAGTTTGCAGCTCAGGGCTGCTGTTATGTCTATGTCTACACATAGAGTCCCAGAACTAGTCTGTATTACGTAGCACTTTAGCCAGCTGGAGCAGTCGCTTGAGTATAAGTTTCATGATCTGTCCATGATTAACCGCCACCTCTGCACTGGACTATTGCAATATCCTTAACAGGAAGCGGGGTAGCTAATGTTCAAGACAGTTTAGAAGCTTCAAATACAGCAAAAGACCTTGTAATCTCTGTGTTGCTACTAGCTTTGGTATCGTATTGTTATTGTTGAAATAAATTTTTTAAAGAAAACAGCAAAAGAAAACAGCAAGACTGTTAGATGATCATGTTATTAGGAATCATATTTTGCCAGTTGAAGAATTCCCTTTTTGTATTGTCGAAGGCTTTCACGGCCGGAGAACGATGGTTGTTGTGGGTTTTCCGGGCTGTATTGCCGTGGTCTTGGCATTGTAGTTCCTGACGTTTCGCCAGCAGCTGTGGCTGGCATCTTCAGAGGTGTAGCACCAAAAGAGAGTCTTTTGGTGCTACACCTCTGAAGATGCCAGCCACAGCTGCTGGCGAAACGTCAGGAACTACAATGCCAAGATCATGGCAATACAGCCCGGAAAACCCACAACAACCATCAATTCCCTTTTTGCTGCTTTTTTAGTTTTTAATTTATTTCAGTTAATAAACATATACACAACACCCCCCCTCCCAAACATAACTACATCATAATCCAGGGCTCAAACATAACTACATAATATGATGTAGTTATGACGTTTCTGCTTCTGATGCAATTCAAAGGGCTAGTTATTTATTGTTACTTACTTTGTCCCCTATGGGGACCCGAAGCGGCTTTTATCATTTTCCTCTCCTCTATGTTACCCTCACAACAAACCTTTGAGTTAGGTTAGGCTGAGAGTGTATGACTGGCCTTTGTCACCCGCCCAGCAAGTTTTCATAGCAGAGGGGATTCAAACCCAGGGCTCCCAGATCCTAGTTTGACATGCTACCCACTACACCACACCAGCTCTTTATTTCTTTCAAAGCCCTTAACAAACTGGGATGAAGGTGCTTAAATGACTAGACTGCCCATCAATTAAGATCTCCTAGTCGGACATACATTGGGGGAACTGAACTTAGGAAGCTTTTGTTCAATTGATGCTATGAGGGAGCGTTGTGAAGGATGAGGAGCATCTGGTATCCCTCCTGCCCAGTTTTTGCATGCAGAAACAGCAGCCAGGTTTGGGGGGGGGGCTTTTCTCTAGCTCTGTGTGTCCTAGGAAAGACGTGGAGCCAGAAAAAAGCACCCCCCTGCCCATTCTGCTGGCAAAAGCAGGTTGGGAGGGATATTCCTTCTTAGCCTTCGCTGCACTGAGCAAAATAGTGCTTTTTCATTTGAGTTTCCCTGTTGTATGTCTGACTGCGAGTTCAGTTACACACCTATGACACTACACATGTTGGGTATAATGTGCTGGGTTACTCCTTCAGTAGGGGTTTCAAGCCTTAGTCTCCCAAGCCCTGGTCCAACAATCTAGACCCAAGTCCTAGTCCCTGTACTACACAGTTTCTAAGTATTATTGAGTGTCCTGACTGCAGGTTTTTCTTGTGAAGTCCACCCACAGGAGATTCAGTACCCCAGCAGACATCTTCCTACATCACCATCCCAGGGCCTGAATTTCCTGTTTGTGGGCTAGGATATGCTCCAGATGTTGTCACAACTTGCCTGGAAAGAACTCCTTCATGCCTGAGGCTTCCCCAGCCTCTAGGGCTCTCCGCTAAAAGCTGACGTGCTGGATGTGGGTGCGATGCTGGAACTTGTCCTGTTTTACTCCATCCCCTTGAGCACCGGCAACTGATCGCAGCAGTGTTAAACCCTGTTCTTCTGTGTTAGACTGTGTTAAATAAGAATGTAGCAGCCAGCAAACTGACTAGCGCCACAGACTGTGGTGTACTGGCAGCAGGCCTTGGGTAATGTTGGTATATTACAAGCAGTAGCCACACAGGGATTTTAATCTGTGAAGCCTGGGTGGGTCCAGGGGCATCTGTCTCCAGGAGAGGCTGTTCCTTCTTGAAATCACGGATCATTCAGGTTGTATAAAAGGAAGAATCGTCCTCCAATTGTCTCCTCTTTGGCAACGATTGTAGAGGCCTTGTGGGAACAGTAGCTAACAGCATCCCTCCAGAGACACCTTTTCTCAGTTACCATTGCTTCAACAATGTTTGTTTCTCTCTCCCTTCACCATAGGACATTCTGAGCACATTATTTTTTGAAAAGCAGGGGAATGGACCAAAGCAATTATAGTCTCGTCTACAGAAAAAAAAAATTGGTAGCCAGAATGCGACTTGCCTCTTTTCTTGCACTGATCAAGCATTTCTCCCTAGAACATTGGTGCACGGTGGAAGAGGAGAGGTGCCAACGGACACGTAATGGCTCTCTCTAAAGCCACACATTTTCACCCACCCTTGTGATTGTATATGTTTTACTTAATAATAGCCTTTCCCTTATGCTCAGCTATCAATATGCTGCAGAGAGAGCAGCTTAGTATTGTAGGGAGGGGGTCTCAGATGCCTCACTCATGAGTTAGGGACCATAGACTTCACCACTTCGTTGCCTTACGTACTATCTGTTGTCTTAAATATGTGCTCCTACAAGCAATTTGTGCTTCATGTTGTCTAATGTCAGTCCCAGAATTGCTTATGTTGTTTCAGCATTTCTCCAACTCTGTACTGGATTCTTGTTAATGCTATGTCTTTGTAAACGTGTGCTTATTTACCCTAGGGCATTGTTTATGGAAATGTCCTTGATACTGCCTGTACTAATCTCTCACTGTGTAATCCGCCTTGAGTTTCAATGAGAAAGGAGGGCTATAAATGACATAAATAAAAAAAATAAGACATTTGCTCAGATCCAGAGTAAGTTAGACCTAATACCATTGAAATAAATGGGATTCAGGTTTGTAATGCCTGCTTTACGTGGTTGATTTCAGCATGGATTCACGTACTTCTCGTTTTCCCCTTGACTGAGGCCAGAGTGCTGAACAAAGGAGCAATAAAGAAGCCCCAATTAATCTGCTACTAGCTTATTCAAGAAGTCTTCGGCCAGTTACTGTCGTGAATCTACATGAGATTATTGTGCGTGGAGAGGGAATCCTTCAACTTCCTCTGCTGACCAAAATGCTGCCCCCCAAATGCTACCCCTGGGGTAGAGGGGTCCCCCAAGAACAGCTGGGGGGGGTCAGAAGTCTGCAGCGAGGGGGGAATTGGAAAAAACTGCTGCTCGTCTGTCCATATAAATCCTTTGTGGGACCCAGCCTACTGCCTTTCACTGTCTGTCATCTGCACTGTAAGGATAACAGATCTATCATGTCGGGCTGTCCTAAGCTGATTTATGGAAGGCAGTTGGAATATTTAGCCATATTATTATACCGCACCTTTCTAAAAGCTGAAAGAAACAGCAGCACAAATGAGACGCCAGCATCAGAGGTCAAGTGCTTTGCTGGGTCCATCTAGCCTAATCGCCTGCTTCCAAGAGGGCCGCCAGCTGCATCCAAGATGCTGACATTGAAGGCCTGAAAGCCAAAGGCTGTTTTATCCCCAGGATCGGGTACTCAAAAGTACACTCTATGTGCATAACAAGGTTCTGTTGAACTGCCACGGTTAATAGCTGCTGACCAAAAAGCGCATGGAGGGCAGGTAAGGCCAATCTTTTAAGAAGGTGCATGGCGGATGGTGCCCCAGGGCAGCATAAAAACAAGGTCAAGCGACTCGTCTGATCGTTTGGAAAGCACTGCAATAAAACGAGTAGCAAAAGCAGCGACCGTAGAAGCTGCCAAGCCAGTTCCGTCCGTGGCATGGAGAAGAGACGTAAGGAAACAGCTTCTGGTGCTGCTCAAGAAGCCTCAACTCTCCACCGGAGAGCAGTCAATAAACTTGTTCTCTAGCACCAGGCAGGGGTACCAAAGGCCCACCTGCACTGCCTGTCTTGAGCTGGTAGCCCCCCGCAGTGGTTCAGCCCCCTGCCCTCTGCATTCTCGCTGTGGCCAAGGCATTGGGCACCCACATCAACAGAGTAATTTGGGAAGGTGCAGCTCCGACTTAGCGTCCCTTCCTCAAAAGGCACAAGGGTGCCCTGTAAAGCTACCAGTGCTCACTGCAGCTAAGGGGAGAGCCTTGCCTGGTGAATTCTGATCTGCTTTCAAGGGGTGGCTGACGTATATAAGTGCGAGTGTGTGGACTCGTTGCATTGACCATGTTTTTTTTTTAAAAAAAAACCAAAACCCAAAGCAACTGGGGATTCAGAAAGATTTGGAGCAGGCCCAGAGAATCGATTCCCTTTTCTCAAACAGGTTGCTTCTCTCTCATCAGCTAAGCTTCTCCAAGCTTGAGAAAGGGGTGGGCACCCATCATGCCCCCAAATTGGGAGGCCTACCCACGAGGTAGCTGCGAGCACCTGGTCTATTTTACACCAGAGGTTTCTTGCATGTCTACCTTCTTGCTCACATACATAAAAAGCCGTTCTTGGGAATTCAACCCCAAACCGGCTGGCCAATCTTGCATTCCCTTCAGTCCCCATTCATGTCTCACTGTCTCTCCCTTTTGGGGAAAAAAGCTTCTGAAATCAGCCCTTATAGGGAAGACCCAATTAGAGTCTGGTCAAGGGGAAGCGAGGGTCTCTCCTTTCCCCACACCAGTCAGCAAACTGCCTGATAAAGTACCCACCTTCTAGCACTACAGGGAGGTACTAGCTCCATTCGTTAAGGGCACCCTCCAGTGTAACTGATTGCCATTAAGTTTCCTATTAGGAAGCCCTCTTTCAATTGTTAAAAAAATACAACTCCTTAGATGAGTCAAGGCTGCAGCAACGGCTGCACTAAAGAAACTATAAAGCTCCTGCTGAGGCACAACACAAGGATGGGATGTATGTGGGGAGGTAATGGCAGGGTTCATAAAGATCCTTTGCAAGTGACGTGACTGGCTCCTCTCTCTGTAGTCCCAAAGCTCTTTTCACTCCCGCCCTAGGGACTGCTAGTATTGCGTGAAGGGAATGTGTGGCCTTTGCAGCTCAGAAAGCAACAGGCTGCGTGAGAATTGCTCGTCTGACATGGCTCCCTGTTCCGTTCACATCAGCTTTCCTGTGGCTTCCTCTCCCTTCTTCCCCACTGCATCCTAACCGTTTCAAATTGCATCCCAAACTCACTGTTTTCTATTTTCCCCACCCACAACGGCAGCTTGGCTCAAGATGCATTTTTGGAATGAGATGGGATGTAATCGGTCTCGTTTATTCCAGGTAGGGATAGCGCAGCACTGTAAGCCTCAACAAGGATTTGCCTGGACTAAGGCTTATTCCCCTCCCACCTGCTGCAGTGAGTTTGGTGACAAGGTAACTGAAATCGTCCTTGAGGCTACTGTTGCCATCTGAGCATAGACAAGGAGGCAAGAGGACTTTATACTACCTCCCCAAATGGAGGATCTGGACTTATGAACTGGGAGTACCTGCTGTAGAACTTGTGGATAAGATTCTGTACTGCTATATATTTTTAAGCTGTTTAATAAAGAACAATGTGGAAATTCAGAAAGGTTTAAGAGACCCCACCCTGCTAATTTCTAAGCAAAGGTGCTGTCAAGTCACAGCTGACTTTCTGGCAACCCAGACGGATTTTGGGACAAGAGATGGACAGAGGTGGTTTGCAGTCGCCTGCCTCTAGACAGCAACCCTTGACTTCCTTGGTGGTCGGTCTCCCATCCAACCGCAAACCAACTCTGCATAGCTTCCGAGATTGGACCAGATCAGGCTGGCCCTGGACCATCGAGGTCAGGGTCTGGGGCTTAGATGAACTGGAAGGTTTCCATGGATGGAAGGTATTTCCAACTGCAGAGCGTGGCTCCCCCACAGCTCAAGATGCTACTCCTGGGAAACAGAAGATCCCCAGAAACAGCATGAGGTTAAAGTCAGAAGTCTGCCATGGTTGGGGTGAGGAGCACAAACATCCCTCCTCCCACAAAAAAAAAAATACTCTGGTGGCTCTTAGCCATGGTCTGTAGATACTTAGCAGCAACGGACCAAGACGACTGCCGATTTTTTAAGTTGTTGAGGCAACATAATTGGGAACTACAAGGAGAGCTCTGAAAGCTCACAGAGTTGGCATCGCGGGGAAGCCTTGCAGAAGAATCTGCAGAAGCTCCGCGTAACTCGAGGATACCCTCCTCCTCTAACGGAGGATCACCGGAACGCCAGCGTCCATCGCGACAGTAAGTCAGAACAGCCCAAAATAGTTCCCCCAAATCAAGCGATTCCTCCTCTTGTAGCATGAGTTACGAAGCTGCCTTATACTGAGTCAAATCTCTGGTGTGTCAAGAGAAGTACAGTCTGTTTGGAAAGCTGCGGCCAGTCCAGGGTCCCAGGTAAGGATCTTTCACACCACCTTCTGACCTTTAACTGGAGATGCCGGGGATTGAACCTGGGACCTTCTGCATGCCAAGCAGATGCTTTGCCAGCGAGCCAGTCCATTCCCAAGTGTTGGTCATACCACTTCCCCCACCCCGCCCCATTCAAAAAGCGCAGAAGGTATGAAGAAAACAGCATTTATTTCTTTGTTGCTATAAGAACCAGTTACAGGTTGACTTAAAAAAACCTGACTTTTTCCTTTTCAAACCATGTACAAAAAATGGGTTTGTCAAAGGGATGGAAGGGGGAAGTTTATGGGACCAGAGGGCAACTTAAAAGGGGGGGGGAGAGACACCAAGAAGCAGAAAGAGAGAGAAAAGGAAAGAACAGCTGCAAGAGGAGAGGTGGTGGGAACGCTGGAAGGGCTTCTGATTGGCTCCAATTTTGTGCCACCCCTATAGTCTCCTGCCCACTTTGAAAAAAAGGTGCAACTTGTATTCAAGGTGTTGCGCGGGGAAAGGTGGGAGGCCAACTTTGTGCGCAAGTCTGAATTTTCAACAAGGGGGAGGGGTTAAAAAAAGTCAATATGGAAATTAAAAAATATATATATAAAAAGGAGAATGAAGGGTGTCCAGGATCCACCGTGGGGGGAAAGCTGCCCCCCCTCCCTGCCTGGCCTGATTCCAGCAAATGCTTGGCATAACCAGGGCTCTGAAGCCCCCCCTGCCAGACAGGGCTCAGACACAGAAAAAAAGGGGTGGGTGGGTGTTAGGTGAGATGGCTACAAGGATCCTAGAGGGGATGCCAGAGAAGTAACGGCGCTCAGTCTTCCAGGATGATGGGCTCGGTGGTGCTGGCAGGATGGGCTGGGGGCACAGGCACCAGTGGGGCCACCACAGGCCGGAGGGGCAGCATCGACTTCACCTTGAGTGGCAGGTTGGGCCGGCGAGCAGCACGGCGCATCTCCAGGTGACTCAGGGCCTTGCGGAGTGCCCTGTGGAAGGAGGGGGGGGGGGAAGAGGCAGTTAAACAAAAGAAGGGAGGCCAAATGCAAACGTCACGCCACACGGGGCACTTCCTTGGACAGCAGCAGAACATGCCGGAAGACGCAGCGCTCAGCCGGCCACGACGGTGCCAGGAAGACCCCAGGCGTGGACCTGGTTTTTCGGCAGGCCCGGATCAGCAGGACGTGTTTCAACCCCTCTCAAGACTCTCTCCCCCCCCCCACTCCTGCTACTTTCAATCACCACCACCCTCAGCCACAAACATCAGGCTTATTTCTGGATACGACCAACAGCAGGCTGGGATATAGGAGCCCCTGTCGTGGTGTTTGACATGCCTTACAGTGAAGGATAAGCCTCACCTAAAAAGAGGCTTGTGGAAAACTGCATCCCAGGCAGGAAGGACAGGGTTCGTGTCGAGCAGCCTATACTATTTCCATGCATCTGGCTTCCTGATAACCCCAGGATTTATTCTGCTAAAAAACGAAGTGTCTAGACCTCATGGATGGAGATAAGGACCTGTAGCTAGCAGAACAAGAGCCACACAGTCTGTAGGGCTACTCCTTCCTAGCTCCCACCTCTCCTCCTTTCTTGACCTTTACACCACCACCCCAGTCCTTGCCAGAAACATCGAGTTCTATGAAGACCCAAACATTCAACAGGCATCATCCAAAGTACAATCTTCAAAACATTATTTTGCACTGAGAGCCCTCAATTTATAGCAGAAAGATGGGGTGGGGTGGGGGGTGGGGGACAGAGGATCTGCTCCTGGGCAGCAACTTGACTAAACTCCAACTAGAAACCCGACGGTTCAAAGCACTGCAGAACAGCCCCGTTCAGCCCGGAAGTTTTAAAGACTTTTAAGTTTGCAGGTAGCAATCCAAGCAGCTGCAATCAACCCTGGTGAGGGCTTCCTTCTTTAATTTGCAACCGGCAACACAGATACTGGCACAAACTCCATCTCTGTGGCAGGACAGCTGATAACAAGAGTCAGGTATCAACCCTGTGCCAGAGAAGGGATAAGGCTAACACCCCACCCCTTCACCGCTTCCTGCTCATCCCACACTGCATCGCGAAGAATCCCTTCCCCAGTACCTGGTGTCCTTGGTTGCCACAAAAACGACAGGGTTGGGGGCGTCGGCCGGATTCAGCTTCTGACGCTTGATGGCGGGCTGAGCGCTCGACCTCATTCCGGAAGTCATGGGCCGCCCGTTGGCCGAGAAGGGGAGCCCGCCCCCTGCCACCTGCACCCGGTCGCACACAGAGCTATCAGCGAGAGGAACCCCCCAAAGCCGCGTCCACCTCTTGCTGGCTCCCTCCCCCCCCGTCCTGAGCTCGCCTCGTCTCGCCCTAAAAATAACAGGAGGAGCTTATCTGCTTGACTGTGGGGAGTTCGGACTCAGAGATGTGAAATCCCAGGGAGGGGGAAGAGAAATCATACGCCAGAAGCCGCCCGAAACATAGAAGTGTCCCCCCGCACCCCATCTCCACCAGCTGGGAGAGGGGTGGGAAGAAAATGACAATTTTGGAAAAGTGTGAGAAGTACTACAAAAGTAACCCTGGCTAAAGTGAATGTGACAGGAATTTGGCATACGTTAAAAGAAAAATGCCACCCCCTCTCAAAATTTCATTTCAAGTACCAGTCCGTAATGCGTGGGTCTCTTTTTCCCTCTGCCCCTGCCAATACTCTAGAAGCCACACATCTCTACCACATCAGCTTCCATGCACTTCAGAAAATGGCATGTTCTCCCTTCCCCCTTCACTTTTAGAACCCCCCCCCTCACTGCCCTGGCTCCCCTCCTCCTTGGCCCCCTGGCACTCACACTCTCATATGCTCGCTTGCCCACGATGCCAGCCAAGCCTCGATTCTGGGTCAGCTGATTTCTGTTGATGGGAGTCTTGGTGCCTCGGGGAGTTTTTGGCTTCAGGGGGGCCTGCGCAGCTGGAAAAAAATTTAAACACACCATTGTGCTGGGGGAATCACACACAGAAACAACATCTCTCCCTCCCCTTTTGGAAGTCAGCTCTGTTCTACTGGTTTTATATTTCAAAGAGGAAAATGGCGTGGCTTGGTACAGTCAAACCTTCTCCCCTTCCCCCCTCCCCAGTAGTCTATGGCTATCACACAGGTCCAACCACAGTTTGTAAGCAGACCCTGGCTAGCACTAACAGTCTGCCCAACTTGGATATAGCAAATTTAGGTGATCATAAATTCTGAGGATGGAGAGGAGGTGCAAAGACAAGAGCTGACAGCATGTTCCCAGTCGAAGCCAATGAGATATCCAGACTAGAGCTATGCAAGCTTCACAGCCTTACCAAGCTCCTTGACAATGGTAGCCAGAGGAAGCCGCACCAGAGGGTGGATCTTGAGGGGGGTCTTTGCTGCCTTGGGTAGCCGAATGGAGCCTGGAGGGGAGAAGGGGGTAACGAGCATGAGATCTACGAGCCTCGTGGGCCTTCTCTCTATTCTCCCTACTACACTCCTGACCCCACGTACACTCTGCCTTGATGGCGTTGGCATTGATGGGGGCATAAGGGCGTCGAGCAGCTCGGCGCGGTTGCAGGATATCCCGGCACATACGGCGTGCAATGCGGGTCAGCTTGGTTGTCTGCAGCAGGAAGGTCTGCCGGTTCTTGGCTAGGAGCTTTGCCCGGTTGGCGCTGGTTGTGTACGGTGAGAGACTCTGGGCTTCTGGCCGAGACATGTGGCCCCGGGAGTGTGGCTCCTATAGCCAGGGGGGTGGCAGAAAGGAGGAAGAGACGTAAGCGCACACAGCGATTGAGCAGAAAGAATGGCCGTTTGGCAGGTCTAAAAGGATTTGTTCAACTGACTGGTCAAATAATGGTCAAATATACTGAAAAAAACGTTATAGAGCAGCCAAAAAGATACTTTTATTCTCACTGAGTTTGATGCTCATGCTAATTACAAACATGGGAACTTTGCGGCGCAGATGGCCAAATCACATGGTAAGCAGGTAGGGGGCTTCTAGGCAGACTTTTGCTACTGGTGCCTGCTGGTCTCCTTGATTCAGTCTAGAAAGTCCTGCAGTCACAATAGCAGGAAAGGTGGCGCACTGTAAAGGAACCAGGGGAAGTAAACAGCCCTTGCTCCTGCCTCTGTCAACAAAGGACATAATCATGGTACAAGAAGGGAAGCTGCCACCTACACACAGCAGCATTCTTAGTTTCATGGGATATAATAGATGGTCTCTTGACAATGGCTGGTTGGGAGACCTGTGGGGCATGTTTTATGAGAGGGCGTCAAAGAAGAAAAAGCAGCCAGCCCCATCACTGCTTGTCACTGTAGCGCTATACTCTAAAATAAACCTATGACTTGGTCCTGAGCGGCTGCTGCCTTGGCTAGATGCACAGGATCGAAGCTGGAAAACTGACCCCCAAAGGCCTTCTTGTTACCGGCCATTTCCACACTAAAAGCCATTAGCTCCAATCAGAAGTTAAAGCAGGAGAATGTGAGACTTTGCAAGGATAGAAAAAGAGACCCTTAAAATACAATGACAAAAGAGAGGTTCGAACTGGGCACTTCTCTAAGAACAGGGAACACTTGGGAGCACGATTACCGTGACGCTGCGTGCTGCTCCCTCGAGTTGCGTCGGAGTCTTCAGGCCTCCATATTTTTTCCAGTAGATCCAACAGGAAGCACAGAGGCGGCACTGCATGTTTGGGGGACCCCAGGCGTACCACTGTGCTGACTGAGTGGCTGTGGGTGAGAGGGAAGTAAAGGGTCACGGGCTCAATTAAGTGTCACTCCTAGGGGCTCCTGCCACCAAAGTCTAGGAGCAATACCTCTGGTTGGTTTTCAGAAGATCCCCTCTCCATACAAACCTGCAGTACCATCTCAGCATCAGGACTGAAAACGTAACTCTTTTAGAACCGGGATCACCAGCCAACCCATCTCCTGCTCCCCTACAGCAGAGACATGCAGGCCTGTACCTGCCCCCCCTTCACCTCCAGGCAGGTACTCACTATGGCAGCTCTCACAGGTCAGCCCCTTCTGGAAGCCAGCTCCGTTCATGCCAGGCTTATTGCTCACCGAGATGATTTGGTTTGGATTGGGTTTCGTACTGGATGAGGGAGGCAACAGGGTTAAAGGCCTGGGCAGAACTTACCCACTTCCCTCTCACCAATGCCTCGGGGAAGGGATACTCACTAGGTGGGGATGTACACCTGCTTCAGCTTGCTGTCAGCTTCGGCTGCTTTCAGTCTTTTCTGCAAGGAAAGGCAAGCTGCGTAAGACACAGAAGCATCGTATTGGGAGGGAGCTGAGCCAGCTCTGGACCACCAAAGCTGCTTGGTAAACTTCTCCAGGGAAAGGACTTTTTCACCTCGCAGCCTCTCCCAATGAACTGCCACCCCAAGGCACCTGTGAAAACTGGCCCACGCACCTGCTGAATGTATCGGTCTGTAGTTTTCCACATGTAGTAGAACTGCACGATGCTGGCCAGGGATTTCCATGGCAGCTGCAAGGGACAAAGATCTTCAAGAACGTGCCCTGCTCCAGCCCATCCAAATCAGGATTGCAAAAGAAAGCGGAGCCAAAGACAGGCGCCCCTGTGCCCCAGGTCCCCACAGCAGTTCACTACTGAGAAGGGGCGCCAACGCTTGAAACCTGGCCGTTCTGCCTTCTAATTCCAACTAGCCCAGGCCAAAGCAAGGCTACTTGGGCAAGAAGAGAGCGCCACCAAGCCCAAGGCTCCGCTCAACATGCAGCCTCACTCACAAAGTCCTGCCGAATATCGTTGAAGTCTTTGCCATATTTCTCCAGGGCTTCCTCGAAGAGCATGGCTTCTGAGGCTGACCACTCCTCCATCTCGTCCCTGCACAGCACAGGGCCTCCCTGGGGCACCAACGTAGACATGGCTTTGGCCAGGTCGTAGCCATTCCGCTGCAGCGTATCCATTGCGTGGAACTGCCAGGACAGAGGGATGAAGGGTGAGAAGAGTGAGGAGGAGGGAAAGCGGGCTTCTAGGTACTTGCCGGACCCCCACTGGCAAGCCCACAGTAAAAGCTGCACAGGCCACATGTGGTTTGGGGAGATGTGTCCAATACCACATCCCGATACTCTCCGGGATGATAGAACGCCAAACTACGGCTAAAGAACTTAACTGTTTCAGCACCATGTCTGAATTCTCAAACCATTATTACGCCCATCACTGTGCTTCCACAGGCTGATGCACCATACAAACAGGACTGAACGAGAGACTGAGTACAATCTGCCTCTACCTTAACAAGCCCACACCAGTCTTGAGGTCTAAACTATGGTCAGCACAAACTATGGTTAGGCGCAATGCACGAATTTAGAGTCTCTGCTTTCACATAAAAGTAATGTGCAATTGTGGTCCTTAAGGCTGCAAAATAGATATTAAGAAGAACGCAGGCAATGCCTAACAAAACATCAAAAGCCAGAAGAGGGGTGGACAGGGTCAAATGGCCAAGACAAGATTCATTGCCCCATACTGACCCATTCACCATTCCTCGACTAGCAGAATAATTATGACAAAGATCAGAAGCTGTAGATTTAGGCAAACTAAATCTAGCTCAATCTTATCAGATCTCAGATGCTAAGCAGGGTTGGCCCTAGTTAGTAATTAGATGGGAGGCCACCAAGGAAGTCCAGGGTCGCTATGCAGAAACAGGCAATGGCAAGCCACCTACCTCTGTATGTCTCTTACTTTGAAACCCTACAGGGTTGCCCTAAGTCATCTGTGACTCGGTGGTGCTTTCCTCACCTCAAATTCAGTTGCACGATTCTTCTCTATTAACTAGCAACAAAGCCCGTTGTGGGAAAAAATACAATGGGCTCTAGAAAAGGGAAGGTGGACAGGCAGGCATTCCCTCCTACTCCATCACTAATTCTAGCTAGATAAAGGCCGTGGGGGGGGGCACCACCTCTGCACCGGATCCCGGCCAACTGAGGGGGGTGCAGACATTGCCACCTGCCCCTTGCCTGATCCCAGTCAGGTGAAGCGGGGCAGGCATTGTCACCTGCTCCGCTCCTGATCCCAGCTGAGTGAAGGGGATGGGCATTGCCACCTGCCCTGCTCCTGATCCCGGCTGACTGAAGACGGGGGTGGGGGGGCACTGTTACCTGCTCTGCACTTGATCCCAGCCACATAAAGGGGGCACGGACATTGCCGCCTGCTTCCTACCTGATCCTGGCTGAGTGAAGGGGGAGCGGGCATTGCCTCCTGCTCTGCACTTGATCCCAGCCAAGTGAAGGCAGGAGGTGAGCATTGCCACCTACCTGCTCTGCACTTGATCCTGGCCACATGAAGGGGGGGCAGGCATTACTACCTGCTCTGCACCTGATCCTGCCTGGGTGAAGGTGGGGTGAGCATTGCAACCTGCTCCACTCCTGATCCCAGATGGGTGAATGGGGCAGGCATTGCCACCTGCTGTGCTCCTGATCCTGGCTGGGTGAAGGGGGGGGCGGTCATTGCCACCTGCTCTGCTCCTGATCCCAGCTGGTTAAAGGGGGTGGGTGGGCATTGCCACCTGCTCTACTCCTGATCCTGGCTGGGTGAAGGCGGGGGCAGGCATTGCCAACTGCTCCTCTCCTGATCTCGGTCAGGTGAAGGTGGGAGCAGGCATTGCCACCTGCTCCACTCCTGATCCCGGCCTGGGCTTTCCACCATGGCGCGCTCTCTGGAGGTATGGCTGCCTCATCTGCACTTCCCTCCACAGCAGCGCTCTGGAGGCACACCAGGGTAGGAAGTGAGTTGTCTTGAATCCACTTAGCCTTTTATATAGTAGGATTTGAACCCCTCACAGAATCCTGCTTTTCTTGGCTTAAACAACCTTGAGAGCCAGAGTGGTGCTGGACTGAGGAAACCTGGGTTAAAATCTCCACTTGAGCACAATGCTCATGGGGTGAACAGTCACTCTCACTTCGCCCAATTATTATCTACCTAGTCATCACATACAGCCCTGCTTATCCTGGTCCAATCCCTTACCAGTGTGATATCCCTGGAGGCAGCTGCTGCACTCATATGAAGGCTGGGCTGCCGGATGGAGCTGCTGCAGTCGAGGGCTCGAGCGAAGGTGCCAACAGCCCTGGCGCAAATGAGAGACGAGAGCAGGTTAACGACCCACTGGAGTCAGAGCCAACCCGGCAAGTAAAGCCAGACCACCCCCCAGCCGGATCTCACCGAGCCACCACAAGGAACTGGTCAATCTGCCGGTCCGTTAGAGGGTTGTCAGGATCCCAAACCTTCATCTCCATCTTTTGCTGGTTCCGGTTATCGGACTCTCCTGGGGGAAGATTAGGGAGGGGTGATTATCAGCATAACTGGGCTGCCACACTTCCTCTAACAAAGCCTGGCCAGCGAAATGTGCTTTGCTTGGTGACGGGGGCCCAACCTCCTGCTCACCTTCTGCCAGTCGGTCAGGAATCTCTGCCTGGTACTTGCAACCCACTCGGATCTCACCCTGGTCAGCCAGGAGAGTCTTTTGAACAGGGTCAAAGACCAGTGAATAGAAGAAACAATCCTAGGAGGAAAAGGGGGGCAGAAGAATTAATAACCCTCGGACCCCTTTCATTCATTCTGCCAAGCCAGGAGGAAACAAACTAGATCCAAGTCCAGGAAATGCCTCACCCACTGCTTTGTTTGACGGGTTCCAATGGAAACCACTAGAGCTCAAGCCCAGAACCTCAAGAGCCCAGAGATGATCACAGAAGATCCTTGATACCCCCCCTTTCCCTTCCTGCCTCACCTCTTTGTCCAGGTACTGGCTGAGGACATCTGTCTCGTTAAGCAGGGTAACGCTGCACTTCCCCCTGCAAGGAAGAGGAGGAAGAACCTGTGTCATGCTCCTGAGCTGGCTCAGATGGCCCTAAGAGAACAAGCTTCTCTTTCTCTCAGCAGCTCAAGAGCAAAGGATGTGCAGGATTAAACTCATCCCTCTCCTACCTCTCCTTACCGTATGTGGGTAGCAGGCAGAGACTCAAACTGCCGGGACAAGAACAGTTCCCGGTGCTTTAGCTGGTGCCGCTGCTGCTCCGACACCGAAGGCTGTTTGGATTCTTCTTCAAATTCTCCTGGGCAGGGGAGGGTAAAGGAGGAAAAGTGAGTAAAGGATCTCCCCCCGCCCACGCACTGCTGGTTTTGGGGCATGCCACGTCCTTCAGGGACTTCAAGATTTCATCCCTCCTCAAAGTCAGTGATTGCCCTCATGCCCCAATCTGATCCACTTGGGGATCGAAGGCCTATCTGGCGCAGCAGTGACTTTTAACAGTGGTTAGAAGCATCCAGAAAAAAAGCAGGGCAGGATGTTCCACCCAGCACCTGGAATTTCAAGGAATACTGCTTCTGAACATGGAGGTTCCTTTTATGACAGAGCTATCACCCTCCATGAATCTTCACAATTCCTTTCGAAGTTATGCAAGCTAGGAGTGCTCCCCTGTTCATGTGGTACTGAATTCCATGTGTTTTCCAACTATAGATTCCATATATTCTTAATGTATTGCGTGTAAGGCACTTCCTTTTCCTAAGCTGAGCCTTCTGGCTTTAGCCTTTCTTCAGAGGGAAGATCCGCCAACCCCACGATCATTTCAGTTTCCCTTTCCATCCAAAATGCGGCATGGTGCTTGTTTCCAACTGACAGCGACTGCTGCTGAGGGTCATCATTTCTGCTCATGCTCTCCACTGCAGCGACAGAGACCGCCACATGCAGTCACCCGCCATCCCGGAAGCAGCTGAGCAGCAGCAGCCATCAAGAAGCACACTGCTCTCCCATCCCCCACCTGCTTCAAGAACTTGGCAGAGTCCTAGGGGTGGGTGGGGACTAGAGGAGTGAGAGGAATGCTGGCTCCACCCTCCCTGCTTTTCAGTTCAGGAAACCCTTTGCGCCTCAGTTGGGTGAGTGGGTGGGTGGGTTAAAGGCAGCCTTGTGGGAACCGGCTGGGTCTGATTGGGCACAGTCAAGGTCACAGCCCCTGCTCAAGAGGCCAGGAAACCCTATGCAGAGTCACGCATGCCCCTTCCCCTCCCCCAGCTACAAGCCCTTTCCTGTTAACCCTTTCGTGGCTTAGAACTCCTCTGTGAGACCAGGAACCGAGAGACGTGGAGGCCTCGCACGGGCCAGGAACCAGGTGTTCTGAAGTGACACTGTTGCTGTCTCCCAGCTTCCATTATGTACAGTCTGCTTTCCAGAGCTGCCAGCTCTTCTTACTGTCCCAAACCTGAATCTCCGCCCCCCCCCCGCCCCGCCACTCCCACATACACAATGCAACACCTGCCAAAGTTTAAACTAGTCAGCAGTTTCTTCACATATATTCCTATCCATTCTGCTTTGGGTATGGCTCTCAGTGAAAGGGAGAAGTTTCCCTCTTGTTAACCCAAATGGGAGGTGTAAAAATATTAATGCACACCAGAACAATGAGACCCCCCCCCCCCAGGAAGTCACTGCCGAGGCAGCTGCTGAGCCAGGCGCCCTCAACCTCTGCCTGGGCAGAAAAAAGCCAAGCTCTGGAGACAAGGAGACTGGTGCTCCAGGGACAGGGTGGAGAGGCCTTTCACCCACTCCCTTGCCGCTCTCCCTCCTGCATGGACTCCCTCCTCCCATCATTACAACCTGCAGGCAACAGCTTTATCCCTGCCCGTTCTCCTCTCTCCGCCTCCTCCACAAAATGAAGTCACAAGACAGGCTGACAAGCCATCCATTCCAAGGCCCGCTTCACAAACCCCAACCAGCAGAACACCTTGCTAAACAAACACCCTACCGCACAGAGGGCAAAACGGCGATTTCAGCCTTTGAAAGCACCGGCCTTTAACTCAATTTATGGGTCATAACTCCTCGCAGATCCCTCAGCTACTCACGGGCATTGCTGTCAGCCAGGCTGTTGAGGCTACTGGAGATATCACGCCGTCGAAACAGGCAGACCACCTTGGCCTCCACGTTACCATTGGCTGTCTATGGGAGGAAGAGGACAATGCTGATGATAGATGGACATGCTTGCCGTTGGGTGGCAGATATGGCTCCAGAGTCTGGAGCTCACTTAAACTGCCTCTACTACTCTCAACAGTTTCCTGCTTAACCCGCATCCCAGCCACATCCCCAGACTCTCCAAGTGTCCAGCAATTCCACAAGACAGAGCTTAGCACCCTCCCCATGTCCAGTGCTACTCTTACCTTGTTGAGCTCCTCAATGCGACGTACGAGGTAGGGGTTACTAGAGGAATTCTCAAAGTAGACGTAATCTGCAAAAGGGGCAAAGGAGGGGGCAATGAGTGATGGAAAGTGGAGGCAGCAGGAGCGGGATTGCACCCTCCAGAGCTGCTGGCCGAACTAACTGGAGTGTTTTTATGCAAGGCCTTTTGCCCAAGGTTCTCTAAATATGCTACCTATATCACTCTCACAACTATCTTACAAGGTATACTAGTATGATTACAAACAGAGAGCTGAAGAAGTTTTGCTCACCTCTGCCGTTAAGATCTGAACCTGGGACTTGCCAGATCAGAAACGCACTTAACTCCTATACTCTACTAGTTTCCATAAATATACCAGAGTGTATACATACCGTGTATCCTCAAGGCCTGTCAATCCACCATAGCAGAAATATGACTATTTCTCTAACATAAGTTTGTACGGTCCATTTTATTAAGGGCACTCTAAGCCAGATTCAAGAGATACCACCCCCTGCTACCCTCTTTCCATTCTACCAGTATAACATCAACACAGCAGGCATTCCATGATTTTGCAGCCAGGTTTTGAGACGCAGAATTCAACAGTTTCTCAACTTTTTTTAAAAAAATACTGTTTACAAGAAGTTTTTAAGTTCCCAAAAGCAAAGCTAGAAATCATGAGGCAACATCTAGTAAAACCTCAGAGGCCAGAGGGGATAGGTCGCTAGGGGATAAAGCTCCAGTGTCTTACATAGAGCCCATCCTAATGATTAGAATAATACATGCAGGAATCCCTCACTTGCATACCATGTACAAGGTACAGCAGGCAGATTTCCTTGGGCCAAACTTCTTTAGAAACTGTAAACATACAGATTTGTGGCCAAGGCCAGGGATGAGCCAGTCTTTTTGCCTCAAGTGCCATGTAAGCTGACTGCGGAGCATGGCCCCAGCCCACAAAGGTTCAGTGGGAGAGCTAATTCTGACACAAAACCCCCACAATGCCTCCATGTTAGAGTCATGTATAAAGTTGCCTTTACTGCCACACCATTGGTCCACTGTACTCTTCAGTATTGCTTCCTTGGACAGGCAGCAGCTTGCCAGGATTTCAGGCATAGAAAGGTCTTTCCCAGTTCAGTTCTCTGAGATACTTCTGACTGAAGATGCCCAGGTCCATACCTACTTTTGCATGTGCTCCTATCACTGAGTTACAACTCCTGCTCATTATCTCAGGAACCTTTCAGATGGCCCTGTAAAGCAAGCCAATATTAGCTCTGCTGTCTTCTATGGGGACGGGAAAGAACACGCTGAAAGATGGCAGCTTGTGGCAAGAAGCCCTTCCAGGGAGTTCATGGCTGTGTGGACTTGAAGCTGGGGTCTTTCAGCGCACCGCTCATGGTCTCAAACCACTATGCTACATGAACTGTCAAGGAACTTTCAAGAAGTTATGACACGGGCTATCCTCCTGCTACGATAACCCTTTGTCTTAAAGATAGGCAAAGATGGGGTACCAGAGCCAGTCTAAGAAGCTCCTTCAACCAGGACTGTTTCCATTATGATTAACATTTTTTCCCCCCTACAAGCATGCTGGGCACTGTACAAAACAGAGACATAACTCAATCTCAGCCCAGAGAGTTTACAACAGGCATCAAACAGAACAGTAGAGAAAGGTCAGGGCCATGGGCATGGTTGAAGAATTTAGCTGGCAATGGGAGAGCAACTCAGGGGTGCGCCAAAGAGGCCAATCTGAAGAAGCAAGTCCTCAAAGGATGGAGCTAATTATGAACAGGCTGGGCCTAGGGAGCCATGTAGCTTAAGTGACACAGAGAAGAGTGGGAGGAGGTGACGAAGGGGTTCAACAGCTTGTGAGAAGGGGAGTAGGAGGGAAGGTCAGAGAGTTTTTAAATGAAAGAAACCTAAAGGTAATGGAGAGACCAACTCAAGGAGGTGGTGCAGGTGAGATGGGCACAAGATGATCTTAACAGAGTCAATGTGTGAAGGTGGTGCAGGTGAGATGGGCACAAGATGATCTTAACAGAGTCAATGTGTGAAATATAGGAAGAACATAAAGATGCATGGCTGGATCAGTCCACCATAGTCTAATAAGCAGAGCTCAGAGGTCTTCGCCTGTTGAGTCCAAATGCTTCTGAACACATTTGTTCTATTTACCTTTCATGCACTGGATCAGATAAATGCTCTTGTCAAAGCCAAACCACCAACACTCTGCACTCTCAGCTTATACAGATCATCCTCTTGTCTACATTAGCTACCTCAACTTAAAACCCAACAGGGCCCTCCAACCAGCCTCTGATCCACATGTGCCTGAGTCTACGATACTCCCCTTCCCCCATAACCAAGCACACTGTCCTCATACCTCTCTCCACAACCAGCCAAATCCTGATCACCTTAGCTGTAACTCCTCCCACCCTGTCCACAGCTTTAGTCAGGCCTCCTCATTCCTTTCTCAGATCTTTGGGATCTCAGTTCCCCCCACATCTCGTCTCACTAAACACAGCCCACCCTTAGCACAGGAAAGAAGCTGCTGATCTCATTCATAGTCCCCCCCCCCCTCCCCAGCAGTTCAGACCAGGCCCCCATCTACTCTTCGTTCCCTCCTTCCAAATTTCTGCCTGTGCCCCCCCCCTTTTCCTTAACCACCCTGCATACAGGCCTTTCTACCTACTCCTTACACCCTCAACCAGCACCTTAACCCAGCCAACCCCCACCTGTTCTTTATTACCTACCTACCCTCCTCCTGATTTACCTTTCTGCCCCCACTACCAGGAACAACCCCTATCTGCACCCCCCTTTCCTACCCCCAGGCCTTCCCGTATTTAGCCCAGGCGCCTCTACCTACCCCTTAAAACCCTCCAGCTCAAGCTGCTTAGCCCAGCCTGCCCCCTTAATACACTCTGACCTAGCCCCACTGAACCCATCCCCTCCTCTTACAGGCGACCCCTGAATCCACCCCCTCCTCTTACAGGCGACCCCAGTCTCTCTCCCTCTCCCTCCCCCCCAAATTTTGGCCACACAACCAGCACTTCCTTAAGCGCCCCCTTCCCAAATCCCCCCTCTTTACCCTCCCCATGAGCTTCCCCTCCCCTGCTCCTGAACCCCCAGACGTATTTCATCCAGGCCCCTTCACCTATTCCATGCAGACCAGGATGACCCCCCCCCCATTTCTGGCCCACCCCCAGGAGCTTAACCCCTTGAACACCCCCACACCCCTTTCCACCACTCTTCGTCGCCTGTCTGAACCCCGTTTGATAAGGACCCTCCCCCACCCCCACCCCCATTTCCCCGCCGCGCCCCTCCCCCCTCGTGTCTCGCCCCTCCCCCACCCGGAGGGCGCCCGTTCCCCCTTCCTTACCGCCCACCCGGTACATATTGGCCGCCATGGCTCCGGCGGGGGGCTTCTGGCCCAGCTCGGCCCCCTCAGCAACTCCGGGCCCGGCCGCTCTTCATCGCCTCCCGCCGTCGTTGTCGTCTCTCCCCCTCACGCAGCGAGCACCGGCGCCGGCCAAGCCTCGGCCACTTCGGGAGTTTCCGGAAGCCCCTCGGGAGTCTTCGGAAAAGCTCGGCCTTTTCCGGTCAGCTTCGTCAAGGGGGGATTTTACACGCCCCCACCCCTCCTTAAACAAAAGAGAGGGCTCGGGTTCCCCCCCCCCCTCAGAGAACTGGTCGGAAGCTCTCCGCATTTCTTGGTCAGCGCCCCTCTCTTTAATATTAAAGTTTCGACCAGTTCAAAATGACCCCCCTCCGCCTTTTTCTCCCATCACGGAAATACACGAAGGCAATTCGCACTTTTCCGGAAATCTTCGGCTCATTCCGTAAAACAAACCTGATTATAATCCGCGAAGGGGGACGCGGGGAGGGTCTGCCCTCTTCGGGTTTTCCCGGCAATCTTCGGAAAACAGAGCCGAGGGCACGATTGTCGATGTTCCACGCTGGTTTCCGGAGACGGAGTTTAACTCCCAACCTTAGGCGCCTTCAGTAGGTGCTTTTTGCTTCTACAAAACTCCTCGGGCATATTCGTTTGGATCATAAAAGGGTGAAGAGTTCTGTGTAACTCAAAAGTATGCACACAAAACCTTTCACTTTTTGATCTCTCATTCTGTAGGATCTCTTTGCAGATGTATTTTATTTAAAAATACCCTACCCTCGACTAAATTAAGGCCCCAGCCTGGTAAAAACAGTGTTAAACCGCATAATCAGTCAAAAGCACCAGTCTAAAAACACCACCTGTACAGCTAGAAAGATTTCCTGTTGCCCAGACTGCTCCACCCCCAAACTAGTCAGAATAATTCCATTTAACATCTTTGTGCACAAATGAGGGTAGAAGCCACCTAGATTTCTTCCAGGAGGCAGTTCCACAAGCCACTGCAGACCACACTCTAGACAAACCACAGATCCCGGACTTTGCTACCACATGGAGAGGAGGTAGACGTCCCTCAATGAGCCCCATGTCATTTAAGGGCCACCAGGGCTAGGAAACAAGCACCCAGTTCCCATGTCCAGTCCTGAATAACAGAGGTGGGCGGCTGCATTTTGCACCAGCTGAAGAATCCGGATCGTCTTCAGAGGCAGCCCCATATAGAATATGTGACAGTAGTCTAGGCATGAGGTCCCTGAAGCTTGGCTCAGAATGACAAGACTGACATCTGCAAATAGGGAACTGGTTTCCTAATTGAAAGAAGCTAGATGACAGCATTTTTCAGCTGCCAGGGTCACCTATTTTTGCAGCAGGAAATCAGGTTCCAACAGGATACTTTTGGCTCTTAACAATTGCCTTTCTTTCAATAAAATTTGTAACCTTCGACAGTGCATAGTACAATCCAATTGAAAGCAGCTTCTAGCCAGTATCATCTTGGTCCTATCTCGATTCAGGCTCTGTTTGTTCTCTCTCAGCCACTTGACTGCTGCAGAGTAGATATGTTTTTATTTTAATGATGCTTTTAAATGTTTTATGGAGATGGAATTTTACTGTATTTTAATGGGTTGTGATCCACCCTGAGCCCACTTGTGGGGAGGGTGGAGTAGAAATGTGAAATAGATAGAAAAAAAATAGATGCTTTATATATAATTACCCGTTACATTTTTCACCACTGGTCAGGATCTTTTTGCAATTTTATTTATTTTTAAAAATTTTGGCCAAATTTTGATGAAATGAATCTAAGGGCAGTTTACAAACCACAAAACACACACAAGTATTTCCTCTTCAAAGCCTACTCAGCAGGGCCGTTTCCAGATGGCTTACCTGCCTCCGGAATGTCACGCCATCTTGCAGTGAAAACGCGAAATATCGCGTTTTCTCGCACGAGTTTTGCGCGACGTCGCAAAATTTCGCGTTTTCCCCCGCAAGATGGCGCAACGTTCCGGAGGCAGGTAAGCCGTCTGGAAACAGATTAGGCATCTTCTAAGTGACGTGTGTCCTTTCTCTCACATCTACATGACCTGGGCAACTGACACTTGAGAAAAGAAGGTTTCCTGCGGCCCCTGATTTCTCTTTCACTGAAGATGGGGTTCTTCTTGGGAGATCTCCCAGCAGTTCTTGCACCTGTGGCTAGCACATTCTCGTTCCTAACAAACCTGGGCCGTTTCCAGACGGCTTACCTGCCTCCGGAACGTCGCGCCATCTTGCGGGGAAAACGCGAAATATCGCGTTTTCCCCGCAAGATGGCCCAACGTTCCGGAGGCAGGTAAGCCATCTGGAAACGGCCCAGGTGTTACTAATAGTGATTTGTAGAATGGATGGCTGAATCGTATATTCCCCCTTCATTTTTCAAACAAAGAAGTCTAGTTCCCAAAGCAGCTTCCTGTAACTACAAACTAATAGAAATCAAAATATCATTTTAGAGAAGCCTGGGTTGAGGCTTAATGTAATCTGTCCTCCATGCTTGGGGATCCATGTTGCCCATATAAAACACCTTTAACAGCACTCCTGGTGCAAAAAGAAATTTAGAGCACTCGAGTTTCAACCTGAAGAAGTGCAGCTCTTTTTGTCAGGTGCATCTGATAGAGAGAGCTGTGGTTCTTAAAAGCTTATGCTACAATAAAATTGGTCAGTCTTAAAGGTGCTACTGGACTCTTTAGTATTTTTTGCTAAAATACTAAAACGGCTAACTTCTCTGGATCTAGAACCTGAAGAAGAGTTCTCTCCCATTGAATAGCCTTATATTGCACTACTCAAGCAGTCACCTTTTTTTCTCTCTCTCTCTGTTCTGCATTACCTTCCCTCTTCTTCTCTGATCTCCTCTACTTACTGAAATTTAGATTGTTAAACAGAGACCACCCAAAACACGTTGCCTGGGGCTGAAAATCCATTCAAGATTTACCACACGGTGGTAAAAATATAACAGTTATTTACTAGCATTTTAATAGCACCCTCTAAATTTGCAGATTGGCCTTGATTGTAAATTCTATGGAGCAGAGACTTCTCTCTCCTCTCTCTCTTTTGCTTTTGATTCTCTCTCAAGTGCCGCCTGTGCGGATGATGCTGTGACAGCATATCTGAGGACTGGAAATTAACCTAACGTGAGGGGATCTCCTCAGTGTCCCAATAGAGGGAGATCCCTTAACCAAGACACTGTACCTCAATCAGATCACCTAACTGGGTTGTAGTGTGGATAAAATGGAAGGTAGGAAAACTATGCATGTAGCCCCAAGTTCCACTGAGGAAAGCCGGGATAAAAATGTAATAAATGCCTCTGTCTTTGGACCATTATGATAACCCCTATTGTAATTTTCCATGGTTGAAATTGCGCCATGCTTTTTTTTCCAAACCAAAGGGATTCCCTCCCAAAAAAGTCCCTTTCACATTTATGACAACAGGACTTATTTGTCCCCTTTTAGGACTACTACTTCAAAGGGAAGGGAGAATTCCTACGTTTATCACTTGACAAATGCCCATTTAAAGGCTGACTGTTGAGATCAATTAAAAAAAAACCCTGTTATCTTCTGTACTCTGAAACAAACAAGCAATAAACCACCAGAAGTTGCTCCTACATCTATTGGTATCACTGGGAACAAAAACATTATATTGCTGTTTTCCTTGTGATGTTGGGTAACCACGGTTACCAGCTAGGCCACAAACCCCCTATTCTGTTGCCTTTGCCCTTCTTCTCCCAGATGTAAGACCAATGGAGGAAAAAAATCACAACACAGTAGGATACTGGATGCAAAGGTTTATTTCTCTGAATCTCTCACAGTGTTAAGGCCTTCTCTTGCTCCGCTTATTTATATGGCGGACCAGGATCCGGCCTCTGACAGAGTCACTAGGAATGTAAACAAAGTGCAGAAAGTTGCAGCTGCAGCCAGGGAAGTGCAGGGGTATGCAGATGGAGACAGTTGTGTTTCCCTTTGCAGAAAACGCAGTTGTCTTGAGGTTTCTAAGGAGCGAGGCGATACTACTGGAGCCAAGAGGGGGCACAACCCTTGGGGCTACCGTTCCTCCAAAAAGCAGCCCTTCTCTCCAAAAAGTCCCTTTTAAGAGACAATGAATCTCCACTTTCCAACACACAGCGTCACATTTTCCTTCACAATACTAGTTCTTCCGTGCCTAGGAATGCCTGTCATTCTGGCTACTCCCCCCTCACCCCTATGTTAATAAAGCAAATCACATTTTTAGCCCAAGTAAATCACATTGGGAGGGAAAGTGGCTCCCAAATTCCTATGGATCCATCCATCTGAGGACTTGAATCTCAAGGAATCATCATAGCATGGGAGGTCACCCCCCTCCTTATCCTTTCTCACAAAGACTGAAGTCACCATATTTCCACCACCTCCGGCTTCAGGTGCTGGCCCCAGCATCCTGTGAGGAGATGGAGGCAGAAGAGAGGGAACGGCTGCGAGGAAGGTTACCACCTAGCACTCGCCACTGGAAGATGCTGGTGTCCTTGCCACCCATGGAGATGAGATATCCATCACTGTGCGTGAAGCGCACATTGGTGACATGGCTTCCGTGTCCCACATATTCGCGGCTTGGTGCCTGTGAAAGATGGAGGCAAGATCAGTTTGGGAAGGGTACTAGCATGGTAAACCATAAGCTGACGTAGAAACAAGGGGTCGTTGAGTTGGACAGACACAAGAAAGCAATAGTGGCGATGAATGTATTACATAAATCAAAGGATTGGTTGGGAAGGCTCATATTCTACAAGGCGCAGCTTATAGAGAGACAGTTTGGTGTAGTGGTTAAGAGCGATGGGACTCTAATCTGGAGAAATGGGTTTGATTCCCCACTAGGGGTGTGCAAGCCAAAAATTTTCGGCTATAGCCGAAAGTAGAAAGCCGAAAGAAGATTCTCTATCGTTAAAGCCGAAAGCCGAAACAAGAATCTCTTTCGGCTTTCGACTTTCGGGATTCATTCGGCATTAATTCGGCATTCTTTCGGCTTTTTTCTATGGGAAAATGCCTCCGTCTTCCAGGACGCCTGGAGGAGGCATTTTCCCACCGAATAAGCCCAAAATTGGTGGGGACCTTCCTCTAACCCTTCTCTAACAACCACCCAAGTTTCAGACAGATTGGACTTTGGGGGGCCATGTTATGGCCCCCCAAAGCAGGTCCCCCCATCCTCCCATAAGAAAGCGAAGGAGCAGCATATTGTTAGCATGCTGCTGCTGATCTTTCTTCATTATTTCCTATGGGGAAAAAATGAAGAGGCAGGCTTCCTTTGCCAGGGGTGGCATTTTGCATGCAAAATGCCCCCCAGCCCTCAGGGGCCCTTCTCCCACCCCTCCTCCCACCCCCCACCAAGGCTCAGCCTGCTCCCACTTGGGGGGGCATTTCATGGCCTCCCCAAGTAGGTGCTCTAATCTCTACCACTGACAGCTGGGGGAGGCTTGTGTTGCCAGGGGTGGCATTTTGCATGCAAAATGCCCCCCAACCCTCTGGGGCCCTCCTCCCACCCCTCCTCCCACCCCCCACCAAGGCTCAGCCTGCTCCCACTTGGGGGGGCATTTCATGGCCTCCCCAAGTAGGTGCTCTGCTCTCATCTCTACCACTGACAGCTGGGGGAGGCTTGTGTTGCCAGGGGTGGCATTTTGCATGCAAAATGCCCCCCAGCCCTCTGGGGCCCTTCTCCCACCCTTCCTCCCACCCCCCACCAAGGCTCAGACTGCTCCCACTTGGGGGGGGCATTTCATGGCATCCCCAAGTAGGTCCTCTCAGCCCCTAAAGTCCACCCCTTACAGCCCCACACAAACCCAATTCCCCCCCAGCTTCCACACACAGACCCAAATCCCCACATTAGCCCCTCACAGACCCAAATCCACCCCCACCTGCCCTACACCCATAACCCCAGGAACAGGCTGGCAAAGGCCAGCCCTCTCCCTTTGTTCCCTATGCTGGGAACTTCTAAACTCTCTTTCCCTGGCCAATTCTGCACAGCCCAGGGGTGCCACAATGGTGGGCACACTTCTGAGTGCCAGCTGGTCCCTGTGAAAGAGCACCTGAACCACAGACACCCTCCCTCAAATTCCCCCACCACCTACAGAGATGGCTGGCCAGCCAGCCCCATTGTTCCCTATGATGGGAACCAACTGCACAACAAAGAATAAAACAAGAACAACACAAAATAAAGTTTTTAAAAAATTATTTTCTCCCTTCCAAAGTACAAGTAGGCAAAGCATTATGACACATTACACCAGCAGTCCCCCACACAGAAAAATTAAAACAAAACTCACTTAACATCAGAGAATCACAAAGCATGATTCCTGTCAAAAACACTTTATTTCTTGAACAGCTTTAGGTTACACAGCAGGGGGGAACACCAAAGGGCATGGCAGCACTATCTTACACAAAAATAACACAACTCACTTAACATCAGAGAATCACAAAGCACGATTCTTGTCAAAAACACTTTATTTCTTGAACAGCTTTAGGTTACACAGCAGGGGGGAACACCAAAGGGCATGGCAGCACTATCTTACACAAAAATAACACAACTCACTTAACATCAGAGAATCACAAAGCATGATTCCTGTCAAAAACACTTTATTTCTTGAACAGCTTTAGGTTACACAGCAGGGGGGAACACCAAAGGGCATGGCAGCACTATCTTACACAAAAATAACACAACTCACTTAACATCAGAGAATCACAAAAACACAATTCCTGGCAAAAACACTTTATTTCTTGAACAGCGTTAGGTTACACAGTAGGAGGGCACAACAGGGCATGATAGCAATGTACTACAAAAAATAATACAACCCACTTCACCGTTTTTGACAGCAATTGTGTTTGTGTGATTCTCTGATGTGAAGTGAGTTGTGTTATTTTTGCGTAGTACACTGCTTTCCTGCTCTGCGGTGCCTTCCTACTGTGTAACCTAAAGCAGTTACAGAAATAAAGTGCTTTTGACAGCTATTTTTTGGGGTGATTCTTTAATGTGAAGTGAGTTGTGTTATTTTTGTGTAAGATACTGCTTCCATGCCCTTTGGTGTCCCCCCCCCCCTGCTGTGTAGCCTAAAGCTGTTCAAGAAATAAAGTGTTTTTGACAGGAATTGTGCTTTTGTGATTCTCTGATGTTAAGTGAGTTGTGTTATTTTTGTGTAAGATAGTGCTGCCATGCCCTTTGGTGTTCCCCCCTGCTGTGTAACCTAAAGCTGTTCAAGAAATAAAGTGTTTTTGACAGGAATTGTGTTTTTGTGATTCTCTGATGTTAAGTGAGTTGTGTTATTTTTGTGTAAGATAGTGCTGCCATGCCCTTTGGTGTTCCCCCCTGCTGTGTAACCTAAAGCTGTTCAAGAAATAAAGTGTTTTTGACAGGAATCATGCTTTGTGATTCTCTGATGTTAAGTGAGTTGTGTTATTTTTGTGTAAGATAGTGCTGCCATGCCCTTTGGTGTTCCCCCCTGCTGTGTAACCTAAAGCTGTTCAAGAAATAAAGTGTTTTTGACAGGAATCATGCTTTGTGATTCTCTGATGTTAAGTGAGTTGTGTTATTTTTGTGTAAGATAGTGCTGCCATGCCCTTTGGTGTTCCCCCCTGCTGTGTAACCTAAAGCTGTTCAAGAAATAAAGTGTTTTTGACAGGAATCATGCTTTGTGATTCTCTGATGTTAAGTGAGTTGTGTTATTTTTGTGTAAGATAGTGCTGCCATGCCCTTTGGTGTTCCCCCCTGCTGTGTAACCTAAAGCTGTTCAAGAAATAAAGTGTTTTTGACAGGTATCATGCTTTGTGATTCTCTGATGTTAAGTGAGTTGTGTTATTTTTCTGTGTGGGGGACTGCTGGTGTAATGTGTCATAATGCTTTGCCTACTTGTACTTTGGAAGGGAGAAAAAAAATTTAAAACTTTATTTTGTGTTGTTCTTGTTTTATTCTTTGTTGTGCAGTTGGTTCCCATCATAGGGAACAATGGGGCTGGCTGGCCAGCCATCTCTGTAGGTGGTGGGGGAATTTGAGGGAGGGTGTCTGTGGTTCAGGTGCTCTTTCACAGGGACCAGCTGGCACTCAGAAGTGTGCCCACCATTGTGGCACCCCTGGGCTGTGCAGAATTGCCTAGGGAAAGAGAGTTTAGAAGTTCCCAGCATAGGGAACAAAGGGAGAGGGCTGGCCTTTGCCAGCCTGTTCCTGGGGTTATGGGTGTGGGGCAGGTGGGGGTGGATTTGGGTCTGTGAGGGGCTAATGTGGGGATTTGGGTCTGTGTGTGGCAGCTGGGGGGGAATTGGGTTTGTGTGGGGCTGTAAGGGGTGGACTTTAGGGGCTGAGAGGACCTACTTGGGGATGCCATGAAATGGCCCCCCCCAAGTGGAAGCAGTCTGAGCCTTGGTGGGGGGTGGGAGGAAGGGTGGGAGAAGGGCCCCAGAGGGCTGGGGGGCATTTTGCATGCAAAATGCCACCCCTGGCAACACAAGCCTCCCCCAGCTGTCAGTGGTAGAGATGAGAGCAGAGCACCTACTTGGGGAGGCCATGAAATGCCCCCCCCAAGTGGGAGCAGGCTGAGCCTTGGTGGGGGGTGGGAGGAGGGGTGGGAGAAGGGCCCCAGAGGGTTGGGGGGCATTTTGCATGCAAAATGCCACCCCTGGCAACACAAGCCTCCCCCAGCTGTCAGTGGTAGAGATGAGAGCAGAGCACCTACTTGGGGAGGCCATGAAATGCCCCCCCAAGTGGGAGCAGGCTGAGCCTTGGTGGGGGGTGGGAGGAGGGGTGGGAGAAGGGCCCCAGAGGGCTGGGGGGCATTTTGCATGCAAAATGCCACCCCTGGCAACACAAGCCTCCCCCAGCTGTCAGTGGTAGAGATGAGAGCAGAGCACCTACTTGGGGAGGCCATGAAATGGCCCCCCCAAGTGGGAGCAGGCTGAGCCTTGGTGGGGGGTGGGAGGAGGGGTGGGAGAAGGGCCCCTGAGGGCTGGGGGGCATTTTGCATGCAAAATGCCACCCCTGGCAAAGGAAGCCTGCCTCTTCATTTTTTCCCCATAGGAAATAATGAAGAAAGATCAGCAGCAGCATGCTAACAATATGCTGCTCCTTCGCTTTCTTATGGGAGGATGGGGGGACCTGCTTTGGGGGGCCATAACATGGCCCCCCAAAGTCCAATCTGTCTGAAACTTGGGTGGTTGTTAGAGAAGGGTTAGAGGAAGGTCCCCACCAATTTTGGGCTTATTCGGTGGGAAAATGCCTCCTCCAGGCGTCCTGGAAGACGGAGGCATTTTCCCATAGAAAAGCCGAAAGAAAGCCGAAAGAATCCCGAAACGTTTCGGCTTTTTTCTTTCGGCTACCCGAAACGTTTCGGCATTCCCCGAAACGTTTCGGCATTCCCCGAAAGAAGCCGAAACACTTTTGTTTCGGCATTCTTTCGGCATTCTGAATGCCGAAACGCACATCCCTATTCCCCACTCCTCCGCCTGAAGCCAGCTGGGTTACCTTGGGTCAGTCACAGTTCTCTCAGAGCTCTCTCAGCCCCACCCACCTCACAGGGGTGGGTCATTGTGGGTGATAATAACATACTTTGTAAACCGCTCTGAGTGGGTGTTAAGTTGTCCTGAAGAGGTGGCATATTTCTACTCAAATGGGAGGGCTGTATTGCAGGGATGGGGGTCTTAGAAGCTTCGCTAATGAGTTAGGGACTGCAGACTTCACCACTATATTGCCTTGTATATTATCTGTTGCTTTAAATATGTACTACCTGTGCTTCATGTTGGCTAATGTCCGTCCTAGAATTGATTATGTTCTGTTTCAGTATTTCTTCTACTCTGTACTGGATTCTTGCTAATGCTGTATCTTTTTAAACTTGTATCTATTTACCCTATGGCATTGTTTAGGAATTGCCCTTGATACTGTATGGAAATGTACTTGATTCTGATTGTACTAATCTCATACTGTGTAATCCGCCTTGACACCAATTTAATATTTTTGTTTAGGGTGCCAAAACACTTTACATTTTGTCTCGGCAAACTATAAAAAAATCGGTGCATAATTTGAAAGAAACTTGCTGGAATTGCAGGCTTCCTTTTTCACTACCCCAAGTTCCTAGTCTTCCTAGCAATTATTACACAGTTATGGAAGAAAGTCTGAAAACTCAGAGAAAAATCAGATAGCAAATAAAGCACAGTAATGCAATGAGGCTTTCTATTCTTGTTTTCCCAGGTCAGAGCTGAACTAAATCTTGCTTGTGACTATCCTCTTATCATATCCCACTTCACCCCGTCCCTTTTATACCTTGGGCTTAGCACAGGGATACTGGAAGAGGTGGACTTTGCAGAAGTCATCCGCTACAGCCACTACCCGCTCATTATGGGACCGACAAAGTGAGTTGATGTCAGTGCCATCTGAACCGTCAGGCCACACTCCTGTGGGTGACAGAGAGAAGAATTATTCAATGAATAAAGTGATTTAGAAGGATCTCCAGAAGTCTCTAGGCAGCTGACATTACCGGCCCTGATATATGCAGGCAGATCAGCTTCCCACCATTACCAAGAGACCAAGACTGTTCTCCAAGCTTGCCCCCCAAACTCACCAAAAACATGAAAGCCTAGTACACAGGTGTACGAGGCCCATTCACGATCCTTATTCTCAAAGCGATTCCTTAGTAGTTTGCAGCCCCCAGCCACATCCCCTGCAAATGAAAATGCAGGAAGAAATGTGAATATCACCAACAGGCTGTTCCTTAAGAGAGACCAGATTGCTGCACGGAAGTGTAGGGCTGCGATCTCCAAGTTGGGAAATTCCTGGAGATTGTGTGTTGGGGGGAGAGACCTGGAGTTAAGAGAAGCCACGTTGGATCAGGCCAATGGCCCATCCAGTCCAACTCTGGCCCTTTTCACACTGCTTACCTTGACTCGCAACGATGCGGAACATCACACTAAAAACGCGGAACATCGCATTTTCTCGCGCAAGATTTGCACGACATCGCGCAAATCTTGTGCGAGAAAACGCAATGTTCCGCGTTTTTAGCGCGATGTTCCGCATCGTTGTGAGTCAAGGTAAGCAGTGTGAAAAGGGCCACTCTGTGTCACACAGTGGCAAAAAAAACAGGTGTCATCAGGAGGTCTGCCAGTGGGGGACACTAGAAGCCCTCCCACTGATTGCCCCCCAGACACCAAGAATACAGAGCATCCCTGCCCTAGACAGAGTTCCATCTATACCTTGTGGGTGATAGCCACTGATGGACCTCTGCTCCATATGTTTATCCAATCCCCTCTTGAAGCTGTCTATGCCACCAGGGTTAGCAGGGTTTGGGGAGGGAAAGGACCTCAGCATGGCCTAATTCCATAGAGTCCACCCTCCAAAGTAGCCACTTTCTCCAGGTGAACTGATCTCTGTGGCCCGGAGATCAGTTGTAATTCCAGGAGATCTCCATCCTCCACCTGGAGGCTGGCAACCCTACCCGGAGAGTGCATTTTGTTCTCAGTACTTGGGACTAACCAAATTCACTGTTCTTTCTCTGCCGTAGCACTGGCCTTCCCTAGGTTTAATAATAGTTGCTGACAAGTTGCAACTGACTTGTGGATACCTCTTACGGGATTTTCAAGGCAAGAGATTAAGAGACATGGTTTGCCATTGCCTTCCGCTGTGTAGAACCTTGGTCCTTCTTGGTGGTTTCTCATCCAAGCGCTAACCATGGCTTACTCTGCTTAGCTTCCAAGCTCTGACGAACCTTGGGCTAGTCCGGGGTATTCTTTGAGTCTGGACTGACACATGGCAACTGCGTCCCTATGATTACTTGCCCTTTAAGCAACGTGTTCCCTGTTATGGACCAAAAGCAGATGCTCCATCTGCTGGTGCCTAATGGAAATAGCTCTATCAAGTAGTTCAAGGCAGTGACCGATCGTTTAAAGGATGAGGACTCAGTAATGATCATTTGGGAGTTTTTGTGTGGGGGTGGGTGTTTTTGTACAACAGACAGGCAACTGCGTCATCTCCCCCCCTCCTCTGGCTCAGTGGCAGAAAATCTGCTTTGCATGTAGAAACTACCAAGCTCATCTCAGATAGCAGGACTGTGACAGATTGTCTGAGCCCCCAAAGAGCCACTGCTGGTCAGAATATTACACTACTGTTCTAAATGGGCCAAATGGGTGACTAGGTATAAGGCAGCTTCAGATGTTAACAGCATCATCACCACTCACAATACAGGATTTCGTAGTCCCCTGAATTGGACATAATGAATTTTCCATCCTTGGACCAGTCCAGATGTGTGATGAAACTGGAGTGTCCCTGAAGAGGGAAAGAGAAAAGTGTGTCAGTTAGGAGAAATCTAATCTTATTTAATAATAACATTTGATTTATATACTACCCTTCAGGACAACTTAACGCCCACTCAGATCAGTTTACAAAGTGTGCTCACAACAATCACCCTGTGAGGTGGGTGAGGCTGAGAGAGCTCTGAGAGAGCTGTGATTGACCCAAGGTCACCCAGCTGGCTTCAAGTGGAGGAGTGGGGAATCAAACCCAGTCCTCCAGCTTAAAGTCCTGCTGCTCTTCACCACTACACCAAACTGGTGAGTGGGAGAGCTCAGGAGTACATAAACATCTTTACTGGATCAATTACAGAACAGATTACAGCAATGAATTGGAAATGAGGCTGCCTTTGAAAAATTTATGGAAAAATTTCATCTGGTCCAGAACAGCAGCAGACAGCTTCAGTTTAAAGATCTGTACTGCCTTCCAAACAATTCCTGAGCCCAATGGAAGTACTGGACAGAACCTAAATGGTCTTAGACCATAAAGGACCACCTTCTCCAGCGCATCACATGAGATCATCATTGGAGATCCTTCTCTAGACGCTCCACCTTCTGAGGTGGAGCTTACCAGAAAGAGGGCCTCTTCTGTGGCTGTGCCCCATCCATGGGACTCTGTTCCGAAAGATGCTCATCTGACACCATCTTCATAATCTTTTTGGCATCAGATAAAGTTTGTTGTGTTTACCTGTGCTTTTGGTAAGTGAGGTTTTTATTAAAGGGGGAGATGGAGGTGGGAGATTCTGCTCTTTGCCTTGGAAACATTTAGTTTGTTTGCACTATGACTACCTCCGATTTTTATCTTATGCTGCCTTATAATTATTGTTAAGATAGCTATGGATTTTTTTCCAATTTATGTTAATTAATATTTTGTGTAAGGCCCTTTGGTGTGCTGTGAGAGAACTAATGTGCACGGATTAATTTAAAGACACCTATGAACCAAAAGCACTCAACCACAGAGGAGGTTGCCTATCATGTCTCTCCATGATTTACTGTTCTGGCCTAATCTCCTCCCAATCTGCCTGGGGGGATAATTTTGCTGTTTATGTTGTACATTTAATTGGACCATTCAGTCCCTTCAACTGCCAAGATGCAACAGAAATAACTGCAGAAGAGATTCTTCTTTGCCTTTCTGCATAACCATTGCTCTGACATTGCTCTGTGAAACAGGTCTCTGTCCCTCCCCATGACATGAATCCTTTCCATATCTTCCTTACCAGGGCTCATTTCGAGGGGGAACGCAGTTCTGGTAGTTCCCGAAAGAGGTCACATGTCAGGTGCCCCCGCCCACCTGACTCTCAGCCATTTTGGGCCCATTTCAGCCTGGATTGGGGCCGAAACGGCCTAGATCAGGCCTCTGACGGGTGGTGGATCACTCTCCCACTCAGCAGTGGCCCGATCCTGACTATTTTGGGCCCCTTTTCAGCCATTTCCAGCCCCCTTTTGCCATTTTGGGCCCAATTTCAGCCCTGAATGGCCAGGATTGGGTCCAAAACAACCAGGATAGGTGATGTCAGGGTGTGTGGCATATGCAACTCAGTTATGCTAATGACACACTTCCGGTGATGGCAAGGGGCATGGCATATGCTAATGAGTTATGCTAATGAGTTATGCTAATGAGTTCCTCCAGCTCTTTTTCTACGAAATGACCCTTGTTCCTTACCGTGCAGCGGCCAAATCGGGTGTATTTATGCTCACTCTCTTCTACACTGTATATATAGATGAAGTTGTCATGGGAGCCAATGGCCAAAAACTCCCCATCTGGAAGGCAAAAGACAGAAACAAAGCTGGGGTGGGAGTGGAGGCTGAATGCGAGACAGAAGTGAACCATCAGGATGGGGAAAACCAACCACGCCATCGCAGGCAGAAACGGGGACCTCACCTGGTGAATAACGCACCACGGAGAGCTGCTCGTTTCCATCAGTGTAGGTCAATAAGACTTGCTGCGTCTCCGTGTCCAACACCACCCAGCTGTTGGGACAGAGACTCTCAGCAACGAGTAGACAAAAGGGTAGTAATGTCAATTTCTTCTCTAGGCTTTAACAGCTTTACAACATGCAGAAATTTAACTGGGCAAAGCTTTTCTCCACCTTGCACCTCCGTGCCAGGCAAGAGTGGATGGGATAGTTTCCCCTGCTGAATTGCTGTTTGTCGCATGGTTGTGATTAAGCCTTCAAGTAGGGTTGCCTTTCCAAAGGCACAAAAATGGGGGCAGGGGTGAGGGAAACAGTTACCGTCCCGTGCTGAGTCCCACAGTGACCACTTTCCCGCTGGGATGGAAGTCGGCACAGAGCCCCGTTTCCTAGAGAACAAGCAGAGAAAGAAGGAGCCCCGTTAGCCCCCTTGATAACAACACTACTTAGGGACAAGACGGATGGGGCAGTGGCATAGCCACGACTGCACAAAACATGGGAAAAAGAGAGGGTGTGTGTGTGTATCTGGTTTGAAAAGCAAAAGGACACAGAGGTGGTGACAGCTAAATGCCCTCCTCCCGTACCATCCCATAATCCCTCCCCCTGAGCACTTTTCTTGCAGGCCTTCTGGAATCAGAACCCTGGTTGGGAGAAAAACGAATGAAGAGATGGGATGAAGAGAGGTAAGCTGGAGACAACAGAGGGGTTCTTTTCCTCTAGCCCACCTGTTTTGCTTTTAAAATCAGATCCCCCCCCCAAGCCCCCTTTATTTAACATGACTGGAGCAGTTCTGTGAATAAACATGCATGACTTTGGCTACCTCATCTAATGTCGTTGTAAGTACTTAGCTGGATATGACAGAGGTCGTCTGTCTATCTGTCTATCTAAAGTGGGGGGATACAAATTAAAAAAAATAACTTGTTTGGTTTCCCTTATTGACCCTCCTTCCTATTTGTTTTATTTGCTCTTTTATGTATATATATATTTAAGCTGATTTTTAAAAAACGTCTTTTTAACTGTTTGCAGCCTTTAGCTCCTAAGTGGGAAAAAACAGGGGGATGCAAATGATTTAAATAAAATGATAAATAACTTCCTATAACAATATTCAATGTACATTACTTCAGTAACCCTTCCCAATGATGTTGCAAGGTCGGCCAGTATTATTATTCCTGAACTACAGATGGACTTCTGCAGGGGAAAGAAGAGTAACTTGCACTATGGTCACGGAGCTAATATTGAAATTCAAGCAGACAATATTCTGAGGGACGGATTCTTTCTGCTCCTCTCCACTCCACTAGCAAGCCTGTATGTGTGTTTATGTGCCGTCAAGTTGCCTCCGACTTACGGCGACCCTATGAACGAGAGACCTCCACAATGTCCTAATCATTAGCACTCTTGCTCAGATCCTGCAAACCAGAGGATGTGGCTTCTTTTATTGAGTCACGCAATCTCGTTTTAGGTCTTCCTTGTTTCATACTGCATTCCACTTTTCCTAGCATTATTGACTTTTTCAGAGAATGAAATGTGACCAAAGTGCAATAGTCTCAATCTTGTCATTTTAGCTTCTAGGGAGAATTCAGGCTTGATTTGATCTAGTACCCGTTACTTGTCTTTTTGGCCATCCATGGTATCCATAGAACTCTCCTCCAGCACCACATTTCAAAGGAATCAATTTTCTTCCTGTCAGCTTTCTTCACTGTCTAACTTTCATATCTATCCATAGTAATGGGGAATACCATAGTTTAGATCAGGGGTCATTTCGTAGAAAAAGAGCTGCAGGAACTCAGTAGTATAACTCATTAGCACAACTCATTTGCATATGTCACACCCCTTGACATCACCAGAAGTGTGTCATTAGCATAACTGATTTGCATATGCCCCACTCCCTGACATTACCTATCCTGGCTGTTTGGGACCCAATCCTGACCATTCAGGGCCGAAATTGGGCCCAAAATGGCAAAAAGAGGCTGAAAATGGCCGAAAAGGGGCCCAAAATGGTCAGGATTGGGCTGCTGCTGAGCAGGAGAGTGATCCACCACCCGTCAGAGGCCCGATCCTGGCCGTTTCGGCCCCAATCCTGGCTGTTTTGGGCCTGAACCTGGCCATTTTGAGCCTGAATTGGGCCGTTTCGTCCCCGATCCAGGCTGAAACAGGCCCAAAATGGCCAAAAATCAGGTGGGTGGGGCCACCTGACATGTGACCTTTTTGGAGAACTACCGGAACTGCGTTCCTGCGCGTTCCCCCTCAAAATGAGCCCTGGTTTAGATTATCTTGATCTTGGTTCCCAGAGAAACATCTTTATCTTTAAGGATCTTATATAGCTCCCTCACAGCTGCTCTTCCAAGTCTCAATCTTCTTCTGATTTAGCAATCCTAAACCCTGGTATATATATTAAGAGGAGAATATTAACATTGTTTCTTCAAACTATAAGTGTTTGGGAGGGGGAAGAGGTCTCATAACTGAATGTCCCCATATATATATATATTTTAAAAGCCCCAGAATGTAGAAATCTGGAAATTAAAAGCAAGTTTCTAGGCTATTGTTCTCCCTGAAATGTTACATCTGGAGAAGTTAGGCATGTTAATCTGTAGTCGGAAAACAGTAGAGAGTCCAGCAGCACCTTTAAGATCAGAACTGCAGTTCTCATGCATCTGTGGTTCTCGAAAACTTATGCTCCAATAAAGTTGTTTAGTTTTAAAGGTGCTACTGGACTCTTTACTATTCTGAAATGTCACTTTTTTTTTAAACTGTAGGGTCTCCCCACTCCCATGGGGGAATATTCAAACATGAGATTCTTCACTGAGGTCTGATGTAATCCAGGAACTTTAGAGCTGTTGTTTTATGTAGATTGTGCTTGTTGGGGCAAATAGGCAAGATGAAAAGTGTAACTGTATTTAGTCAGTCTGGAAGCACTACGCGGTGGTTGAAAGAAGGCGGCGAGGGGAAGCATTATTTATGCAGGGCCATCCTAAAAGGGGCTATGTGGAGATGAAGCTAAAACCTCACGATGAGAAATTTCTTCCCTTTGACCACTAGAGATCTTAAGAGTCTCTCTACATGAGAGACACTCAAGTGAAGGGAGACACAATGTTAGCTGGGAAGCATAGTTTAAAAAGACTACACTTTTTAGTTTTAGTTTAGTCTTTTTTTCAGTTTCACCTCTCTAGAGCAGGCAGGGATCTCTCCTCAGAGGTTTTTTTTTATTTCATCTTTGCCTCTCCAAGGGTTCTATCAATTTCACCTCCCCTTCAGGGAAGGCTCTGTCTTGTCTTTTTAAAAAACTACGCTTCCCAGCTAACATTGCGTCCCCCTTCACTTGATGCCTCTCTAGTGTCTGAGATTTTGGCAGGCACTTTTGCATATCTTCAGAACCACAAGGACTAGATGCTTGCTTTAAAAAAAAAAAAAGTCGATTCCTCAATAAGTAGAATCCTGGGCTCAGTATTATATTCTGTGCTTTCCGAGAATGACATCATACACGCAGGTCCTGCCTATCCATGCTGCCCCCAAGGCTGTGCTATGTGCTCTTCCCACATCTTGTATACAGTACCTCTAATGTGACACTCCAAGCGAGCGTGTGCTCCCCACCATCCCACATGCAGAGCTGCTTGTCGTAGCCACAGGTGACAAAAAGGTCTCGCGAAGGGTGAGTGCCCAGCCCCCACAGTTCATCCGTGTGCCCCTACAAAGAAAGAGCAGTGAGCAGCCACTGGGGGAATAGAAGTGGCCCAGAGGGACAGAGGGCCCACCAGCAGCCAGCCCGGCTTGCCTGGATGATGGGTCGGAAGCCATCCGCAAAGCTTCCTCGCAGCAGGGCGTTGCGTGTGGTTCCCACGAGCAGTTCCCCTCCATCCCCTTCAGCAATGGTGCGCACAGCGCCAAATTGTTCTGGGATCTGCACAGGAGGGAAATCACATTTATTCATTTCAAATATTGATAAGGCCTCCCCAGGAGCTCATGAATAAAGACAACCTTTTGTATGCAGTGAAAGAGGAGCGCTACCTCTGAGCCGCCATCCCTCCGCAAATAGTAAAAACCACAATTCGACTGTTGAAAATGTAAATAATGACGTTGACTGGTGTCTCAGTAACTACAAGGTTAGCACCTCACACATTTTATTGGGGGAGATGCAGAGGAGTTAGCCGTGTTAGTCTGTGGTAGCAAAATCAAAAAGAGTCCAGTAGCACCTTTAAGACTAACCAATTTTATTGTAGCATAAGCTTTCGAGAATCAAGTTCTCTTCGTCAGATGCATCTGACGAAGAGAACTTGATTCTCGAAAGCTTATGCTACAATAAAATTGGTTAGTCTTAAAGGTGCTACTGGACTCTTTTTGATTTTATTGGGGGAGGTTATCCCATAGTGACCCTTCTCCCGGGATGCCACGCCAGCCCATGACCTCATTTCTGAAAACTAGACACCTGGAGGAAGGTCTCCAAAGCAGCTCTTTAACTTCAGGCAAGTTCATTTTGGAGGAAGGTCCTCTTCATCTACCCTTCACGTAAGCCATTTCATGCCCGTCCAATAAGTTTCATATTATACACACAAATCACAATGCATACTGAAGCCCTTGGAAGAAGGTAGGTTATACATTCAGGGCTCATTCTGAGCGGGAACGCGCAGGAACAGAGTTCTGGTAGTTCTCCGAAGAGGTCACATGTCAGGTGGCCCCGCCCACTTGGTTTTCGGCCATTTTGGGCCCCTTGCAGCCTGGATTGGGGCGGAAATGACCCAGAACAGGTCAGTGCCAGGTGGGGGAACCCTCCCCTGCCCAGCACCAATCCGGTCCCAGCTGTTTCAGTCCCGATCCGGGCCCAAACTGGCCACTTTCAGCCATTTTGGGCCCCAAACAGCCAGCATTGGTCCTGAAATGGCCCAGAATGGGCCTCTGATGGGTGGTGGATTCTGACCATTTTGGGCCCCTTTTTGGCCATTTTCAGCCCCTTTTTGCCATTTTGGGCCCAATTTCGGCCCTGAATGGCCAAGATTGGGTCCCAAACAGCCAGGATAGGTGATGTCAGGGGGTGTGGCATAAGCAAATCAGTTATGCTAATGATACACTTTCAGTGCTGTCAAGGGGCGTGACATATGCTAATGAGTTATGCTAATGATTTCCTGCAGCTTTTTTTCTATGAAATGACCCCTGTATAAATTCAAACATTTTCTCCCGCATGAACACTCCCAGGCCCATAAGCTCAGCCAATGAGGTTCTGTTCACACAGCTCAACTGTCTCAAGTTTTTGATTCCTGTCTCTGCTAAATCACAGTCCTTGTTTTGACCTTCTGGCAATGCCTTGTTAACATTTTTGCTGAAAGATGTTGCAAGCCTTGTGCATTCTTCAACATGCAGCTCCCTCCTTCTAGTGGGGAATGGATGCATCTTGCCCCAAATACACATGCATGCCAATGTAGGCGCATGAATTCTAGGGTGGACTGCAGTGTACAGCCAGTTGATTTATGCACCCCACAACTGCTGAGGCATATTCTGAAAAATGGTTGCTCTGACAGAGTGAATAAATGAGGCACACAGCAAAGGTACTGGAATCATCAGTGGCATGTCATAATGGTAGTCCTTGGGCAGAGATCTTCGAGATAAAATGCGGCCCTGTTTTCATCTGTAAAATGTTGGATGTTCTATGTCTGCTCCTGGTGTCTCTTTTCCTGAACTGAGACTGCTTTCTACGAATCAGCAGGGCCTTTTTGGCCATGGCTCCGGTGCTTCTGGCTGGTCTTCCTCAAGAGATTTATCTGTGCTTATATATGTATATTTTTTTTAAAAAAACCCTCCTCAGCCAATGTGGGTTATCAGGGCAGCTTATAAAACATAAGACATTGTAGATGGTAAAAAAAATAAATATGTACTTAATAAACTTTAAAAAGTGCAAAATCAAAAGTCTAGGTACATAAACAGGTCTTCTCCAGATGCCAAAATATGTCAGTATTCAGTAGCAGGTGCACACACGAGGGGAGGGCATTTCATAATTGGAGCCAGAACGAAAAAAACCTATCCTCTTGTTTCTCTCTCACATAGTAAATGAACGCTGAAGCAAAAAGGCCCATGATCCAGGGTCTGTGCAGAAAGTCTGGCAAGATACCTGCTACACCATGTGCTCATGTAGTTATGTTTTAGCTCAAGACCCTCAAATTCCTTTATTCGTTTCTAGGTGTCAAACCTATCCAGAAGCCCTGCTTCCTAATTCCACAGTTAGGTGAGGGCTATGGTTAGCAAAATACTCTGCGTGTAGCTTAGGGGCGCGTGGGGATCCCCCCCCCTTGCATGGAAAGCAAGAAGCCCCCGTTATTGAACAGGGGCATCTGTATGAGTCTCTCTACATGAGACATCTGACACCTGAAGGACATGTATTGGGAGAGGCAATGGTGGCCGGGAAGGGTAATTTAAAAAGACAGAGCCAGCGGCGGGGCAAAGGCTCTTCTATACACTGGAGCTGTGTGAAGGGGCTGTGAAATGCCAGAAGGGAAACTTCAGCTCATTATCACCTCTTTAGGTCCAAACCCAGCTCTGGAAGGCAGCTCCAGCCCATTTCCATTCCTTGCTGCCCTCTGGTTACGAACCCATAATTTTAGACTGGAGAGGTGAAATTGACAGAGCCTTGGGGGAAGCGAAGATGAAATTAACAAACCTTCTGAGGAGTGATCTCTGCCAACTCTATCTTTTAAAACTACAATTCCCAGCTAACACTGTCCCCCCTACACTTGACGTACAAGCCCCAAGGTGTCTTGTGTAGAGAGATTCTGAGACAACCACCTTACCTTGAAAGCACATAGGGGAACAGAGACAGGGACTATTCCCACCATGAATCAGTGATGTTCCTTACCTCCACCTCTTGCAGCAGGGTGAGGCTGGGACTCCACTGGACAAGGCGCCGGTCCTTGCCTCCACCACTGAGCACTGAGCCATCACGGCACAGGCACAAAGAGAAGATGCTGCCTTCGTGGGCCCGCGTTTGCTTGCTGATTTGGTATGTCTCTGTTAGGATAGAGGAGAAGACAGCTTGGGATCGCTGCCTGATGCCAAGACACTTCGCCGCTGGCCTGAAAGTCTCTGTTACTGAGTAAAAAATGTCAAAAACGAGTCTCCAATGTGAGATTTGCTAAATTACAAGTTTATCCACCATTTTGATTTGATTCATTTAGGACTCAACTGAGAGCAGGGATTTTTGTCCCCATTACAGGGGTTACAGGGACACAGCAAAATTAAGAAGAGAGTTTCATCAGTTACAACTGTTCTGAATACTCACTATATTTACCTCTATATATTTTCATAGGCTGGACCTCCCGTGTTTTATGGCCTCTTGGTTCCATTGTTCATGATTTTCATCTTAATAATCATCTATCTGTCTGTCTGTCTGTCTACCAACCCATTAAGAGCAACACATCGTGCATAAGATTAATCCACAAAAGCTTTTGCCATAATAAATGTTTTAAGTCTTTAAGGGGGTCACAAAACTCTTTGATTTCTTTATTTTAAACCCCTCTCCAATCTGCCCCTTTTAATTACAGGATGCCAAATTCCCTCCAGGGTGCCTCTTCTTCACCCTAAGTATTTAAATGCCCTCCTTTAGTTAATAGGATGCATCTCCGATGCCAGTTCCTGGCTCTTTCGCTCAGATTCCAGGTCTCTCGTCTTCGGCCTCTGTGTACCTTTAGCTCCCTTGCCCAGTGTCCGGACATCAGCCGCAACCCGGGCCCAAGTCAGGATGTTGCCTTCAGAGTCCCCCGTGAGGACATCGCTGTTGATGTCGAACACAAAACACTGGATGAACTTGGGCTTCTTGTATTTCTGGGAAGATCAGAAAGGGGAGAGGCTGGTACAAGCACCGGGAAAACCACGTTTGTTCGTTTTTAATCTCAGAATTGCAGGAAGTGAGTCACTCTCAACTCTCCTTGTCAGACTTAGCCCTTCAGATGTGGCAAAGGCATCCCTCCCCCCTCTCACAGGCCAAGCTGCAAAGTCGTGCCCATAAGACGAGTCCTGCTGTGGCAAACCATGGGCCCATCTTATGATCCTGCTCTTCCAACCAAGAAACTGAAGGTAGCATACATATCTCTCCCTGCCTGTTTTCCTTGAGAGGTAGGCTACTGGCCCAGAATCAGCTAGTGAACTTCAAGGCTGAGGACCTAATTATATGACCAAGTGTCAGTATACCCAGAGGACTAACAATAACAACAACATGCTTAATAATAATATTATATTTATATACTGTCCTTTAGGACAACTTAATGCCCACTTAGTGCGGTTTACAAAGTGTGTTATTATTATCTTCACGACAATTCCCCTGTGAGGTGGGCAGGGCTGAGAGAGCTCTGAGAGAGCAGCAATTGACCCAAGGTCACCCAGCTAGCTTCAAGTGGAGGAGTGCGGAATCAAACCTAGCTCTCCAGATTGGAGTCCTGCTGCTCTTAACCACGACATGCAACTGGCTCTCAACTGAGGACTTGTACTCAGAATGAAATGCTGAATCTAGCTAACACTAGCTCAGCTATTAGTCATGTGTTAGGAACCACGCAGCATATAGGAGGGAAAATAACACCCTTGATTGTATCCAACAAGACCTGCTTATGAAGGGGACTCACAATATGTGACTTGCTCATTTCCCCCTCCCAATACAGCCCATCAAGTCCCCCGAAATATTGTTCCTGGGGGGTCAGCAGACGTAGAAGCCAAAGTGAAGGCTGTAGTGGGAGACTGCCTGAGAAGTCTCCCATCCTCTGATGGGAGGGTAGAGATACTAAGCTCAAGGTTGGACTGGAGTTCTCTTAGAATTACAAGTGATCTCCAGGCTATAGAGATCAGTTTCTATAGTTTCCAGGAGGAAATGGCTGTTTTGGAGGGTGGACTCTGGCATCACATCTCTGCTGAGCTCCCTCTTCTCCCCAAGCTCCTCCATCAAATTTCCAGGAATTTCCCAAGCTGGCACTGGTAACCCTACAGAAGGGATGTTTGGAGGCAGTAGTAGAGAGAACGATGTTCTTGCTTCATCCACTGGTGCTAGGCAGTAGATGGACTCAACCATCTCCAACTGGATTTCTACAGGGTCATCATGGATCTTGATAGATGCCCTGCCGCACTGAAACTTGGCACTGGTCCTGACGGCCAATCCTTGTCACTCCCCAGCCAGGGGAGAATTGAGATTTGAACCCACAGCCCACCTGTGGCCTGGCATCTGGACCTTGCGGCTCTCCTCCACCCATGTCCTCAACTCTACTGATTAAACCTCCCTCCCTGCTCCAGGGCCCTCTTACCCCAAAGATTCCCTGCTTTTTCGTTAAGCTGTTTCCACTCCAGGTCCAGAAATAGACATGAGATTTTCCGGTGGTGATGATGTTGCTGCTGTCTTGGGGGTTGAACTCCACAGTCAGAACAGATTCGTTGGTGCTCTGTGAAACATATATATTAGGGGAGGTGGGGTATGAGGAAGGAGATATCAGGGTGATTGGAGCAATCCGGGTTCATTCCCATGTTTCAGGCTTTGTACATGCAGGGCCAGAAGCGAGTGTGTTTTGCAATGTGAGAATAGCCACGCTTAGAAGTTGCAGCACCAAGGGGTCTGCTTTGCCCTCCTATTGGTACAGCAGGCTCTGGAACAAGACTTGAGTTGGAATTAAGCCACTAAACATACCCTTTGCCACCCCATTCCTTTATTGGTCTGTAGGTGTAACACAAAACCTGTTACCTGCTAAGCTAGAATCAGCCACATTAGCCATGTATGGCAGCCTGCCTAGCTGATACCAAGCCTCCTGTGTTTTGCTGAAATAGCTGAGCACATGCATGGTTATTCAGTACCCAGAAGGCCACAATACGTAACTGGGGGGCTGCCTTTGGCTGTTGAGGAGGAGGGTGGTCAACAAGTTACAGCAGGCCTATACAAATACATGCCTGAATAATCTGTTTAGTGGAATTTTATGCCACCCATTTTCCAAGGAACCAAACACTCTCCATTTTATCCTCTCGATGACCCTGAGATAAGTGAGGCTCGGAGTCTCTCTACACAAGACATCTTACATGAGAACGCTCAAGTGTAGAGAGATGCAATGGTGGCCGGGAAGCGTAGTTTTAAAAGACAGAGCCGCAGGCTCAAATTCACCTCTCTATAGTGCTGGCAAAGATCACTCCTCAGAGGGTTTGTTAATTAATTTCCTCTTTGCTTCCCCCAAAGGGAGGTGAAATTGACAGAGATTTTGGGAAGGCAAAGAGGAAATTAACGAATCCTCTGAGAAGCAATCTTTGCTGGCCTTTGTCTCTGTCTTTTTAAACTATGTTTCCTGGCTAATATTGCATCTCTTTACACCTGAGCATTCTTGTGTAAGATGTCTCATGTAGAGCTATTCTAAAAGAGGCTGCTCTCCCCTCCCCACTCCCATGCTAGCTATGAGGGGAAATCTTGACTATGGGTCCCCAATGTGGAGCCCCTGGGTGCCATGTGCCCACTGACCTTTTGTGACATCTCCCAAGTGTTTTTAGAAAGTGGGCAGGGCCAGGGAGCTTTTGCCCAGCAGGACTTCTGATTGGCTGTGCAATTTTTTTAAAAACTTGCTTTGGCGGCAGCTGCCACTCCAGCACAAGGATCTTCACTGCATATGTTCATTATAAAAGGTATCCTGTCAAGCAGAGCTTTTGCCTACATTCTTGAAGGGTTACTGATAGAGTTAAGCAATCCACAGGAGTTAGCCGTGTTAGTCTGTAGTCGCAAAATAGTAAAGAGTCCAGTAGCACCTTTAAGACTAACCAACTTTATTGCAGTGTAAGCTTTCGAGAACCACAGCTCTCTTTGTCAGATGCATGGAGGGTATGAAGCACCATCTGGCCAGTTTCTTCATACCCTCCATGCATCTGACGAAGAGAGCTGTGGTTCTCGAAAGCTAATGCTATAATAAAGCTGGTTAGTCTTAAAGGTGCTACTGGACTCATTACTATTCTATTAGAGTTAAGCATCATCTCACTCCCTGACATTTCATGGTTGGTTTTGCCTCATGAGGCAGCTATTTTGTGCTCCTGCACGCCACCCTTTGTCAGAATCCCAAAGGTGCCTGCAGGCTCAAAAAGGCTGGGGACCTCTGCTCTAGACTGACACTCCACCAGCACAATTTCTCCTTTATTCTGGAGGAAATTAAGTTTATATTTTTCCACCTGGAATAAAGTGTATGTGTGTGTGTGTGGGGGGGGGGAATAAACAAGAGTCAGAGGAGTAATGTACAGATCGAGCCCACTGTTGTTTGTCCATTGCCCTTTACTGCAGAAGTTTCCAGTTTTCCCTGCAGTAGGAAAGCCTCACATGGAAGCCTCTAGAGAAAAACAGAGTGACTGGCGGAAGAGCAACCAGTAAGCATCGCTAGCAGAGTGAGGATCTGCACTGATCCTGGTCCGACACTCTAGCCATACACTGGCACGGGCTCTCACACAATCCCAAACTGCTTCAAGCTGCAAGCCATGATCCAGCTCTAGCTGAGGGCCAAACTACAAGTGACGCCTGACACTAGTTGGACACTTGTCAGCTTCCCTCAAGTTTTGATGTAGGCATCCCGGTCTTGCAGCTTGGCTCTCCAACTGCTGTCCAATGGACTTTTCAACTGTCACTTGTCCAACATTCCACCAAGCTACCTACATTTCCCATCAAAACTTGAGGGAAGCTGACAAGTGTCCAACTAGTGTCAGGCGTCACTTATAGTTTGGCCCTGAGAGTACCCACTCATGGCTGGCTCAAGCTAATGAGCTGCCCCAAGCACCCTCCTCTTGTGCTACCCTAGCAGGGTCCAAAGTGGAAAGCAGAAGCCCAGGAAATACTTCTTCCGTAGCCTGCCCTGGTCCCCAGGAAGCAGCAATACCGGCACAGAAGGCCACAAAAGCTACAAACCTCACCTCTCATCCCTTGCTGCCCTTCCACCCATTTGCTACACCAAGTAGCTGCTTGGGTCCTGAACCAGCTCTGTATCCCGTCCAGCTCCCTACAGCTACTGATGGGGCCACCGCAGGGAGGAGAGGAGGCAGCAAACCATCCCTGCCCTTTGTGCCTGAATATGTCTTAGCCCCCTTGGATAAGTATTCATAGTGGATTACTGATGCCTTTAGGAGCTGGAAAGCAGAACAACAGTAACGCTTTCCCAGCACTGCCTAGCCCGAGGCTTGGTAGCACTTACCTTGATTTCAGCTTGCTTGGTGGCACGGGAACAGTCCCAAATGGACAGCATGTGTTCGTTGGACTCATCCACCACACACAGGTACATTCCTTCATCCTATAAGGGCAACAGGCTATTATGCAGAGTTATAAACGAGTGCCCTGGGCATTCCAGAATTTATAATAAGGATGGGGAAAAGAAAGACACTCAGGTTCGCCTGCATGCATACAGAATTCTAAGGTATTTTGGTACTGGGTACAAGAATTCAGTTGAGTTTGCTTTTTTCTTCCTTTTTTCAAATAAGCGAGTTTCCAGCCCTTATGATGGAGGACACACTCAGAGAAGCCACTGGGGCAATGCACATTGAAACCTCTCCGCATCCATAAGATTTCTACTGCTCAGAATTGCAGCAGCCTGCAAAGCTGCTCGCTCCTACTACAGCAGAATAAATTGTGCACAATACTCATATATATGCAAACATCCTTCTTTTTTCTATGAGCATCCTGCGAACTGCTTCATTTCAGTATTCTATTTTTTTTAAGCATAGTGTATACTCAGCCCTAGTGCTTAAGTTTTGAGACAAATGGACGCTAGAGCTCAGGTACATCTGAAAATACCTGGAGGGCATTCTCCTGAATCTGTATGTAGATTCTTTCTCAGTGCTTGAATTATAGAGGGAAAGGCAGAGGAATACATTAATGAATCATGATAGGACATAACAAAAGTCTATAAAATTATGCACAGTACGGAGAGAACAAAGAGAGAGAACATTTTCTCCCTTACTAGAAAATGTGGGTTCACCCAATCAATTTAAAAGGCACGAGATGGCCTAGGCTAGCCTGAGCAGATCAGATCTTGGAAGCTAAGGAGGGTCAGCCCCAGTTAGTACTTGAATGGGAGATCACCAGGTAAGTCCAGGGTTGCTATGCAGAGGTAGGCAATGGCAAAACACCTCTGTTTGTCTCTTGCCTTGAAAACCCCATGGGGGGTGGCAATCATCATAGATTAGCTGTGGCTTGATGGCACTTTCCACCAGATTCAAAACAGACAAAATAGAATACTTCTTTACCCAGTGCATGATTAACTTATGGAACTCACTGCCACAGGTTGTGATGAAGGTCACTAGTTGAGATAACTTAAAAAGATAATTAAAGAAAATCATGGAGGATTTGCTTATCAATGATGACCTGCCATGATGGCTACATGGAACCTTCTTATTCAGAGGCAACATGACTCTGGGTAGCAATAACACAGGGAAGCCTTGACCTCCATGGCTTCTGACTGGCCACTGTGGGAATCTGGCTGCTGGGCTAGATTGAATTTGGTCTGATTCGGAAGGGCTCTGCTTCTAATTGCAGATTCGTGGCCTTTACACCAGAGTAGCCTTCTAAATAAATAGTTACCAGGACTGTCCCAGGCCAAGTCCCTCTTGCCTCCTGTTATTTAAGCACAGCTGTCAGTGGTGCAAGAAATACACCCTGCATATGCTCAGAGGTGCTGCCATCTCTTCATACTTAGTATGTTCTAAGATTAGAGCCTAGCACTAAAAACTGAAACTAAAGATTAGCTCCACCACAAATAAAAACCCTGGGGAAATGGAGTGATTTGTTTCTGTTTTGTGTCCCAGTCTAGAGCAGGATATGTCAGAAAGCTGGCACTTACTGCAGTGGAGAAGGCAAGGGAACCAACTCCTCTCTCAAAGCTTCCCAACCCAATCTGCTGCAGTGGGAGAAGGGTGGATGAGTCCCAGATATGAACAAAGGGTTGCAGAGGCTGCGAGAGAGAGACAGAAGTTGGAGGAAATAAACGTTAAAAAGTCAGCAACCCTAGACATTAAAGATAAGGGATAGCGGGTAAAACTGACCAGGTTGCAGAAAATGTGCTGCAAGGATTAAATAATTCTAACAAATTGCCTAAACAATTATGGACCAATTTATTTTTAAACTTGATTTTTAAAAAAATTTGCACCCTATATATTATTAGTTGAGAATATTAGTTGTTTGCACCTTGTGGAGACAGTGAGGAAGATGCTGCTTTGTTTGCACCCCAGTTAGAAAGTGGGAACGATATTGCTTTGTTTGCACCCCAGTTAGACAGTGGAAAAGATACTGCTTTGTTTGGAGGAGGTAGCCAAATAAACAGAGGATGTCATTGTGCTTTATCTGTGGCTCAAGGCAAGCTAATTTTGTTTTGACCAAACGGTAATCAAAAGTAAGGAAAAACAAGCTTAACTTGCTTCTGGCCAAAAATTTTAATCCATAGACCAGGAATGGGAAATCAGGACTTCAGAACTCTTCGAACTCTGAAGGTTTACCTTGCCATCTTTGTCCACACCAGCCATCTGCCCTGAGGCAACGCGAACTTTGTCTGGATGCACAGCTAGGCTGGGGGAAACATAGAAGTGTAAGAGTTTGTATATATACATGCAGTGCTGCAACGACTTGGAAGAGGAAGAAGTTAATTACTGAATGTGCTATATAAAACAAGTGGAGAAGCAACCCGCTTGCAGTCTGAACTGCCCTGACAAAAGTTGGCCGTCCCAGTGAGAACTAGGCCGGAGACAGTATGTCTCCATATTTGTAGGTGTATTTGTGAGGCATATGAGTAAGAGCCAAGCTACAAGTGACAAATAACACTTGCCTGGCAAGTGAACAGACTCACGTGTATTCCTCCCTGTTCACTTGCCATTCACTTGGTCTCCAAAGTGGAGCACAAGTGAATGGCAAGTGAACAAGGGGGAATACATGTGAGTCTGTTCACTTGCCAAGCGTCATTCGTCACTTGTAGCTTGGCTCTCAGGGCCAAGCTACAAGTGACAAATGACACAGTTTGGACACGTGTCAGTTTCCCTCGAGTTTTGATGGGAAATGTAGGCAGCTTGGCGGAATGTTGGACAAGTGACAGTTGAAAAGTCCATTGGACAGCAGTTGGAGAGCCAAGCTGCAAGACCAGGATGCCTACATTTCCCATCAAAACTTGAGGGAAGCTGACAAGTGTCCAACCTGTGTCATTTGTCACTTGTAGCTTGGCCCCATGTGTATCTTGTGTCATGAGAGAATGGGAGTGTATCTTACCATCTGGTAGTGTATCTTACCATCTGTGCATTTTTCCTGAATTCAGATCTGCTACCACAAGAAAAATCATTCCCACGGTTGTGAGAGCGGAGTGGAGGAACAACTATGTGGGTGGGGCTAGGGAGACTGGACAACATGGGATGAAATTGCTCCTCCTTCCTCTTCTGAGGAAAAGGGTGTTTCACCCCCTCGTTCCTCCTCTGCATGCCTCTTCCTCTGGGCAGATCCCATGACCCCAGGAATGATCTTTCTGGGCAGTTGGTTGGATACAGACCAACACGGGGGTGGGAGGAACGGGGGATGCAGATCGCTGTACTCTCCAGCAACTCACCAGCGTACACAGTCTGTGTGCCGTAGATAGTGGCGTTGTGTGCGATTCTGCACATGGTACAGGACAACAACGCAAGCGGTGAAGTAGACCAGTTCTCCTGACGTCAACACATAGAGGTTGGAACGGCAATCGCGACCTCGGTAACCGTAGCTGAGGTGGCCGTCAAGGAGGCCAAATACAAACCAGGGAAGGCAAAGGCTTCTGGAACTGCCCACTCAACGTCACTGGCAATGAAATTACCGCTGTGGTCTTGGTTGTGTTCAGCCTCACTGAGGTAGGACATCATGATCCTTATTTATTTATTTACTTCATTTATATCCTGCCTTTTTACCCAAAGTGGCTTATATCGTTCTCCTCTCCTCTTGTTTTCTCCTCAAAACAGTTCTGTGAGGTAAGTTAGCCTGAGAGTGTGTGACTGGCCCAAAGTCACTCAACAAGCTTACATGGCAGAGTGGGGATTTGAGCCTGGGTCTTCCGGATCCCAGTTCAATAATCTAACCACTACCTCACACTGGTTGTCATCTTTATGTTATAAGGCTACAAGCTTTAATGGGTTTTATTAGCAGATTAAGCAGTTATAGTCAGTCAACTAAAGCTCTCACGTGGAACCTGCAAGAGGTGTCACATCTCTCCCTGCCTTAAAACTCTTCCTCAAAAAACCCCCTTTCCACATGGCCTCTATTTATCCCCTACATCTTTGTTTCCAACTACAACCAAGTTTTAAGCACAGAAATCTGCAGCCGTTCACAACCATGATAGCCAAGGTTCTCCTCTCACAATGATATTCTCACAACAACCCTGTGGGATAGTTTAGGCACAGGGATAGCAACTTGTCCAAGGGTCACCCAGTGAGCTTGATGGCAGATTAGGGATTTGAACCAGAACCTAGTAGGATGCTCTAATTGCTACACGGCATCATGATAATATACACTGTGAAAATAAGCAAGTAGGCAATTAACTATTTTAGGCAATTAAAAAGTGGGTGCTGGTTTTAATCCATGAGGGCTATGAATGGACCATCTAAAATATCATTGTCTACACTCAAATAGGACCAGATCTGCAAGGCAGATAACAGTCTTTCCCAACAAGGAGCTGCAACCCCTCTGAAGCAGAGGCTATAGGGTTGCTAACTTCCAGATGGGCCTGGAAATGTCCGTGAAGTTAAACTGATATACTGATTTCAGAGATCAGTTCCTCTAGAGAAAATGGCTGCTTTGGTCGGTAGACTTATGGCATTATATCCCGCTGAGATCCCTCCCCTCTAAAACCCCTGCCTTCCTCAGGTTCCACCCTCAAATCTTCAGGAATTTCCCAACCCAGAGCTGGCAACTCTGAGTGGCTGCCAATGAGCAAAGGACCCCTCAAGAAGGATACACCCAATCCAACTGTAATTTCTCAGATGGCTTTTCCATGCGCAGCTCGTCGTAGTTCAGGAAAGCAGAAGGGATATACATGGTGATAGGCCGGCCACGCAAGAACATCTTGGTGGAATGTCTTTCTAAAGAGAGGGAGAAATGAATGGGCGGAGACAGCCAGGTGCCAGCAGATTAAAACACACAAAAGCCTTAAACTACATCCAAGTTTAACACAGGGAGTAGACAGAGAGAAGCTTTTCTCCCTCTCTTTTAATACCAGAGCCTGGGGTCATCCACTGAACAGAAGGGGGTGGAAGATTCAGGACAGACAAAAGAAGTCCTTCTTTACATGGCACATAGTTAAATTGTGGAACCTGCTTCCACAGGATGTGATGACGGCCGCTAACCTGGAAGGCTTTAAAAGGGGAGGGGATAAATTCACAGAGAAGAGAGCTATCAATAGCTGTCAGTTATGATTGATATCCAGGGCTCATTTCGAGGGGGAACGCGCTGGAACACAGTTCTGGCAGTTCCCCAAAGAGGTCACATGTCAGGAGGCCCCGCCCACCTGACTCTCGGCCATTTTGGGCCCGTTTCAGCCTGGATTGGGCCTCTGATGGGTGGTGGATCACTTTCCCACTCAGCAGCGGCCCAATCCTGACCATTTGGGGCTCCTTTTTGGCCATTTTCAGCCCTTTTTTGCCATTTTGCGCCCAATTTCGGCCCTGAATGGCCAGGATTGGGTCCAAAACAGCCAGGATAGGTGATGTCAGGGGGTGTGGCATATGCTAATGAGTTATGCTAATGAGTTCCTCCAGCTCTTTTTCTACGAAATGACTGCTGTTGATATCTATTCCTTCCTGTACCAGAGGCAGTATGCCTCTTTATAGTTTCTGGGGAGCAAAAGGGCAGGAGGATGCCCTTGCAGTCATCCTGCTTATAGGCTTTCTAGAGGCATCTGGTTGGCCACTGTGGGAACAGAATGCTGGACCGGACAGGCCTGTAGTCTGATCCAGCATGGCTCTTCTTATGTTCTTTATAGGCCCTGTGGCATGATCAAGAAATAGTAAAATAAAAAAAAAATGTGTATTTAGAGGCACCTTATAATCTGTGGCCCTAAACCATACCTTACTTAGCTTGCACGTAAATCAAGCCCCACAACCACGGGAATACCTAAACTCCTGCCGACAGATAGGCACCAGGAGAAAATGGTCCTGACGTCCTGGCTTTACTGTGGTTACGCTTTTTGTTAACTATATTCTGGTTACTAGTGCTTGGTGGGTCACTGGTTATGGCTAGGGAACACATTGTGTAACCACATCGCTGAAGTTAAGCAAGCATGGCTTAGGGTTAGTCGAAAATCAGTGTGTGGGGGTGGGTCTTAAAAATAAACCACAACCACCACAATAACAACAACTGCACATATGCCACTCTTCTAGACAGATTAGTGCCCACTCAGAGTGGCGAAAGGGTCAGTGTTATTATTACCCTCACAATGCAGCTGGGGAGCTGGGGCGGAGAGGAGTGGTTTAGCCAAGGCCACCTGATGAGCTCAGGGCAGTCGTGGTAGTCGAACCAGCAGAGTGCTGATTCACAGCCCAACCACTTAACCCACCATGCACTGCCTTGAGCCCTTTGATGACATGGAATGTTCAGGATATACATAAATGAATGAGAAGAGGAAGGGTTGTTCAATTTAATGCAGTCCTGGGAGAAAGGTTGCAGTGCTCGGTGCTGTGATGGATAACCTCCCCCTTGACCTCCTGCAAGCGTAAAATAGCCAAATGAAGCACTGGCTGAACCCTTCTCCTTTACATATTACTTTCCTGTGTGCAGACCCTGTTTCCTTTTCTTTCCCATAGAAACAGACTGACTACTTTTCTGTGGCCATTTGGTTCTCTGCCCTAGACCCTGAGAGGCAGGAAGGATCTACTCACTATGACAAGGGGGTGTGTGGGCAGTTCTTTGTAAGTCAAGGAATGGAGGGGAGCAGGATAAAACTTTCACCTACTGGTTTTTGCAGCTACCATCCTCTCAGCTTTTTGAGAGGGTTCCTTGTCATCCGTAGAAAACCACTCTAAGGTGGGATGACGGGTCTGGTAAGGAAGGCCACAGACAGGCTCTTTTCCCAGAGGTATGAAAACTTACCACCTGTATCTATTACACACACTCTCTTTCTCTCACCTTGGTTATAATTCATCCTTCGAGAGCTCAACGGCCCTAGAGAAAGAGAGAGAAGGGAAGCATTAGATGTTTTGGAAGTGGAGAAAGATGGCCCTGTCTGTAGCAGCCCACTTCTCTATATGTGGAGAAGCACATCTGCAATGGTCCCAATTCAGAATGTTGTCTCCCATGAGAGGTGGCCCACAGACCAACACTGGGTCCCAATAGTTATTCTGTCCAGCTGTCTCCTCCCTCAGGAAGAGGGCTCTCCTTGGCCCCTCTCAGGTAAAAAAATCAACATGCTGTTTTTGAGCTTGCCAGAGCTGTTATGTGAGAGCCAAGCTACAAGTGACGCCTGACACAGGTTGGACACTTGTCAGCTTCCCTCAAGTTTTGATGGGAAATGTAGGCATCCTGGTCTTGCAGCTGTAATGGAGAGCCAAGCTGTAAAACCAGGATGCCTACATTTCCCATCAAAACTTGAGGGAAGCTGACAAGTGTCCAACCTGTATAAGGCGTCACTTGTAGCTTGGCTCTGAGTGGTGTTCCCCCCACACACAAAATTCCCAGCATCCCCTTCACCATCATTTCTTTTCAGAGCTCACCTGGACTCAGAGAGGGATCCTTTGTTCGGCTGCAAGGATAAAGGAGAACGTTAAGGGGGCATGCCAGAGTATATGTGTGTGTGTGTGTAGCATACGCACTATCCGTAGGGAAAACTGTCCACAGAAATCGTACTTGGGACAACAAAGTACCTCTGAGCATGTGCAGACTGCCTTTCCCCTCTCTTCCCTCACAACAAACTTCCCTGTATCTCCCTCCAGAAGAATACATGACAGAGGGCAGGAAGGGGAAGGAAGAGTTTGTCTCACTTCTCAAGACTGCTGGAGCGACTCAAGAGGTTTGCTGAGGAAGCTGCCTTTTTGGTGAGGCGCTGCTTGGCTTTGTTGGGTTTGTCAGAGGAGCTGTTTCTCCGCAGCCTAGAAAGAAAAGGATTTTTTTAAAAAAAGGGGGTAGTAAAGGAACACATTTCACAATAATATCATGGTTCTGAAAAAACAAGAAGGGTTTTTTTGCTAGCCTTTTTTCCCCTGAAGATGTTTCATTCTCAAATACCAACAGTTGCCAGATCGTTCCAAAGAACAATGGTCTTTGATAGCTGGTGGCTACTAGTTATTGGACACAGGCTTGGGTGAGAGCTGCCAAAAAACATAGTTTTGGGGTAGTGCTGAAGTATAATCAGTGTAGGTAACAAAAGTATTTGAATTTGGCTGCCAAGGAGGGGAGAATCCAAGGCGGAGGACTTTTGCTTCTGGAGGAAACTGCTGGCACTTTGCAGACTGGTTGTGCGGACGTGCATCTGTGCCCTCCATTCATTCATAAAAAAAAGATAACAAAGTGCGTACAGGAAACTGATATCTGGAAAGGCTGCCCCAACTAGTCCTGATTTCTATCATTTTGCTCTGGTGACAGTAAATAATTGGAGCTTTCCAGATGCAAAATGAGAATGTAAAAAAATTAAACACTTAATCCTGCAAAGTAATGAGTGGAACACATGCCTGGAAGGCCAATGGTATGTCATCATTGATATGTGTGAACGTAAGGCGGTGGGTGTAGGTGTACAAAAAATGCATAAAGAAGGCCAGACAAACAATATGTGAACGATCATGCCCTCCAATATTTCGAGGAAAATAGGGGCAGCCTTATGAACCTCATCAGGGATTGCCGTAAATCAGCTATAACTTAACAGCTCTCTCCATCTCCATCACTTGTGAATAACTCCTGTAATTTTACAGCAGGAACTGCTGCCTGACAATCTCTTCCCCCTCCCCAAGTTACACATTGCTGAAGAACATCTGAATTATTGCTGGCTTTCAAGGAGAGAGCTACCACAGCCTCTTTGTCTTTGTCTATATTTCCCCGAATGGTAGTCCCATGTGGTCCTTTCAAGTTGGAAAAATGGTTTTGGGGGGGGGGGACTTAACCTCCCCTTATGGTCCTGCTGGAAATCAGATGCCTGCTAGTTTAAAACCTCCAAGGCACTCCATGAAACTCCTAGCATCATATCTGACTTGGTTCTTGAGAGTTGGCTGAAGGTGAAATTTTGTGGAGTGTAGACTCTCTCTCTCTCGAGGCTGAGAATCTCTGTAGACGAGACACCTGGGTGCGTGTTCATCAAGTGTCAGGAGACACAATGTTAGCTGGGAAGCATAGCCTTTGCCCTGCTAAGGCTCAGAGCCAAGCTACAAGTGACGAAGTGGAGCGGTCAAGTGGAGCGCAAGTGAATGGCAAGTGAACAGGGAGGAATACACTTGAGTCTGTTCACTTGCCAGGCAAGTGTCATTCATTACTTGTAGCTTGGCTCTGAGGGCCAAACTACAAGTGACAAATGACACAGGTTAGACACTTGTCAGCTTCCCTCAAGTTTTGATGGGAAATGTAGGCAGCTTGGCGGAATGCTGGACAAGTGACAGTTGAAAAGTCCATTAGACAGCAGTCAGAGAGCCAAGCTGCAGGACCAGGACGCCTACATTTCCCATCAAAATTTGAGGGAAGCTGACAAGTGTCCAACCTGTGTCATTCATCACTTGTAGCTTGGCCCTCAGTTAATTCAAAGTTATAAGCAGCGAGGGTGGCAGGGTAAAAACTCTGGAAGGGGAGACAGTCCAGCAAGCCTGAGGCAGTGGAGGGCTGTGAGAGAATCCGATCTCTGCCAGATCTTTCAAAACTACGCTTCCTGGCTAACATTGCGTCTCCCAACATGTGATGAACATGCGTCAAAAGTATTGTGTAGAGAGACTCAGATGTGAGATAATGGATCTGTCTTGAATGAGTTGTTCTTTGTCTCTGCTTATATATTTGTAAACAAAGCAAGTATGACAAAATCTCCATACATCTCTATTGCTCTTTTGTCCAAAAGAAACCAGACCTGGGTAACGCTGCCTGTCCAAACTGCCTGGGAAGTGAGGAATGTGTAGCAAGAGGGACAGATCGAGCATTGGATCTCTGCTTGTTTTTTCAAATTTCTGCAATCTGTACCCTTTGGTTTATTGAACGTTTCAGCTATAGATCATTTGGACTGCTGTCGTGTTATCCGCCTGGAGTCTCATTGAGAGATAATAAAGTAGGTGCCAGCTTCAAACCCTGGCATCTCCCATTAAAAAGATCAGATAGGAGGTCATGTGAATGACCTCTCTGCCTGATCAGAGCCAAACTACAAGTGACGTCTTACACAGGTTGGACACTAGTCGGCTTCCCTCAAGTTTTGATGGGAAATGTAGGCGCCCTGGTTTTACAGCTTGGCTCTCCATTACAGCTGCAAGACCAGGATGCCTACATTTCCCATCAAAACTTGAGGGAAGCCAACTAGTGTCCAACCTGTGTAAGACGTCACTTTTAGTTTGGCTTCAGATCCTGGAAAGCCACTGCCAGTCAGCTTCAAGCATGTGTATGTGCAAGAGTAACAATTCTCACCTGTGTCATCTCCCCAATTAAAAATGCTCCCCAGGGTGTTTGTTAAAAACAAAAGCACAATATGGGTTTTTCAACAAGTGGAGGGGAGGCATTTCCAACCGGAGAAGCAGCGTGCGGGGGAGAATTACTCCCCCTTCTCCAACACTGCTGTCTCAATCCAGATTGTCTCTATATACACAATGGCTTTTAAAGGCCAAATTACAGGCCTGGAGTTCCGGTCACAGACATCATGTGTCATCTTTGCATTTTCCCCCAGGGTGTTTCAAGCAATGGAGATGGAGCAACTCTAATCATTCCCTGCTCCCTTCCTCCAAAAAGCAGCAATCAGCACTTTGCTCTAAGGGACTGCTTCCCGGTACTCAAAGCTGATTTCTCGATTGCAGTGCGGGGGCTACGCGCTGCCCAAAGCTGCAAATAGAGCCTGGTTTTACTAAACCCTCAATTCAGCCAAGAAAGGAGCAGGAGGAAAGGAGCTAAGGAAATGAGGGAGGGATGGGACACAGGGCAATGAATGGCTCGGGAGACCTGGTCTTCTCTGCTCATCATTTACTTTAGAGATCTGAGATAAAAAACTGCTGCATATAGATATGCACGTGAGAGAGTGATAGGGAGTGAGAGAGTGCTCTAAACCGCTAGTGAGCAGAGTTTTGGCTCCCAGTCCCACCCAACTATAATACCCAATAATCCAGCTTTATTCCAGCCCCCACCCACTATTCCCTTCCTGGATATGGATTCGATCTCAGGAATGCTGTCACCCATCTTCTAAACTTTACCAAGGGCCAGGCACAGAATCCAGGAATCCTGCCATTCTGCTGAAACCTGTCAAACCTCATTCCCTCACCCAGACTTAGACATGATTATTTTTTTTAAAAAAGGAGTCTTGACTCCCACATTCCAGATCTGAAAACGCTACCTTGATCTTGGATCCCAGAAGAAAGTTCAAGAGTTTGTCCCTCTCGCCTTGCCTAACATTAAATGCCACGCTTTTTTTCAGAACAACAAAGGAATCCCAGATGTCCCATATTCCCAGTTCCTGGAAAACTTTTCTGCACTGTGAGCCTAATTAATGATCCGGGCCACTGGATATTCCAGCAATGCTGAAGATAAATAGGGGTGGTTCTGATCAGACCCCGGCCCCAAGTAAGAAATCACTGGGAGCCCCATGCAAGAGCTGGCTGGCTATAAGTAGAATATTTTTTCATCAAGCCCCGTCTCCCAGTCTGCCCTGCCCAACCAGCAAACTCACAGTTCTTTTTTGCTAGCCATCAAGCTCTGAGCTGCTGGTACTGGGGAGGCAGGGGTGCTGCTGCTGCTCCCTTCGGATGGAGACCCGGGGGATGGTGTCTCATGCCCCAGTGGCTGAGCCGAAGGTTGGGACTGTCCCATGCTTGGCACTTTGTCCATGCTGTCTTCGGAGGGAGACTCTCCAATGTCTTCAATTTCATCAGAGCAAGCATCGGGAAGAGAGCAACCATCTCCCTGAGTCTGGGCTTCCTTCTGAACATTTTGCCCCTCAGAGGCAAAGCCCAGGTCTGCTTCAGCCTCTTGTATTTTGAAAGAGTTCTTAACCAGGTCTAGATGACCCGGGCCTCCAATGCAGTCTCTTTCCCCAGGGTTAATGGCATCTTGGACTGGCTCTCCCCTGTCGTGCCCATTGATAAGGCTTTGTCTTTGTTTCAGCGCCAGCATAGCCGACTCTTCCGTCTGTGTCCCGACGCTGACCCTTGACTCCTGCGTTCTTTTGGCTCCGGGCACCAGCTCCATATGGCCTCCCATTTGCTGTGTGGCAGGTGAACTGCACATCAAAACAGAATTAGTTGAGGAACACCAATGCAATTTGTCATGCCTTGCAAATAACCCACTGTGTATCCAAACCCCTGCCAAAATCCAAAATGAAACAAAAACCTGTGAGCATTTCAAAACGTAAAGGTGGCAGGGAAGGGATTAAACACAATAACTGATTGATATTTGTTTGTTTGCTTGCTTGTTTATTGTCTGGCTTTCTCACTGAGATTCAGGGTGGATTAGTTTCCAAATACTGTTTTTCTAAGGAAGCACCTCGGTTTTAGTAATGAGACACCTTATCAGCACTTCAAACTCCAAATCACTGGGACCTCAATTGCATTTTAATCACTAGGACCTGTTAGCAATGGATGCTTTCAAAAGGTAAAGGAGGCAGAGAAGGGAATACACACAATAATTGATTGATATTTGTTTGCTTGTTTATTGTCTGGCCTTTTCACTGAGATTCAGGGTGGATTAGTTTCCAAATACTGTTTTTCCAAGGAAGCACCTCGGTTTTACAAATGAGACACCTTATCAGATTTAATCACTAGGACATCAATTGCATTTTCAATGGCATGGCACCTCCTGGACAGTATCTGTGGGGTAGGCATCTATTGGATAATATCTTGGATATCAGAAAAGGATTGCTTGCTCCAAGATCATCTCCAGAGATTTTATCTGCGGCTTAAATTGCCTTGCACTGTTATTTTAGTAAATAATATGGTATATTGTTTGGAAGCCATTTTGAAAATTCTTGCACCAAAAGGTGGGATATAAATACACGGGAATAAATAAATGAATAAATAAATGACAAGTGCTTTGCTCAGACAAGATCATAGATAGCCCAGTTTTCTGTTTCCAAAACTGATCAGCTAAACGTTTCTGGAAGTGTAAAAGCACTGCAGTCCATAAAGGCAAATAGCTCACCCAGCATCTATGACCCACAGCTATATCTGGAGGCTTCATTTGTGGTTACTGTAGCTATTACCTGTGAAAAAGAGTTCCCCATCCTCATCCATGAATATGTTTAATCCTCTACTAAATCTGCATATGCTAGTGGTCACGTCACATCTTGTGGCAGTGAGCCCCGTAAGCTATTTATGCATTGCCTAAAGAAACACGGCGTCGGTTGTTGTTTTTTGGTGGGTGCGTACAGGGCTTTTTTTCAGCAGGAACGTGGTGGAACGGAGTTCCGGAACCTCTTGAAAATGGTCACATGGCTGGTGCCCCCCCCCCCCGATCTCCAGACAGAGGGGAGTTTAGATTGCCCTCCGTGCTGCTCAGTGGCGCGGAGGGCAATCTAAACTCCCCTCTGTCTGGAGATCAGGGGGTGGGGCCACCAGCCATGTGACCATTTTCTCCGAGGGCAACCCACTGAGTTCCACCACCTCTTTTCCCAGAAAAAAAGCCCTCGGTGTGTACATGGGTGGGCTTATCCTGACCCTTCTGCCAATTAAGGATTTAGAAGACCAGAATGGAGAGTGGGTGGTAGGTGGCCTCGTAAGTGTTATCTTTGCCTGTGCCTAGATTTTTCTTTAGGGAGCCTGGACTACTACCTGGAATCATTGAAGAGGGCAGGAGGTAGGATCCAGAGGGAACCACTGTCTTGTGGAAGGACTGAAGGGTTTCTGGCTTCTGAAACGATGGAATTTGCTGCAAAGAAGCAAGAATTTAAATGAAGCATTCATCCTTATAAGCAACCTTTTGGCTTCCCTCACACTACTGTTTTTACAAAGAACAAAATTAGAACTGATGGCAACAGAAATATTTCTTTCATTACCCTCCTCTCCCATTCAGCCCTGGCCTGGATGGCTCAGTTAGCCCGATCTCATCACATCTCAAAAGCTAAGCAGGGCTGACCCCGGTTAGTACTCGGATGGGAGACCACCAAAGTATTACAAGGTTATTATGCAGAGGCAGGCAATGGCACCTCTGTTTGTCTCTTGCCTTGAAAACCCTATGGGATTGCCATGTCAGCTGCAACTTGATGGCACTTTCTACTACTACCCCATTTATTTGTCTGATGTGGGCGGATTTAATCTTATCATGAGGGTGAGAGGAACTGCCCCACCCCCTTTACTTCCCCACAATCCATTGCACCAGTATTTCTCTCCCAACTTGGCTCACTTCTGGTATCAGAAGTAGACTGGGAGGATATAAAATTTAGGAGGGGAGGGATTTTCCTCCACTTTCCAGATTCTCTGCTGAGGTGTAATACTTCATCCATTTGACATGTCGCTCTACTTCAGGAAAGCTTAAACCACCATAAACCCATTAACCCAGAGGTCAGCAACCTTTCAGAATTAAAGAGCCAAACTACATCAGCATTCAGAGCGAGATATCAAAACACAACTAGCATAAGAAACCCTATTTTCATAACTGAAAATATACAGCTTAGCATTACTGATAATTGACACATTGACTAATAATACATCTAGTTTTTGTACCCAAGCAAGGGATGTTGCAAGTTCTTCATTCGTAAGTAGCACACACAATAAATTATAAATATACACAAGAGCACCCTGTATTATTGTTTTACTGGGCAATCCTAAACAGGGTTAATCTAGTCTAAGCCCATTAAAATCAATGGGCTTAGACTGCAGTAATTGCTTAGGATTGCACTGTTAGTGTACTGGCATAAATCTGCAGGGTTAAGATTCCCAGAAACTGTCTGCCTCTATGATTCCCTCTCTGTAAAGCAACTCTAAGGGCCAAACGAGATGATACTGGGTCCTCAAGTCTGTCAGAGTGATGTAGCATCATTTCAGATACTGAATTTTGACTTTTCAAAACATCATAGGTTCCGATCCTGATGGGGGATGCAGTGCAGGGAAGGAGAGGTTCCTGCCTCCCCCCATGCCATTTCAAGTCTTCAAAATGATCCCGACAGGGAAGACAGGGAGTGGTACCTAATTTGGCCCTAACAAGCCCTTGAGTCCCATAAAAAAATCTTTGCCTGCCATTCTTTTCACATACTGATTATTCGAGCATTCCACAAGACCGTAAAGATTTCGTTTAATTGTTTAAAAAGCCATTTCTGATTTTGTACTGAGCCATATTTGGCTAGCCTAGGTAAATGCCACAGCAACCAGAGCTTTTTTCTCTACTTACGTAACTAAGCTAGAAAAGTTGTCTTATCACCTATTTCTGTTGTCTACACAACCCCGTCTCATCCCATACATATTTACATCTGGCAACCAAGATTATACTTCATACAGCGGTAAGGTTGCCAGCTGGAAAATTCCTGGAGATTTTGGGGATGAAAACCTGGAGAGGGCAGGGTTTGGGGAGGGAAAGGACCTCAGCATGGTATAATTCCATAGAGTCCACCCTTTAAAGCAGTCATTTTCTCCAGGGGAACTGATCTCTGTGGCCTGGAGATCAGTTGTAAGTCCGGGAGATCTCCAGCCATCACTTGGAGGCTGGCAACCCAACATCGGACTAGGAGGGCCCTCCAAGAAAGCTTCTGCCATAGTAAAGCCAGTTTGGTGTAGTGGTTAAGAGCACGGGACTCTAATCTGGAGAGCCGGGTTTGATTCCCCACTCCTCCACAAAGCCAGCTGGGTGACCTTGGGCGAGTCACAGTTCTCTTGAGCTCTCTTAGCCCCACCCACCTCACAGGGTGATTGTTGTGGGGTAATAATAACACTTTGTAAACCGCTCTGAGTGGGCATTAAGTTGTCCTGAAGGGCGGTATATAAATCGAATGTTATTATTAAATATTGTTATGGGTTTGTCCTAAAGGGACTGGAGCCAGGCCCTAGGACAAAAGGAGATTCATGTTCCCTATCTACTGCAGATGTTTCCTCAATGAGAGATCATTGTTCGAAGATACCAATAGCTCTGTTGAGAACCCATCAGAGAGGGTGACCGTAAAACTGAAGAGAAGGGGAAGGTGCGGGTGTGTATGAGGAGACAGAAGGCTGGAAAGGCAGAAGCTGCTGAGAATTGGTTAAAACATCTTGAGATGTGGTCCTTATCTCTCTTTCTGGAAAATCTAACAGAATGGCTGCCTTGTAGGCATGTCTCTTGCCTCCACCTGCTTTTGCCTGCTTTTAAGTTTGTGAAACAAATACTAGAAAAATGCCTCAAGTCTCCAGGTTTTCCCTTGGCATTGTCCCTAAAACTTCTCATTCCTTGGACAATTGGGAAGCCTGCAGGAATACATCTGGTACCACAAAACTCTAGTTCGTTTGCTTCTTTTGCTGGAACAGAATAAGAGCCCAAGGACTTGTTACAGTCTTCCAAAGATTATGTCTGGGTGTCATTCTGTCAGCCACATGTCAGCTGCCAGTTCCCTGCTGGGAATACTATTTCCAGGCATGCGGGGGACCAATGTGGATCATAACCGCATGGCATAGGGAGAAGGGGTTTCTATCTCCCCTCCCAGCACCATTCTTCTGACCTAGAATGCCCAAGAGGCACTATTTGCCCCACTGGGTAGGGGGCTACACAAAGAAGCCCCTTCTTTGTATCTGCCATGGTTCCAATCCAAATCAGAATAGGAGTTCCTAGCTGTGCACCTGTGGAAGATCGCAATATCTACTTTGGTCCTACTCCTCTGGGAATTGGAGCTGCAGTAGTCTTCTCCTTGCTACTCTAGAGTCTGCTGCGTTGGCCTTGGTAGCCAACTCCTCAGCGGCCTCACCTTCAAGCACCTGTCGCCTAAGCAGAGGGATTTGCTGGTCGTAGAAGCTGAGTCTCCGCAGCGCATCCGCCAAGGCTGACTTCACCAGGGTCAGCTCCTCTTCCTGGCTCCGCAGCCGGGAATCAATGCTGGTGAGCCAGTCTGGATGATCAAGGACACTGTTGCTACCCGAGAAGTTGTTACCTAACAAGGAAAATATACCCAGGTTGAGATCAGTTGTGTTTGCCATTTGTATTTATTTCAAACACTAAATTTTTCCAAACAGCGGATGTAAAAACACAAAGCCAAGCATCAAAACACACACACTCAAAAGAGCAGAATAAGCAGTCAGAAAAATGTTTATCGCACACAGCCAAAGGCCATCACAATCGAGCAGATAAAAACGTAAGTAAAACATGCTCAAAGAACTCTTACTGTGCTCAAAAACCATTCTGAAAAGCTCTTTCTCCCGGAATCACAGCTAATCTCAGACGACAGGGCCCATTTCCCCCAGAGTTTATGGCAGCCATAGATGGCACACTCTACAGTATATCTAGGTAGGCCAGTCTCCAGGTAGGGGCTGGAGATCTCCCAGAATTACAACTGATCTCCAGCCAACAGGCATCAGTTCCCCTGGAGAAAATGGTAGGTTTGGAGGGTGGACTCAATGGCATTATACCCTGCTGAGGGCTCTTCCCTCCTCAAACCTTGCCCTTCTCCAGGCATCATCCCCAAATCTCCAGGTATTTCCCAAGCAAGAGTTGGCAACCCTGTATGATGTCTCAAAGTTTAGGAGAAATGGAAGTCCTACAGCAGGAGTCCCTAGCATAGCCTGCCAACATTTCCTGGCACCCCAAGTGTTTTTAGGAACTGGGCAGGCCCAAGTGGGACTTTTGCCCAGTGAGGCTTCTGATTGATCACAGAAGATCTCATCAGCAGTGCAGATTAAAAAGTATCCTGTTAAACAGAACTCCTGCCTGAAATGTTGAAAAGCTGCTATCAGATTTATGCATAGCCAAGCTACAAGTGACGCCTTATACAGGTTGGACACTTGTCAGCTTCCCTCAAATTCTGATGGGAAATGTAGGCGTCCTGGTTTTACAGCTTGGCTCTCCATTACAGCTGCAAGACCAGGATGCCTACATTTCCCATCAAAACTTGAGGGAAGCTGACAAGTATCCAACCTGTGTCAGGCGTCACTTGTAGCTTGGCTCTCATGTCTCTGCCATTTTGTGGTTGGTCCACCTCCCGCAGCAGCCATTTTGTATTTGTGCCCACCACCCTGTGTTAGAATTCCAAAGGTGCCCGCAGACTCAAAAAGATTGGGGATCCCATCCTAGAGTGACATCACATGATGGGCTACACCTAAGTTTCCCCAATGGGACAAACAAATAGCAGCTTGCTGGGACTGTTTCAGGTTAGGTAGATGGCACAGGGGAACATTTAAGCCGCCCTCTCTCCTCACACAGAGGCCCCAGTCCAAATCGGGTCCCTGTGCACTCAGGAATTAAGTTTCAACAGACAATTCCAAGTGCACGTCTGGTCAACAGGATCCAGGGCAGACCCTTGCAAAGAATAATCTAATCTAGCATTCTGTCTCAAGCAGCAACTAGTCAACCACCTCTGGGAAGCTCTCAGGCAGTGAATGGTATATTGCTTCTGTACATGGATGTTCTTATTTTGGACTATCTTGGTTAATACTTTTTGTAGATACATCCACTGCAGATTAACTGACTCTTTTTAAAGCACCATGAAAACTGGTCATTGCCATGTCTTACTAATCCTGTAACTCTGCATCAGCACGGGGAGAGAGGGGGAGGATACCTCAATTCGTCCATCCTGAATTTTCTGCCAAATGATTTCATTAGATTTCAAATACTGTGTGATCCTCAGAGGCAGGGACTTGAATATATTACTGCATAAAACACTGCTTACCTTGATGGGTAGCTCTCTAAAACGGATGGCTCTCTAACAACCACCCCAAAATAAAAATTGTGCTTTTAAACTAAAGATGCAGATGTGATTCTCGAAAGCTTATGCTACAATAAAGTTGGTTAGTCTTTCAGGTGCTACTGGACTCTTTTTGCTTTTAAACTATGTCCCTCTTCCAGACCTGGAGATAGAATTCCAGCCTAGGCATTCTTGCGCTTCAACCTAACGGTGAGGCATTTTTTTGGTAACTCAAAAGTCTGCGTGCGTTCCACATTATAGTCCTTACCTATTTTGCATTTTTAAAAAATTATTTTTGCCAGAACACATAGTGGTCCCAATGTAAACAGAGAGGGAAGAGGCAACATTTCTCATTAATGTCCTGCCCTGGGGCGCCACATTTCCCAGAAGGAGGGAGAGAGGGGGAAACTCAGTTTGGTTCAAGCCAGGACCTCTGGCCCCGTCCTGCAGGCAGAGAGCCCAGGTCTTGCCTCATGCCCAGGCAGACTTGTTTGTGCTGGCAGCAAAGGAAAAGTGGCAGTTAGGAGGAAACAACTCCCACCTCAGACATTCCTAACACCACTGTAAGCCGCAAAACATGGGGCCCTGAATAGCCCAGCAGCAAGGACTTTTGACCTGGGGTGGAGGGGGAACCAAGCATGCCTAGCCAAAATCATAACACAGATTTAGTAACCCTTTAGCAACCATTTCAGAAACAAGGAGGTTCGGTAGGGGGTTCAAAGACTTTCCTTTCCAACATATGCTAATAGGTGAATTGGGTTCCTTAAAATCAAGAAATCTAGATTAGAGATTAGGAGCATGGAAATAAAACAGCAACAGTTGTTTCAGATAAATTCACAATTTTTCCACTTCTGTGGTGTCTGCTTATTGATTGTGGGTGGTGGGATTCTACTTTTTTGGAATTAAGGTGGTGCCAGTTGTTAGCCTGGCTGGTTACAAGAGCGCATCCTTGTGAATGCCATTTGGAAAAACCTCAGACAGCACTTTTGCTAAAGCAGCAAAAAGATAATTCTGTAATGGTGACCCTTAGGGTTTGTAGAGCACTTTTGAGTGCTCAAAGCATATCATGTACATTATCCAGTGATCTTTACAATGAGCCACTAAGGCAGGCCAACATTATAGATTAGACTGCTGAGAGAATAGTTTGCCTGTGACTGTATAGTGAGTTTATGGCTGAGGAGAGATTCTTTCTTGCCTCCTGTCAGACTTGCTTCAGGCTTCCATTCACATGTTACACAGGTTGGGTACAAAGTCCGCACCCTGTATAGAAGTCATGCATACATGGCAGGTTCTCAATTCCCATGAATATAGTGTGTGACCATAGCATGCATGGGCTTCAGCTTTCCCCCGACGCATTATCCTCAACCTGATGGAGCTCTGGTGGACTGGGTGGGGGGAACATGGCGCAATTTGATGTACAGGGGAAACTCCCGTGTATCCCAGGGAAAACGTGGGTTTCCTTTCCCAGCAACCAAACTGCCCTCTACTGGACCATTTCGGGTCAGGAAAATCCTGAGGTGAGTTTGAAGTCCCTTTTCTGTGCAGGCCATCCAAATTGCGCACCTGCATGTGGGAACACAGCGGGGAGTGGGGACTCCAGACCAAGCCCTTGCGCTCTGTATGTTGTAAATAAAAGCTAGGCTTTTACATTTATATCAGCTTTCAAAAGAGAAGACTGCTTCTTTCAAGACTTGTTTAGCACTGAGAGAACAATTTGAAAGTGATCTGATATAGTTCAGTTCCTGAAACGAAGTATGGTACCCAGGATGGGAAAATCATTGAAGATCCTCCTTCATGCTCTCCTTCAGAGCACTAGTGAATGGCAAGTGAACAGGGAGGAATACACGTGAGTCTGTTCACTTGCCAGGCAAGTGTCATTCCTCACTTGTAGCTTGGCCCTAAGAAACAGCCATTGGACTGGTGCAAGAAAGGAAGGCCAAAGGCTTTGACTGCCACAGGGGGCTGAGGAAGAAGCCAGCACTGGGGAAGGCATCAGTAGCAATAATAGGAGAACTGTGTGTAAAGATCCGCCCATACCCCAGGTCTTTCCACTTGGGGAAAAAGAAAACTTATTCATGTGCAAATTTCAGTTATAAAGTATACGTCCATTATGCAGCCATCCACAAAAAAGAAAAAAGAAAGAAAAAGGTACCAAAAATAGCTGGAAATTACACAAAGAAAACACAGCAAGTTGGCAATCTTGACTGCAACGAAGCTGACCAAAATATTTCCAGTGTAGCTTTGCTGGGGTTGTTTTCTTCCCCCATGATGAAACCACAGGGCACAGCCGCCGTCCCCTCACCCACCTCAAGCTAGCCTAAACTTGTCAGCCAAACTGGGAAGTGGGTGGTGAAAAAGGGCCTCCATCCAACATTCAGAGGATGTGGGGATTTAAGAGGCCTAGATCTGAGGGCCTGGTACACAAAACAAAGACTCTTGGGAAGAAAGGCCCAGGAGTGGGCTACACTTTTCCACTCTGTGCCAAGAGAGACAGAAATTGGACAGAGGATGTGACCAACTCATACCCCCTCCCTGTTACCCCCAAACAGGCTCTGCTTTGTCTGGTTCCCCCTCCTTTATATGCACATCCTGAGAGGCACAACAACAAGAACAAAAATGAACAAAAAGCCAATTTTTACAGTGACCTTTTCAATTCATGCCCTCTCATACCCCAGCTCAGCTAATTTTGTCAGCAGAGGAGGAGGAGGAGATCACAGCAGGGCCTTGGTTGCACAGGCGACAGGACAGCCTACCTGCTATCCAGAAGTCAAAGTCGTTCAAATAACCAAAATTGACGACTTGGGATATTAGTCTCCTCAGTTCAAATGCTCCTTTTCAGCTATGTGTTACCCTGAATGGTCCCACCTAATGTTTATTCCATTTTAATCTTGTATTTCTTTGATGGAATTCAGGGTATCCCTTTCCTTCATTTTATTGTCACAACAACCCTGTGAGGTAGGTCAGGCTGAACGAGAGTAAGTGGCCAACATCATCCAGTGAGGTTCCTGGCTGGATTTGAGGAACTGAACCCAGATCTCCTAGACGTTAGCCTCATATTCCAACCACTGGACTATGCTGTGGGAATCCAACACTTAGGTCAGACACTCAGCACTCCTGATGCCTTTATAAGTCAAGTTTTTGAGCCATACTTTTGAGTGACAAGATGGAAACTCCCCACTCCAAATCTCAACTTAATCCCAAAATCAGTACAATGGCTTAAATCAGCCATTTCACTCTCAAATCCCCCTCTTGTCGTAACATAGGAACAATAATGAAGTACTATAAGTGAACTTGAAGTGCCTCATAAATGTGAACTGTTATTAGGGTTACCAACTGTGGCCTGGAAAATTCCTTGACATTTGGGGGTCGTACCTGTGGAGGGGGGTTTCTGGGGAGGGATTTCACCTAGAATCTATGGTATACCATAGAATTTGCCCCCTGTATATGCCATTTTTTCTCCAGGGAAACTGAACTTTATAGTCTAGAGAACAGCTGTAACTCTTATAGAACTCCAGAACCCACTCTAAGTGTTATTAAGTATTGGCCTATTCTGCAGGGTTGTTGTAAGTATTACCAAAACTACATATATGAGTACATAAAGGGAAATTATTTGAGGATTGTTCTCTTCCGAAATTTCCTGCGATTTTGTGCAATGGCTCACGTGCCCAGTTCTCCCTCTTTTTCTAATCCCCCCACCGCTTACAAGAAACAATAACGTTTGTCCCTACTTTGCTAACCTTCCCAACTTCTGACAAAGCCTAGGAGTTTAAAGCCCTCCCCTTCCCTGCTTCACACCCAAAAACCGAGAAAGGATTTGAATAAGCAAATCACAGTTATCCCCAGAGATTGGAGGCGGGGGGGGGGGCAGACTTAAAACACCACGGCATCCTTCAGCTCCATCTTGCGCCTTGCAGTTTCCATAGAAAATATCCATCCCTATTCCCACTAAACACGTTAGGTGACATTTTTGAGCAAGGTATTCACCCTAAGAATGAACCCTTCAGGACCGGCACCTCCCAAGCCTCTCCCTACCTGAAAAAGAGAATACAAAAGAAGCGAAGGCAGGTGAGGGCTTCCAGCTGTCTTATATTTTGAAAGGTTCATGAGGGGGCATCCCTCCCCTTCCAGTCTCGAAAACATCACAACACTTTAGAATGCTGTAATTCGCTATGAATTCAACACCTACACTTCACAGCGTCGTAAACATTACAATCCTTGCTTCAAGCACTGCTGATTCAAAAAGCACCTCGTTTGGTTTCAAAATTCACATGCAGTAAGCTTTGCCTTTGGAATGTGGGGTTAGGCCTGAGTGGGGTTTTCCCACGTGTGGTTCGGCAAGTTCCGGCAGCTAGACTGAAAAAGGGGAGAGGAAGCAGCGAAGATGCCCACAATTTCCCTCAGCACCCATATAACACAGCTGAGAGTGGGTCGGCATCCTGAGTGAGGAAATATGGGATTAAGAGCTAAATTAGCCTTGTTAAACTCTTCTACTGTCTCATTTTTAAACTCTATTGTCTCGTTTTTTAACTGGAAGGTTTCAAAAGGAGTCCAAGGGTGGGGAAACAGCAGAGTAAGGCCCCCAAAGAGAATATCAGCTCTCAGGGTCGACAAGCCCCAAAGACTGGTTTCTAGATGTACCTAGTTCAATCGTCAAATTATTCTTTTAACAGTTCCTTGAGCTGCTTCCACATGATGAGGGTTCTCCACATTTGTTTTCATTGCAGCTACAAATGCAGAGGTATGCATGTTGGTGATGGCGTTTCCACGTATTAAAATGCATAGAAAAAGGTGCCCATGGAGGGGCTGATGGTGAGAAAATGGCGCTGCTGCGGGCAGGACCTTTGCAGGGCAGGAAAACGTGTAGCCTTACTTCCAAATGGTGTGCTATGGTGCTTAGAATGAGGTAAAAAAAAAATCAGAGTACAACAGGTTACTGGAAGAGTGTACTGAGGATGAGGAAAACCTGGAAACAAGACAACTGCAGCATGACACCCTTCGCCCAAGCAGTCGAGTTTCAAAGTCAAAGAGGAGAAGCTCCTCTACGTAGAAATAGCCTTGGTTTTTCACTTCTTATTGTATCTCTTTACTTCCCTACACACCTCTTGTGTGGGGTGGGCTATTTATCAGTGTTTATAAGGGTATGGTCCCCCCTCATATTTACTTGCAAATTAGATCCAGAGGAGTTAGCAGTGTTCGTCTGTAGTCACAAAATAGTAAAGAGTCCAGTAGCACTTTAAGACTAACCAACTTTTTAGTAGCATAAGCTTTTGAGCACCAGAGTTTTCTTCAGCAGACTGCATCTAATGAAGAGAACTGGGGTTCTCAAAAGCTTATGCTACTAAAAAGTTGGTTAGTCTTAAAGGCGCTACTGGACTCTTTACTACTTGCAAATTGACAATCCAAATCCAAAAGTGACCCCGAGGCGTCAGAAGGTGGTAAAGCAGTACTGGATTTGTTAATCCAGAATCAAGGATGTGACTTTTGCAAACTGTGTTCAACAAAGTAGGCCGAAAAAGAAGAAGGCTGCAGGGTGAAGGACGATGTTATCAAGAGACCAAGGCCCTTGGATTTCACAAGGCTTCTTGAGACACCCACACGTACGTAAGTGCTAGTCAAACGTCCTTGATGATCAAACTTGGGTTTTTCCATCACCCCGCCCCCTCCTCCTTCCTTCTGATATTGCTCATTTGTCTGAAATACAGCTATGAAAAAGAGTGAGGGATTCAATTTTTGTGATTCAAAGTCCCAAAAATGGAAATAAGCAGAAACAACAAACACAGACAGCCAAACACACTTCCTCTTTTCCGAAGCAGCAAAGTGAAAAAGAACCAAAGCGCTTCACGCAAAAACCTTTGAACCTGAGGCCGGAACTCATCTAGAAAAGCAGCAATCTTTGAGCCTGTCAGGTGACAACTGCAACAAGAGCTGACTTGAGCTGTCACACAGCTGGCATTGTGGTTGCAGAGAAGCTTGCAATTATAACTCTTGCCTCACATCAGCAAAGAATGGGGTTAGTTTTGAGGCTCTGGTTAGGCTAAATAATGCTAATAATACTTAGTATTTACATTATAGCCGAAGTGTTCAAAAGCACTTCCCTGGAGTTATTTTCATAATCTTTACAATGGACTTGTAAGGTAGAATTTCATTATTACCCCACATGGCAGAGAAAAGGGGGCCAAGCTGAGAGAATAGTGGTGGCTGGATTAAGGCCACCTTATTAGGCAGTTTCTGAAGTGAAATTCAAATCTGGGACCTTCTTAGGCACACCTGGTAAAACATTCTTGCTTTTTCTTTAAAAAAAAAAAAGGCTATCTGTCAGGGAATCTCATACGCCATTACTAACCTGATTGCTGAACTTCTAAGGAACCCTAGAGCTCCCTGGAGGACACAGTTGGAAAATCATTGCTCTAAATTAAAAGCACACATCTGCAAGATCTCTTTAATGCATCTGAATTGCCCCCTTGCAACCCTGTCACATTCATAATCTCTGGTGGCTAAACGATGTTTTTTAAACAAAGGGATTCAAACCCTTGCTGGACCATGAAGCAGATTGGGCGGTCTTAGACAAGCCTCATCTTAATTTACCTCACAGGGTTGTTGTGTGGATTAAACTCATCTTCAGCTGCCTGTGGCTCCTTGGCGAAAGGGCAGGAAACAATTTGATAAAATGAATAAATAAACAAACTCTCCAGCTGTAAAATGGAACTGAAAAGCAGCCCTACTTCACAGGGTTGTTGAGAGACGAGAAAAATAAACAATTGCCCATTCTGAGCCTCAAAGGCAGGATGGTCTTGTACACAAATAAAGGGGAAACAACATGTGGACTTGAGTAAAGGCCAAATTTACTTGGTAGGCCTCTGAATGCCAAAAATGTGAGAGTTCCTGCCCCACATCTGCACTAGTTACACCCCGGCCTATTTACTTTGGCTTCAGATGTAATATTCAGTTTCCTCTAAGCCACAGGAAAGATAAGAACTATGGGTGTGAATGTTTGCAAGCAGAACCTATGCCAGGAAAGGAACAAGGCCCTGATATTTCTTTGGTCAGTAAGAGATGGAGGACGGACACTGTAGGTGCAACCACTGGGGAACCTGGATTACCTTCAGAGCCAAGCTACAAGTGAGGAATTACACTTGCCTGGCAAGTGAAGGGACCCACGTGTATTCCTCCCTGTTCACCTGCAAGTGAATGGCAAGTGTACAGGGAGGAATACAAGTGAGTCCCTTCACTTGCCAGGCAAGTGTAATTCCTCACTTGTAGCTTGGCTCTTAGTCTAAAAATCTGGGGGCTTTCCTTCTGTAATACAGGTGAGGATATAATTCTGTGTGCTGATGCCTGATAAACAGCAAAGGGAGCTGGGAAACAGGGATTTGGAAGCAGTTTGAAGGACAAAGCGGGGGGGGGGGGACAGACAAAATGTATGTGATAGGTTGTCATTAGTGGAAATCTCACTTCTGATGTGTTAGCCGTGTGCAACAGGGAATGGAAATGGCTTACAGCTTTTCATTGTACACAGGCAAACCCACATGTGCAGTGGCTACATGTTGCTCTACTCTGCACGCAGGTTGCATATTAACCTCCAATATGGAAATTCTGCTGGCACAAACCACACTGCAATACATGCTCAGGGCAAACACACATAAGTGCTCTCCCACTCTGCAGATGGGACACAAGGATGCAACTGTCCTGTTTCGCTCAGTGTGAGTACAGTGGCACACACAAGGCTTCTTTCCCCACACCCTCCTCATGAAGCTAGCCCCACCATAACCACACACCATATGCTACATGCACGCTTTATATTATACCACCACATTTCTTAAGAACATCAACAAGAGCAGCTCTTTTAACTAGCAAAGCAACCCCTGAATCTCTGCAAACCCACACACCAGCAGCTTATAAATTCAATAATGATTTTAAAAATATGCAAGGTGCTCCTTTCCAATCCCTTCTCAAAATCCACCTTTTCCACGTGGCCTTGGGCTTACCCCTTCATCCCCACTATAAATAACCAAGTTTTAAAGAATTCAACCCATGACTGCTGGCATCCTTGTCTCTAAGCTGCTCCCTCTATTTTCTATTGTAGATTGTAAATTCCTCAGGGACCCAGACCCTTCCGCTTTTGCCTCTGTAGATGCATCATGTACCTCAAATAACCAAAAGCCAGTAACATTTGGAGTAAACATGTATACAGGATCCGGCTGCAGTTCGAAATGTTTAAGCCAGGCCAACCTGATCCATCGCCTATAGGGTTGCCAACCTCCAGGCGGGGCCTGGAGACATCCTGGAATTATAAGTGGCCGTCAGACTACACAGACTGGTTCCTCTGCAGAAAATGGCTGCTTTGGAGTGTGGAATCTGTGGTATCGTACCCCAAATGAGGTTCCTCCCGTCCCCATGCCCTGCCATCTCTATGCTCTACCCCCAAATCTCCAGGAATTTTCCAACCCAGAGTTAGCAACTCGGAAGCCCGGTTGTGTCGCAACACAGCACCTCCTCTGGGCTCCGGACGCGCAGGATTGCGCAGCCCTGATTGCACCTCGCTCGGCAACCTCGCCCGGGTTTGTCCCCCCCTCGCCTCTCTCCAGCGCCACCCCGCGGGGGTCCTCTCCGCGCTCCCAAACCGAACTCAGCCGCGAGGGGGGAGGAGACGGATCAGTGGCTCCGGCGTGGGAAAAATAAACGCCGTCGGATGAAGCTCACCGTCGGGGCTGCGCTCCGGGTAGCCGTCCATGGTGGCCGAGCGGAGGCGCGGCGAGCTTCCATGCGCTCCGGGCGCCGATCGTGCCCCTCTCCGCTCGCCCCGGCTGCTTGACAGGGGATGGAGAAGGGCAGAGAGGTCCCGGGGATTTGCGGGAGGAGGCTCTAGTGCCCGCCCTGTCCAGAGCGCGCTGCTGGGGCCGGGCTCCCCCCACCCCCAGGAAGCAGGAGCGCGGTATGTCATTTCCCTTGCAAAAAAACGCCGAGCGTTGCGTTGCGCTCGCTCCTCGCCTGGGTGTTTTGTTTTTAAAGTTTGTTCTTCAACCCCCGGACCGGGTCCAAAGTGGGAAACCGGGGCGGAGAGAGGAAAGCCCCAACTGGGGCTGTGATGTTCGGGGACTGAAGGAGGCAAGAGATCGATCTGTTGGAAGTTTTCCAGTTGGTCGCGTCGGCGCGGTGGGGAAAGGATTGGAAAGAGCGAGCAAAGCCCCTGGCTTCAGAGACTTACCGGGGCCCTTCGGCGTCTGCCTAATCATGCAACGCTTAGGAAGAGGTCGAAACGTTTCCCTTGCATTATCTCCGCAATTCTTGCAACAGCCCTGTAAGGTAGGGTGCTTTATTCCCATTTTGCAGGAGAGGAGAGGAGGGAACGGTAACATGCCTACCAGCCGCCACCCCTAGTGCATGCATAGCATAGCTGCAGATTGAAGCTAGACTTTCTGTATTCTGCTTCAACCTTGCACACACAATGTCTCAGTAATCCTCCCAACAGCCCTGTTAGGTAGGCCAGTATGATCTCTACAGGAGGAGCTGGGGGCGGGGGAGTACTATGTCTCCCAGTGCAAAGGAAGTACAGTTTTGTACCTTCGGCTAGCATAAAGAAATAAAAAGAAAACTTGGCATTTATATGTTGCATTTCCAGGGTGTGAAGTGTGTCCATGTACATTATCTCACAAATCTTTATAATTACCCTGTAAAGTAGGTCCAGGCTATTATCTTTCTCTTGTAGATAGAGGGTTAGCCATTCAAGCTCTTGGTGATGGTGCAGTTTGAACTGAGGACTTCCTGCTTCCTTTAGCCACAAGCCCTTGGAACCAGAATGCTTCACCTCCAATCCCAGTGTCTGGGGATGGAAGGACATTTTGCACGTGCTCAGAGGCACTTGCTTGTGGCTTCAGAACTGAGCCCTGCCGTTCAACATGAGTTGCCCCTTGGGTCTAGCTTCTTTCAGCAGCAAGCTGAAAGCTGGAATTATTGGACCCACATGCAAGACCCCCTCTCCTGTTGAAGAGCTGCTGTGGTTGGCTTCCTCTGTCACGGCTGAGCTAGAGAAAGAATTATTGCAGACCTAGAGATGGAGATCAGGCATGCTGGCCTCTTTCATCACTCCCAATAGCATGAAACCCAAGTACCCAGGCTCCTGAAGTTATATATGCATCAAAAAGACCTTGCAAATAATTACTTCCTCTCCCCCATAAAGCAAGATTCACTGCCAATCACTTTTTCCATTAACTCCTCATAAAACAGATCACTGCTCATAACACACACCTTTTGGCTCCCTTGCTAACGACTAGAATACCCTGAACGGCTTGTCTCCCACTTCCGTAACATTAGATCTTGCGGTCACTTCATTAAACTGGCTGGCAGAAGGTTTAATACAGACCAAATTAAAAACAAAAAACTTCCTGCCCACAGTCCGTAACTAAGTTACTACATTCACCAACACAGGACTTTGCGATGGTTCCCATCTAGTGGAGAGCCCTGAGAGCTTCATGGAACCTCCATGTCCAGGAGTAATCTACTTCTGAATAGTAGGTGTTGAGGACAAGCAACAGGAGAGGGCTGCTGCATTTGTACCCTGCTGATGGGCTTTCTAGGAGCACCTGGCTGGCCGCTGTGGAAAACAGGATGTCAGCCTAGATGAGCCCCCTGGACCTTTCCAGCAGAGATCTTGTATTCAAAGACGAGAAGTCCTGGCCTTCTTTCCCTGGCTACTTTCTCTTGGATGGGGAACATAGAACTCGGGAACCCTGAATTCCCAAGCGGGTACCCAAGCAGGAAATCTGTAGAACATTTCATTCTGATAAGCGGCTTCTGTTGGCTTCTGGCCCTGGCAGTGGCTGCAGCAGTTTTGGAAGCTGGGAAATTAACAAGGCAGATTTATTCCTGTCCAAGCCTATTAAAAACCAGTGGCTAGAATAGCTAGAATAATTTTGCATAGCATTACAATAAAAAAAAAACTGTCCATGGATTCCCTCCTCCTTCCAAAGTGAGCGTGGATTCAAAAAATTCCCACCGTCTCAGCAAGACTGTGACATTTATTTCCAGCCTGTCTCTCCCCATGTCCCATGTGAGCTGTGAATCTGGAGGAGATCAGAGACGGGGGAGGCTCTGCTTTGAGAAGCTAAGTGCAATCCTAAGCAGTTACACAGTTTCCAAGTCCATTGAAACCAATGGGTTTAGAAAGGTGTAACTTTGCTTAGGATGACATTATAAACGAGGCAGGCAAATACCAGGTATTAGAGTGTAAGGGAAGCAACCTTTTCTCGCGCCAGGGGAGGGGGCTAGTTGTGTCAGGCCGTTGCAGCAGAGCAGCTTGTGGCACGTGCAAAAGATTAACCGCGTCACCAGTTTCTGTGGCCTCCAGGCCAGAGACGTTGACGTCACAGTAAACTTGCGAGGTGCCCCGAGATTCTTTGTGGTTTTGAACTTCTTCCGTGATGGGGCTCCGGACCTCAGCTTATTCAGGCTGGAGAGAGGCAGCTGGTGTGTCCAGGAAGGGCTGAATTCTGCTGTTCTCGAGGGTCGGACAACAGATTTTAAGTTACCAGAAAACCATTCCCGAGATGCTGGTGGCTGAAAAGGATTAAATATTCTTTATCTTCTACCAAGACCACGGCAATACAGCCCGGAAAACCCCCAACAACCATTCTTTATCTTGTCTGAAACGCATGCCGCCTTTGTTGGCAGCCATGCTGTCTAACCTTAGAGGCAGGGGGCAGCTATCCCATAGGAAAGAAATTGTGCTACAGCTTCCAAAACTCAGCAGTGATTCCATGATCAAGCACTGATGATCCAAGGCTGGTGCTTATGTATGAAGGGTTATAAGATGCCCCACCTTTAGCACTAGGGCTGAAGACCTCCTGTGACCCTCCCCATGCACACACATTCTTTACTTGTACTCCTTCCTAGAGGAGCCAGCAAAGCACAATGGGTGACTCCTCGGTGCCCTTTCAAGTCCCACCGGTGCTTGAAGGATGACGAAAGGGCCTGGCCATGCTTGGCTCCTCCTTTGGGTGCCATTCTCGGCACTCTAGAAGTCCTTGTGATGTTGCTGAGCCCTATGAGGCACTTCATGTTTCTGGTTGAGAGAACTGCCTTCATACTCCTTCATGCTCTCCTAGTCAGAGGTCAACGGCAGGCCCTTTTGGAACCTTGGCAGTTACCTAGTCCTGCCAGCCCTTGCTTCATATTCCCGCAAAGCAACCAGCTGGACTACTCAGAATCAACTCTGCATTGCCATAGGGGTGGTTTCTACTGTCACTTACACAGGTGGGAGAGAGGGAACGAAATTCATAAACCACTCTGGTGTATTTAAGACGCTGGCCTAGCTCGGACACATTGCCAAAGTATTTTGTAGAAATGTTCTGCATTCGCATATAAGACAAACACACTCTTAGATGGGGGGACAGGACTCCTTTAGTTTGGGCTATGGAACTCCCTCCCGAAGGATATTCGTCTCTTTCTCTGATCACTCTTAAGGCGGTCTTTAAGTGAGCAGGAGTGAGTAGGAAAGAGTTACATTTGTCTGCTATCACCATTCTTTGCGTTTCACATTTATGCAATACAGAATTCTCTTTGTTTTTTGCAAAATACACAGAGGTCTCCCTGGAGGTGGAGCCCGCAGAGCAGAAAGCAGCAAGAGGCCCAAGACATAGTGGCTGGTTGGTTCCGGATTTGCTCTCACCATGGTGAACTGTGCTCCAATTACATCCAGGTTAGATTACTGTAATACATTCTATATGGGGCTGCCTTTGAAAACTGTCAAGAAACTCTGGTAGGTCCAAGAGGTATCAGCCAGGCTACTGTCAGGGGCTGGATACAGGTTTTATACCACTCCAGTGCTGAGATCTGCAGTGGCTGCCCATTTATTTCCGGGCATAACTCAAAGTGCAGGTTCTTATCTTTAATGCCCTAAATGGCTTGGGGTCAGGGTTCCTGAAGGGCCATCTCCTCCCACGTTGCCTAGCCTGCCAGTAAAGATCTGCCTCACAAACCTGGCTCTCCATGCCCCCATCTTCAGAGGCAAGCCTTGAGGAAACCAAAGACAGGGCTTTTTCAGCAGCGGAATGCCCGTCTCCTTGAGGCTTGTCTAGCGCCTACCTCACTGCCTTATATGTGCCAGGCCAAAAAGTTTTGGTTTACCCCAGCTTTTAATTAAGGGGTGGATGTTCTCCCGCCACTTTCAGTAGTGAGTTTTAGCCTGAAAACTGGTATTCGTTTTACCTATCAACCCATGACTTAACTGCAGTGATCCAAGCAACGGTCACCTCTAGACTAGACTACTGCAACTCGCTCTTCGCAGGGCTTCCCCTGGGCCTGATCCGGAGGCTACAGCTGGTCCAAAATGCAGCTGTGCGAGCAATTGCAAGGGTCCCAGTTAGGGAACATATAACACCTATACTACGCCAGCTGCACTGGTTACCAGTTGAGTACCAGGTCCGGTTCAAGGTTTGGGTGTTGACCTATAAAGCCCTATGCGGACTGGGCCCAGCATATCTGCAGGACCGCATCTCCCCATATGTACCCCAGAGGATGCTTCGTTCAACAAATAAACAACTGTTGGTGGTCCCTGGCCCAAGGGAGGCCCACCTGGCCTCGACCAGAGCCAGGGTCTTTTCGGTCCTGGCACCAACCTGGTGGAACTCTCTGTCTAAGGAAACCAGGGCCAGGCGGGATTTATTATCTTTCCACTGGGCCTGTAAGTCAGAGATGTTCTGCCAGGCATATGGTGGAGGCTAGGTTGGGCCCCCACTGGCCACGCTAAAGATCTGTCCACCACCCCACATATGAGCCAGGACTTGAAAAGCAGTATTTTATCATCGCCATCTGAAGAGAAGCTGTATTGTATAAAGTTGTTTTAATGTTATTTGTATACTGTTTTATCTGTTTTTAACTGTATTTATGTAATTTGAAATGTTGTACTCCACCCTGAGCCCGCAAGGTGGGGAGGGCGGACTAAAAATATAATAAATAAATAAATAAGTAAAGCTGCTTAATTATCTGTGTTTTTATGCTCTGTTTGGTTTTCACGCTGGGATGTAAAAATGAATAAATAAATAAACAAACCTTAAACCAAGTCAGACTATTGGGTCATCTCTCTCCGTATTGTCTCCTCACAGAAAGGTCTCTCTCAGCACCGGCTACTGAGATCCCTTAAGTGGAGAGGTCAAGGACTGACCTGGGGACCTTCTGGCACGGCGCAAAGCAGATGCACTGAGCCGTGGCCCCTCTTCATAAGGGATCGATTAGTACTTGGATGGGAGACCACCAAGGAAGACCAAGGCTGCTCTGAAGAGGAAGGCGATGGCAAACCAACTCTGCTCCTCTCCTGCCTTGAAATTTCATAGTCCTTGGTTGCCATTTGACTGCATGCAATCGTTACGATTAAGGAAAGCACACGTTCGAAAGTGTGAGGTTTAGAATGTTTATTGAGCAGTTAACATGCATGTCGTTGTAGTACCCACCCGCTTCATGCAACTGGGGCAGGCGTGACACAAACACTCATAGCGCAAGGGAAGGGGAACCGGCCCCTCCCCACGACTGGGCCCTCAGCTTGGCGAGGGTCATTTCCTTCATATGGGAGAAAAGGATCCAACGATCTGGAGGCAAATTGGCAAAGGAGAGGGGGGGGGAGTCCTTTTTGCTGCTTTCTGTGGTTCTCAGTCCTGCCCCCCCCCCCCTCGATTGCAGCTATCTTGACTGCAGGTCAAATCCGGGCTCCCTGCCCCTCCATCAGATAAGCATGGCGCTCCAGACTTGTCATAGGAGACAGCAGCCAGAGTAGTACGTCAAACCACAATACTTTGCGGCCAGGGGATTTGTTTTGAAGCAAAGCAGGGAGAATTCAGGGTAACAGGAATCAATTTTTAGGGGAAGGAGAGGGTGAAGTGGGTTGGCGGGGGTCTTCACCCAGTAGAAGGCAGCGGCATTTGAGGAAGAAAGAAGCAGGGAGGGCTGAAATGGACAAGTTTCCCCGGCCAAGGGGTAGCAGCACTTTATGAAAGGTCTCTTCTTGTTGGAACTGGAGCTTGTCCACCTCCTGTCCCTGCTGGGGGTGGGAAGGCGAGGGCATCCTCAATAAATAAAGTTCCAGTGCATCTTATGAATGGAGTGGGGGGAAGAGTTCTGGCATCGGTGGCCCATCCAGTTCAGCCGGGTCTACCCTCCTCTACGGTGCACCCCACAGAGGGAGGTGCTGGCTCCATCACACAGCTGAACGGGGGTCCAATCAGACCTCGATACTGGGGTCAGAGCCCAGGCCCTGTTTTTGCAGCAGCTCCTCCTGCTTCATCTTGGGCTTCTCTGTCCGGGTGTGCCAGACAAAGACCTGCAAAAGTCAAGGGGGGGGGGCTTCAGAGATGCAAGGGACACTGCTTATGCTGCCCCGTCCCACCCCTCACGAAAACAGCAGGTTATCTATACATGAACACATGAAGCTGCCTTGTACTGAATGTGACCTGTGCTCTGCAATCCTAGTTACCCCCGTCTCTTGACGTTGATGCGCTTAGCCTGGAGTAACTCTGCATAGGGCTGTACTTGTTAGTCTAGCAGGTTCAGCTGCTCTCCAGGGTCTCAGGTCAAGGTCTTTCACATCACCTACTACTTGGTCCTTTTAACTGGGGACTGAACCCAAGACGCCTGCATGCAAAGCAGATGCTCTGCCACTGAGCTACAGACCCTTGTGGAGTCTTAAATGATCTTTAAAACTGCACAGTAAAAAAACAGCTGCCTAGTAGTCTTGCACTTAGATCCTGCAAATCTGTTCCATTAACAGCAGTGCTTTCCCATGGCACAAGGTTCCTCCCTCTGATGTAAGAGGCTCTTGGGAAAAGTTCTGCAGTGAGTGGGGTCCAATCTATTGCTTCTCAACCAGAGTTTCTCAATTGGCTATCCTTGCACCAGGATGGCCAAAGTAAGACTGTCGTGAACTTCCTCCTTTTTGGGTGAGAAAACAACTTTGTACTGATCATGAACACTCACCACGCTGTCTGTGGTTATCTGTTAAGCTCCCATAATTCACTAGACAGATTGTAACCCTCCCCCCCCACCCACAGCTGCTGTTGCTTTCCTCCCCTTTACCTTGGTGCAGTTGTCTGCTTTGGGCTCCAGCTCCTCAATGGACACCAGTGACTGCAGCAGGCTGCTCTCTAGGTAGCCACGTTCGGCCAGCAAGTCAAAACGAGCTTCGCGATTGGCCAGCAGCAGCTGGAGGGCCACGGCAAAGCCAGCCATGTCCATGGGGAAGGGTCGGTTGGGCTTCCAGGCAGTATAAAAACCCACGACTTTGCCACCCTCGACAAGAGGGCGCTCGAAGCGGAGGCCACCCACCAGGCCAACGGGCCATACAGAGACACGCTTGGTAGAGCGGATCTAGTTGGGAGAAAAAAGGGGTGAGAACCTGGGAGGGCACATTGTGGAAGATGCTGCTGTACCTGGGACCAGCTTTCAAGCAGACATCTTTTCAAGGCTTTTTTTCTGGGAAAAGAGGTGGTGGAATTCAGTGGTTGCCCTCGGAGAAAATGGTCACATGGCTGGTGGCCCCGCCCCCTCTGTCTGGAGATCAGGGGGCGGGGCCACCACTCGTGACCATTTTCAAGTGGTTCCGGAACTCTGTTCCACCGTGTTCCAGATGAAAAAAAGCCCTGCATCTTTTCCATCCTGCTGTTGTGACTACAAGGAGCTCCACATCAGGCTTCAAACATTCTATTAATCCCTCTAAGCACAGGCTACTTATTATTATTAATTCATTATGCAAATAGTAGTTTCCTCATCTGTTTCCTGCTGGTGTCGGCTCCGCTGGTTGCTGAAATTCTCACACACAACAGAATATGGTCTCTGGACATCCACTGATTTCTTTCCCCCAGTCCTTTAAGGTTAATTTAAATAGAGAAAGCTTCTAGCTCTTATGGTCACAGAGAAAAATAGGACCAAGTATGCAGAACAGAAGCTAAATCAAGCGGTGATTACAGGGTAGGCTCTGTCAGCATAGTTCAAAATTGCTACCATATAATAGTAAAGAGTCCAGTAGCACCTTTAAGACTAACCAAGTTTATTGTAGCATAAGCTTTTGAGAGGCACAGCTCTTTTCGCACATCTGACAAAGAGAGCTGTGGCTCTCGAAGGCTTATGCTACAATAAAGTTGGTTACTCTTAAAGGTGCTACTGGACTCTACTATTTTGCTACTACAGACTAACACGGCTAACTCCTCTGGATCTACTACATAATACAATCATTATTTTAACACTTTCAGGCAGTGCTTTTCAAGAATTCAAACCTTTCAGCATACTTTATCTTTCTAATCTCTATATTGCAATAGATCTGTATTTTAAGATCTAAGCTGGCTTCTAGTTTTTTGCTAGGCACGGTTCACAGTGCAAATCTTGACCTACCAACTGTAAACAGTGTGGGGCACAGGAACCCACAAAGCTGCCATACCAGGGCAGACCATTGGTCTGTTAAGGTCAGCAATGTCTATTCCAACTGGCAGCAGCTCTCCAGGGTCCCAGAGGTCTTCCATATTACCTACTGCCTGATATCTCTTATCTCTAACTACAGGTTGCAGGAATTGAACCTGGGACCTTCTGCATGCAGTGGAGAGGCTCTCCTGCTGAACCACGGCCCCTCCCATGTGACTCTGCTCTGGGTGCCATCCAATAGCTTCTCCCCACCCCATCCAATTGTATTCCCCCGTCATCATACTGACTTCATCGAAGAGGCGAAGGCTGTATGTGTTGTCGTCATCAGCAAAGTACACCACCCCTTCGTCACTGAGTTCGCGGTTCTCCCGCAGCCACTGGAGGGCCAAGTTGCGCTGCTCCACCCCTCGTGGTTTCAGCCAATTGGGGTCATTCTCCTTGCGCTTGTGTTCCTTGGGTGTCTCTGCATGGAGATGCGTGAAGCGCAGGTTGCTCTGGGCTAGCAGTTCGGAGACCAGCTGGGTCTTCACTGGTGAGTCCTCCACCACGATCCAGTGAAGGTTCTTCACATGCATCAAGGTCTGCAACAGGCGCACCAGCTCTGCCTTCTGCACCAGCCTACAAACGGGAGAGGGGAGAGGAGAGGACCGGCCAACTGGAAGGCAGCGATTTAGAACATGTGAAGCTGTTTTATGCTGGGGCCAGAGATGAGGGATCCCATTCTGTCAGGCTCTGACGGGCTCTCTGAGCAGGGATCATTCCCAGCTTTGCTGTGATCCTTTTAGTAGGAGATTGAACCTGGGACTTTTGGCGTGCATGGCAGATGCTCTCTCACTGCGTTCAGACACCCCGCCCCCCAACCCAAATTTCAAAATACATACGAAGCTGCCTGGCACAAAATCAGACCATCTAGTTTGGTATTATCTACTTTGATTGGCAGCAGCTCTTCAAGATCTTGGGAAGAAAATGGAATTTTCCAACACCAGCCTTAGATCCTTATAATGGGAGATGCCGGAGATTGAACTTAGAAGCTTCTGCATACAAAGCGGATATGCTAGCACTGAACTACACCCTGTCAAGCAGAGAGTGATAACCCCAATTTATAGATCAGCTGCACCATGCTTACCTAGCATAGGTGGGCGTGATAGCATAGATGATGGGCAGTGCTGGCGCTGCAGGCTCCAGTACTTTTTCTCGGCCCTGCAGCCTCTTCAGCTCATTCTGTAGTTGGGAGAGCTTCTTCTCCTTGGCATGGATGAGATCACTGGCTGATTTTAGGTGGTGGGTGCAGTCACAAGGTTGCCCTAAGGTCAGAGGAAGGAACCTCAGAAAATGGCTGGTTGTTTATATAATGTCATATAAAAAACAGAGACAGAGGTTCAAGACCAGAGAGGAGCTTATGTTCTAAATTTTGGATCCAAGGAGAGAGAAGGAATGAATCAGAGCAAATGCAATTCAATATAAGGCTTTATTTTGGAGGAGAATGAGGACCATGGTTGCAGTTTTGTCCAGGATTAAAACAGGATACAAGATCTATGGAGAACAGCTTAGTTAAAATAGCTAAATGGAATGTCCATGATCAAAGGCAGTTTAACCCCAAATGCCAGATGCAGGGGGACAAATAACAGGGACATCCAACACTGTCATAAGTTCCCAGACCATCTGGCTATCCACTGTTGGAAACAAAATACTGGGGCTGCATAAATCATGACCTGATCCAGCAAGGAACTCTCAGGTTCTTAGCATTCTAGCCATAGCACTATTCAGTTCCCTTCCTCTGCTTGCCACTCACCCAGCTGGAGCAGCGCGTACATCAAGCCAATGACAGACACCAGGAAGTAGACGACAAAAACGTTCTTCAATTTCACCTTCATGGCAGAGCCTGCAGGGATGGAGGTGGAATGCAGTTGGTCACAGCTGGGTTTTCCACATGAGGCAGCTGCATATGAAGCTTCTATGACAGCAGTATCTTGATAGGAAAAAAGCTGCTTTCTTGTTAAAAGTACCAGAAGCCTCAGCAGGCCACAGCTGGCAACCTTCTGTCCAAAGGGCCCATTTCAACCACAGACTAGTAACAACTTGAAGCAAGCATGGCCAAATCCTACCTTCTTTTCTCCTACATCATACTTGGCATGGCAACCATCACTTTGCTGGGAACATGAGGGTGGCATAGTTTAATGTGCTGGTGTGCAGAAGGATATTTATTGCCAGACTTCTAAGCACTTACTTCCTTTGCTATGCTGTTCATGGTACCATTAGGTCCATCTGCCCATCAACCACACAGAATCTCTGTGCAGCTTCTGATGCCAAAGGATATTACCCCGCACTCCAAGTACCATTGCAAGGAAGATCTCACTACTCCCCAAAGGACAGACCCCCTACCCCCTATAGCTCTGCCAATGCATTTCCTTAGCAAAAGGTTTCCCAAACTTGCACATTACGTTATCACATAAACACAAAGGATACATGGTTAAAAAAAGAAGGCTGTTATCCTATGTAAACTCTGCTAAATTCAGTAAGATTTGCTTCCAAGAAGCCACGCATAAAATCATCCTGTGTAAAGAGGGCTCATGTTGTAAACTGGGACACACTGGATCGCCAGTGTAAAAAAGAATGAAGTTTACCGTTACCCACTGTATTGCCCCTATTCCCTTCACTGAGACTGAAAAATTCATCTTTCAGTACTGTATCTGCTGGGACAAGGACACAAGAGTTTATCCCTCCTAACTTCCCCTTCTCCTAGTACCATAACATATACATATACCCTACCTTGAATTCCTGCCCACCCCTGACTCAGATTGATCCAGGGCTTCATACAGCCCACGATGTTTATTCATAGCATAAAACCGGTAGATGTTGTCTCTATGCATACACAGACAGCTCCTCTTTAGGATTAGAAGGCCAAGCTTTCTGGCTCACGAGGCATGGACTGCAGCCAGGCACAAACACCAGTTCTTATTTTAAGAGATTTAGGCAGCAGCCCTGTGCCCACCTCCCTGGGAGTAACGTCCATTTAATAAACTAGGGCTTACTTCAGAATCAGCATGCATCGGGTCGCGCTGTTAAGCAGCGCGATGCCTCTCTTATATCCCCTCCTCCTACCCTATACAATCGTCAGCACTGCAGCAACACGGAGTCCTCTGTTCTCTTTCATGCCAACGCAGCAGCGATTCCGCCCTCTGTCACCGACCCGACCCGAGCGCTAGGAAGGACGGCGGCGGGGAGACGGTGTGACACCGTTACCATGGCGACCGAGCAAAGGCCGAGGCTCACCGCGCTTCTGCTAGCGGAGGCCGGGAGGATCCTCAGCTTCTCCTCAGAGCCCCTCCATCGCAGCCGGGGTCCCCACTCCCTCTCCCACCCTGCACCAGCCACCACACCATTTCCGGTCCAGCGGCGCTTACAGTCCTCCAGCGGCCCGTCATCGTTTTGGGTCCCCCAGAGAAACTATTTCCGGTCTGACCTGATTTCTTTGGTTCCTTATTTTTATTTAATTTATTCCTTTCTTGCCTTGATGACCTTTACTAGCCCCACAACGAGGCCAGGCAATAAGAAAACAATTATTCACAGGTCTTCTACACTCCAAAGGGCCAGGTCCTGTTTATTGTAGCCGTTTTTTAAAAAAAAGCATTGCCCCCCGTTTCTTTTGGGAATATTGCTGTTAAAAAAAAAGGTTAATACGCAGCAGCTTTTCGCTACTCCGAGCAATATTGAGATACTAACACTACAATCGTGAGTAGAGTTACAACAGTCTAAGCCCATTGATTTGACTGGGCTTAGACTGGCGTAACTCTGTTTAGGATTGCGGTGTAAATGTAGCTGAAAACGGTTTTGCTCTGGCAACGGGCTAAGCAGTGGAGGGATTTTCTTTTTCCGGTCAGTTGCTTCAAGTCAATTGCAGCTTCATCAGTTATACATTTTCATAACTTAAAAGCCCTTTACTGTAACAGTAATTCTTACATTAATGCTGTAAGAGAGGCTAGAATTATTGTCATATATCAGATCCTGAATTGTGCTGAAGTGGCTCTCCTAAAAGCACTCCCCGCATTTGGGGCACAATTGAGACATGGACCTCTCAAATTGTTGCTCATTCACTTTGCCACAACTATACCATCTTTCACAATGGGAACAGAGTCAGGTATTACCTTAACACTGTTCTGATTGTGAGCCCCTGGTGAGTGAATAAGGGGGGGGTCTGATGTTTAAAATTTATTTCAACACCTCCAAACTAACTTTTGAATGTCAGGACAGCTCATTTCCAACTGAATGTCTCCATGCCAATGCAGAGTATCTTCCTGCCAACTGCAACAGCTTTAAAAAAAAAAGATGGAGTGGGGGGTGCCTTCTGAAAAGGAAGTGCATAATGCTTTCCTTTGTAACAACAATAGTTCATGCAACTATGTGGAATGCAGACCCAACCTTCCCAAAGCCTGTACTACTTCAAATATTGGTCCTCTCCTTACAAAGGAGAAAATAAACAAGAAAATACTTACTTGAGAGAGACTGAGAGGAATTTGAGACATCCACAATATATCTAAGGTATGGAAACCCTTTGGAAGATTACGTGGTGGCAATTATACCTACATCGAGCAGAAAGGCAGGACTTTTCAAAGAGATTACTGAAGGCCAAGCCATACAGGCTGACATGGGATTTCTCTTAATAGCCATTTCTGCTAATTTACCTCATACCATTCCTATCAGTCAGCCCATGTAATGCAAAGCACATGCTCTTTGCAACAGCCGCCCCTTAGGCCCTCGTACATACGGCTTGAATGAAGATACAACAAAATCCTGAAGAGGTTTTTTTTTTCATTTTAATTGTCCATCTTTTATCAAAACACCCAGTCAGTAAAAGCACTACCTGCAGATGAAATCACAATCAAGAAGGGCAGGGAAAAAAAAGTTGTGTGGGTGTGTACATTAAAGAATGTTTTGAGAATTTTAAAAGCCTTGCTCTGGGTCTTTGCCTGCAAACATACAACATGGGAGAACTGGCCAGAACCAGGAATGTTAAATCCACGTACACACAAAAAGACGGCCAAAAAAAGCCACGCAGTCTGGGCTGAAGGAGGCCGCACCAACAGCTGGCTGCCAGAAGCAGGAGATGAGAGGCGCTGCAGCAATGGAGGAATGATTCCAGGCAGTTTGCTCTCAAGGATGGCCCCTCTTTTCTCTTTCCAGCAGGGGAGGGGACCATTTTATTAGCAGCTTGTGTACACCCTTTTTTCTCCCCTTCTTTCTTAAGTTCTGGTGCAAGACAAAAAAATTAGGCTTTCCCTTCCTCCCAATCCAGGGTGCAGTTTTCTAACCAACCTGCAACACCCTTTCCTTTCACATGATCCATCTTCCATCCCTCCCCCAATATAAATAGAAGTGACAGTGATTCACTGACACCTAGAAACACCTACCCCTCCTCCCCCCAAAAAACACAGAATATTCCTCCTCCCTTACACCTTAAGAGATCTGGGAGGAAGTGCGTGTGTGTAAGAGAAAGAGAGAGAGAGAGAGAGAGAGAAAGAGAGAGAGAACTTTTGGGGGCCAGGAAGGGTGACAGGAGGGGTCATGATCTAGTAGTATCTATCACCCCTTGGTTATGGTGTGAGGCTGCGCCCAGGAGGCATAAAGAGAATAATAAAAAAGTGGCTCCCTATACATTCACCTGTTGGCAAGGAAAGGAGTTTAAAGGCAACCCTTGCCTAGGTAAATCGTTTTTTTAATTGGTCCAGACATGCCTGGAACTCCAGCCAGAATGGAGGGGGTAAAGGAGAGATGGGTAACGAAAAATTCAGTTTGAATAAACTATCCCTACCATCCATCCACCCCTGAAAGGCTGAGCCACTCAAAAGGCTGGTCCCAGTATTGCATGTCCAGGAAAGGGGAAGAGAAAGGGGTTCCCTCCTTCCTTCACCACCAGCACCCCCAACAGAGGTGGGGGAAACCAAGACTAACCCAACTTTGACCTGGAGATTCTTCATTCTACAGCAAATATTGCTAAAAATTAACCTATGGGAGCCACCCAAAAATCCGTGTCTGAGCTAGGGTTGAAGGGCAAGGGGGAGGGAGCAATCGGATTGCCCCCTCCTCAAACATGCCTGTCTGCTATGGGACACTGGACTCGAGACATCGCAGGAGGGGAGCTACCGGCCTAGTTTATGACACCTTTCTCCAGTGAAAGGGGCTGGCCTAGAATCCCCCAACACTGCAGGTGTCTCTCCCAACCCCCCTCTGTCCACTGCCCCCCTGCTTCATAGCATTATCGCAAGGAAATGCTCCAGTCTGCACCAATGTTGACTGCAGGCTTGCGGAGGGTCAAGACGGATGTTTCAGCCTCATGTGTGAAGTCCAGGCGGGTCTCAGCTACACCTGAGGAGAAGGGAAGGAAGTTATACCCTAAATAACAATGATCACTCAGAGAATGATCAGAAGGAACACATGAATCTGTTCTGAGCTTGTATGTTACCCAAATATTTGTGTGTGGGACAACAGACTCACACATCTTGTGGCATCTTAAATATTTATTATAGCATAACTTTGACAGATGAAATCTACTTCGTCAGATAACTGAAGCATGTTCTCAGTTGGCAGATGCAACGTCAGGAAAAAAGATAAGCAGTGGGGGGAAACTGATTAAAGGTACAAGGCACAGGAATATCACAGGCTTCCTCTTGTATCTCATCTTACAATTGTACATGTTACAGTGACTCTTCTCTATAAGTGTTGCATGCATTTGTACACATGTGGTCATCTGCCAACTCTCCGTAAGATTTCATGCATCTGATGAAGTGTGCTCTAGCCCACAAAATTTTACGCCATGATAAAGTCTCCTCTTTGAAGACTACCAGTAAACCTGACAACTAGTGAGGCATACAGATCTGGATTTGCATTCTTTTTGCTATATATTACATAGCCAATGTAATTTGATCTTTTAAGATATTCATCTCCTGGCCTGGCTCTCTCGTGTCTGATCATAAGCAGCCATTTCTAGCTCGCCTGTCAAAAATGCCTCCTTGATGCCACACGAGGGGTTTTCAAAACACACACGCTCAGTCTATTCTCTGCTACAAAGTTGATTTAAATCTGAGGCAGCATTCAGAAGACAATATTTATTGTGTTGAAGAGAGATCATTCTATCTGATTTGTGCAAAAGTGACCACCCTCTCTAGAGGCAGTGAAATGGCTGGGTGAGAATGCAGGACACTTCCCGGAAAACCACTCAAGCTGCTATTGACATGAAAAGCTGCTTCCTTCAGTTTCTGAACTGTGGTTTAGTCTGCAGACTGGTTCCTCAATAGTGTGCCGACCAACTGAGTCTACACATTAATCACTGTCCTCAACGCCGACTTGCTTCCTGCAAGCCCACGTATGTCATTTTAATATGCACTCTCAAAGGCCAATCCTGGAACTCGGAAGACGTACGCTCACACCAGAAATATGTACCAGTGACCTTTGCACAATGCCATTCTCTGGACAAAGCTATCTAATCTTACCTGTCAGTGCCCATGTAGCATTACTGATCCTCCAAACCACGACTCGGAGAACTATTTCCATTTTTAGTTAATTGATGGTACTTGACTTTTCACCTTTCTTCCTCCACAAATATCAGGGCAGGGCACTTGGGGGAGGGGTCCCTAGAAGCCTCCCGACACTGCCGGGTCCACCTTATTTGCAAGGTTACTGCTATATTGCATCCTTCTCAAATGTACTCCAGGATGTTTTATACACATGTATTATGTTTTTTTTGGCTTAATCGTCTTTCTGTATGCATGCTGGTGCATCTGATTTCTCATAAGGAGGGGAAATGGTGGCTGAGTTGGAGAACCCCAAAGAACACCATAAACATGCATACCTTTTATAACAAGACAGTTTGTTATACAGCCTTGCGGTAGCATTCAAGAAAGTTGTGTGATGTTTTCTCGTTTATATAGCACAGAGAATACACAACAGTAGAGCTGGTGGTGGTGTGTGGGGGGGGGGGATGAGCGAAAGATAAAATTCCCCTAGGTACAAAGTAAAGTCCATTTGGTGCTGGGAAAACATGATACACACCCACAGCAGAAATGTACGACTACGGAACTGGATTCTGGCATGAATCTCTTTACCAGCTGGCGGGGTGCCTCTTCTTGGAAGACAGGATAGCTAGTACTCTTCCAGAGCTGTGTCCTGCCTGTGAGCTTTTTTACAGCACAGAATGCAGGCGGCAAATGAACAGTTGCATTAAGGAAATGCGGTTGCTTTTGCCCAGGCCAAACCACTCACCAGCTTGTTTGAGGAACACAGCCGCTGGTTTCCCAGCTCCCAGGATCACCACCCTTTCGATCCATGCTGAAGTTTCATAACTGCCCTTAGGGTCTGCAGAGCTGGCAGAAGGGAGAAAAGAGAAACAGCGTTGGAGTTAATGATGTGGTCATTACTTGGAAGAGGAGTGAGAGATCAGCAACGTATGAATCCACAAAGCAACCATACACAGAGTCAGCCCGTTGGTTCTTGTAGCTCAGTACTGCCCCCCTGTGGCAGGCAGCGGATCTCAGGGAAGATGGTTCTCAATGCCCGTGGCCACAAACCCTTCAGCCGGATGTGCTGCAAAATGAAGTGGGACTCTGTATACCAACAATGGACCATACAGCCTGAGCCTCCCCCACTCCCTTAACTGTGTGTGGGGTAGTGATTAGTACTGAACTAAGATCGGGAGACCCAAGTTCAAGCCCTGCCATGGAAGCTTGCTGGGTGACCTTGGGCCAGTCACATGCCCTCACGCCTAACCTCCCCCACAGGATTGTTGTGAGGGTAAAACGGAGGAGAGGCGAATGCCGTAGGCCTCTCTGGGGAGAAAGGTGGGCTACAAAGGAAGTAAACAAACAAATAACCACTACATACGTTTGAACTGTCAATGTTATGGGCCATGTGCTAGTTTGCCGTTTGCGTTGCTTTATTTCATCTGTTCGGGTCAGACAACCCAACCGAATGAAGCTGGAGGTCTGTTTCCCTGTCTCAAAGCCTGGCGTGGCATATTTATACCCAGACTGTGATGGCAGAGGAGGAGGAAGAGCAAGGACCCCAAAAAAGCACCTGGAATTTGGGGCAGTGGGGAATTTGGGGAGGGGGTGTCTTTTCCAGGAGGCAAGGGCAGATCGTGCTATTTTTCTAGCATGTGGCTGAAATAAAGCAAGTAATAAAGCAGGTTTGCCGTTTCCCATGTGCAGAAGCCATCACCTCTACCTTCCAAAGAGCAGTGGAAGGTCACAGCTGATCAACTCCGGCCGTGTTGTGGCTGAAACAGTCAGGGTAGGACCCACACGGACTGCAGGGAGACGGTATGCTACTCCCTGGCATAACGGTTTTCTGTGCACAAGGAACTATATGTAGAAATGTTCAGCTGTTCAAGCCTGAAGTACTACAGGTCAAAGGCCAGTTTACTGCCTCAGTTTGAACTAGCCATGCTAGACAGGTCTGTTAGATTGGGGTTGGAGGGGGAGAAGGTACCTGGCTGTCAGTGTGTTGCCGGAGAAACTGAAGCGGCGATGTAGGTACTGCCCCTTCGTCTCGAAATTATACGTGTGCCCGTCATCAACATAGAGGTCCCCTTTTGCTGTGCCCTGTGGTGGGAAACGTTGGAAAGAATAAATGGAAAACCCTGTGGATTGGACCGTGGGGTGCAGCTTCTCAACCCCAGCCATACTCACACTCACCTGGGGGCCCAGGGCCACATAGAGGGTGTAAGGATCATTCTGCATGCAATCCGAAGACCGCCGTACTCGCTCCTTCCGGGCCACAATGCTACCGCCACGTTGGTACACTGGGATCTGCAGAGAGAGACTTGTATCAGTGCTCGGGGGTGTGATAACCTTTGTCCTTGGGGGAATCGTTACAGCAATCTGGGGGGTGCGACAACCCTGCCCTCCTCCATCCCATGAACACATAAAGCTGCCCTATAATGATTTAGATCCAGAGGACTTAGCCATGTTAGTCTGTAGTTGCAAAATGGTAAAGAATCCAGTAGCACCTTTAAGACTAACCAACTTTACTGTAGCATAAGCTTTTGAGAACCACAGCTCTCTTCATCAGATGCATCCATGCATCAGACGAAGAGAGCTGTGGACCTCGGAAGCTTATGCAACAATAAAATTGGTTAGTCTTAAAGATGCTACTGGACCCTTTACTCCAATTATTTAACACCAACAGTCCACTGCACTCAATGCTATTTCTGCTCAGACTGACAGAGGCTCTTCAGGGTCTCAGGAGGAAGTCTTCCACATCACCTTCTACTTGATCTTTTGAACTGGAGATGCTGGGGATTGAACCTGGGACCTTCTGCATGGCAAGCAGATACTCCATCACTGACCCATGCCCCCTCCCCAATGAAACACACTCCTTCTCTGACTTACGCTGCTCATGGTGACTGTTAAATAGAGGGTTTGAGGAGCGTGAAGCTTCTGGTGGGTGTGGACATCATACCAGACCTGAATGGATAGAGGGAGATGATAGTAAGTTTTCCATTAAAAATAACGGGGGTGGGGGCGGCACAACAGAATAGGGACTTTCCACAGGAGGGAGTTTTGTTATGCACATGCAGTCTCACAGGAGACACAAAATTTGGACCGTTGCATTATTCTTTCATTTAAATTCAAGTTCCTAGTCCTTACAATAAAAAATTGAAAACCGATCAGCCTGTACCTACAACAGGCTTCCCAATTCACGCAATAACTTACTTTTCTGCCTGGCCTTACTTAACACCCGTTATTCCCCTCCTGGCCTCCATACTTTATTCCTGCCTCGCCCCTGCCCCCCCCACAGATAAATGGAAGTCACTGTGTTACTCAGAAAGGTCTTTCTACTATCCCTTGCTCAACAAAGCACAGCTATTCTGCATCAATGCAAATCATTTAAAAACCTACAGTGACCAACACAACATGCATCTTATTGATTTGCACCCTTCAAAGTGGAATTTGTTTCTTTAGCACAGAGCAGTAAGCCCCATGCTCTCAAGCGCTGCTCTCTGACATGGCCTATGTGTGTCTCCGTGACTCAGTTCAGTCATCAAGCATGCCACCCTATGCCATGGTTTTCTTGCACATCTGGAAGTATAAATTGTGGTCTGGGTTCTTAAGCTACGGTCAGTGCATATGATGTTGCGGGGAGGGGGGGCGTTGCACCCTGTCCTTATCAAGACCATCTATCTGTGCCTCAGTAATTTCCTCTCAGCTCCTCTCACCTCTCCTTTGCCAGGCAAGTAGACCTGCACGCCTCGGGCTCCTTGAGCGGTTACTGGGTGAACCAGCAATGCATCACCTACAAGGGAGAAACCAGCATATGAGCAGGAGACCTTACTGAACCTGGAGAAACATTAGGGTACAGTGAAGATACACTTTTTTAAAAATAAAGGTTTAGCTCTCAGAGTTAATGTGAAAAGACTGGAGAGTTAATGATTTCTGCAGTTTGGGACTGACAGGCAAGTAAAGAATTTTTTTATTATGTATTTATCTACACACAGACCGTCCACGTTGGACAGCACAATGGTTTTGACAAGGCGCATGAGCATCTGTGGCCCTGTGTATTTATCATTCCAGAAGAAACAAGAATTAATTTTTGAATAATGAAGTTAATAACTGCAGGCAGCCAGATTGATCTATTTAGGAAAAAAACCCAGAACCAAGAGCAAACTTTCAAGAGCCATAGAGCTCTCTGTCAAGCTGGATAAGACACCCCCCCAAGGGAAAAAAAAGTGGAGAAAAGATGTCACTGGGCATGGCTGAAATTCTGTAACAACCCTTAATATTTCAGATTAATATTTGGAAATTGATCCAAATTACTTCTGACTTTTAAGTTTTCAAAGGAACAGCAGCAACTGCAGTCATTTCAGTAGCCTTTGATGCAACTCAAGATTTTTTTTTTATTTTCCACCCAGCACAGCATATCAACCCTAAATCATGCCTCTGTTTCATCTTAAACCAGTTTTACTCTCCAGCGGGGCTTTCTGTCACTACCCAATATCAGCTTTTTAGTGTTTGAACCTCCCGTCAGAAAAGAGAATGTTGTGGAATACAAAAGCATGCTTACTACCTTGTGCTAATAAAGCTGTTTTATGGATATTGCCCTTATTTCACTAGAAGAACTGAGCAAAGGAATTTAATTTTAATGACCTCTCTCAACTGTAACCCAGTTCAATTTAAATACCTATGAAAGCAGTCAAAAAGGGGCCTGAGGCATTAGGCACCAAACACTTCCCATGCATCGACAGAAAGGACATTTTGCCATTACATTCCTTTATTATATAGCACTGCCAAAAAAGCGTTAACATTTAAGCATATTATTAAGTTCTCAGCCACACGCTTTAGAGCAGAGAGAGACAGTGGATAATGAAAGATCAAAGAGAACAGAGAGGGAGACATGAATCTTTCGGCATCCCCACCCTTGGGATCCACTGGACTCACCAAGAAGATACTGGTCATCAATGCTGAATGTAGTAACGTCCTGGGGATATTCCACCCAGAGGGGTCTACAGAAAAGAAAAGAGGGCGGGGGGAGAGCACTGATGACAAGGAGACAAAAGAGGAGATGCAATTCCCTACACAGATTGGTTCACACCTAACTTTAAATCATGTTTGACATTGAGGTTAACACATCCCATCTTTGAACACTGGTATTTAGTTAGTGAATCCTGCTCTGGCAGAAACTAGTTTGAGCCTCTTGTATCAGGGTGCCACTGCTAAGCGTTGTCAGCAGAATGGATCCACATGATCCAGCCTGTATTTTGCCGATGCCAACTGTGGTTTGCACTTCCCTTGCAAGCCAGAATTGGAAAACCATAGTTCAAAGCTGGTTTGGAAATCCTAGACTGGAAGTGCAAGCCGCAGTTTGCAGGCTTGTGCCAAAGCAAGACTTTAACAGCACACAAGAGGGAAGGAGGAGCAGGAGAGAATTGGGGGGGGGGGCTTACTCCTGAAGTACCAATTGTTATAGCATTTTGCATGAAGTGGTTCCAAGGCTCAGTTTGCACATTGCTCCAAATTGCAGCGGGAAATTGAAAAATGTTGTGTAGTGTCTGAATAGTCTGCGACTTAGAAACCACGGTTAGGCATGACATCTGAATTGCCTGCTATAATTGCCATGGCCCTGTCTCCAGAGGCCCTCCTTCCCAGTTCTGGACAGATAAAAAACACAAGCAGCTCTAACGCTTGGTTTCTCTCTGTTGTACACCTGCAAGCTCAAATCATGATTTGGGTTCTAAACTGGTTGGGCACCATGTTGAAAATGAACCTGTACAGGCTCCGTATATCCCGTGCCCACATAGTCTGGCCCCACCCCATCCACAAGAATTTTAAGACTAAATGCAGAATTTCAGATTTCGTAACAGACAAAAGTTTCTGGCTATTGTGGCTTCAAAAAGTAATTAATTCTGAACTGTTTGACCAAATGCTTCATTTCGCCACCCTATACTGACTTGCCGAATGGGCTCATTAGATTACGTTTCAAGATCTACCATTTTGGACCGGTATGCGGAGAGTCCAATTGGCTCACCTCATGACGGGCTCGCCTGTACGGTAACTGTGGTAGAACGCAGTGTACCAAAAGGGAAGCAGGGCGTAGCGCTGGCGGATGGCATCACGGATCAATGCTTCGTTGTCCTCGCCAAACAGCCAGGGTTCCCGGCGGGTGGTGTCCACGTGGGCATGTGCCCGGAAGAAGGGTTGGTAAGCTCCCACTTGGTACCATCGCACCAGCAGCTCTGGCTCTGGGTTTTTGAAGAACCCACCCACGTCAGCTAGGGATGGGTTGAGGAAGAAAGACAGCAGGGTGGTGAGTGCTTTAATACTCCTTCTGCATTCACCTTCTTTCTTAGACTCTCGCCCACAAGCACAGAGACCTGTTTGAATGCAGACTGTTCCCCAACAGCACTTACCTCCGCAGAAAGAGATGCCCACAAGACCCAGGCTCAGGCACATGGGAATGGAGATCTTCAAGTGGTCCCACTCAGCTGCGTTGTCCCCTGTCCACACAGCCCCTGCAGAGGAGAAAGATGGTATGGTAGTGAAGGAATGTTGTACGTATTGCCATTTTATCCCTTGTTGCTACACAGAAACAGCTTCTTATGAGCATACTAGTAACAGAGCCCACTGTGGAAAAAAAAACACAAGGGGCCTCACAGCCGCCAGCAGGAAAGCCACAGGAAGGCGGGGTTCCCCTCACGCTGTGCCTTCCCACTGGCTCCGCGGCCACTCAGAGGCCTGCCACAGGGGGCACGGAGGCCTGGCGCAGCCCCTCTCAAGGCCCTGCAGCGGCCGCAACAGCACACCGCACCGATGGCTCACTTTTTATCCTGCCGCAGGTGCACCCCTAGAGGGCCATTTTTGCCCAAGTCTCTCTTCTGCCCAGCAGCAGTTCTCCAAGGTCCCAGGTAGAGAATGGTCTTCACCCGCTACCTGGGATTCTTGAACAGGAGATGCTGGGGATTGACACGGGCAGGAAATCCACCACCGAGCTACGGCCCTCCCCTCCTCTTCCCTTTGAAAATTCCTCCCCAGGCTCTCTCACACCCAGGCATGCATCCTGCCACTGACCGTAGCGCTGCGAGCCTGCAAAGAACGCTCGAGTCAGAACGAAGGGCCGCTCCACACCGCCCGACCGCTGCACCTGCCCAAGGGCCGTTGCCATTTGCTGACAGAGGAAGGGGGAACAAGAGAGATCTCAGTGAAGGGACAGTTCAGCGCCTGTATCATCACCAGCCCTCCACTACTCCCGTTCTCTCTCTCTCTCTGTAAACAGAGCATGTAGACGGAGGTGCCGTTTCAGATGACAGAAAAGCTTCCTGAAAAGTTCGACTTTCGTTATTTTTTTTTTTTAAAATGAACAAATTTCTAGCCCTCAAGGATGTGTGTAAGCTGGGCCTGCTGAAATCTCAGAAGCTGAAGGGATCAGCCAAGAGTATTTCCAGAAGCTGCAGGAGGGGACTTTTGATGTTTTGCTTCCAAAAGGAGCCCAGGGTAGTACACGGAGCCTCCCTCTTCCAACCACCCATTATGATTTGTACAAAAGACTCCGTGAAGTAGGTTAGACGGAATATGTATGTCTGGTCCAAAGTCATCCAAGTAAGCTTTATTTATTTATTTATTTATTTACTTACTTAGATTTATAGTCCGCCCTCCCCAACCAAGTGGACTCAGGGCCAAACTGAGACTGGATCTCCCCTGGTCTACTCACTTACATCACCCTTCCTTTCTTACTCTTCTTCATGACTAACAAAACCTAGAGTAAACTATATAAAGCTATATGCATTTTGCCCCAGCCTGGAGGGCCCAGGCTAGCCCGATCTTGGAAGCTAAGCAGGGTCAGCTCTGGTTAGTACTTGGATGGGAGACCACCAAGGAAGACCAGGGTCACTGTGCAGAGGCAGACCACCTCGGTTTGTTTCTTGTCTTGGATACCTAACAGGGTCACCTAAGTTGGCTGCAATTTGATAGCACTTTACATACATACAGATTTCGGAAGCACAGAGAATAAAGAGAAGTTACCAGCATCTGCTCCCATTAGCCCACTTGGGGAAAAAAAGTTTGATAGTACCCATATCCATCCCCCATCAGTCTCTCACCCATATAATTGCTCCAGTTCAACAACACTGCAGCCCTTCCTTGCAGTATGGAGTGTTTCAATGTCTCTTCCCACTTTTGGAAACTTTTTGGAAATCTATGCAAAACCCAAAACTTATAATATTTGTTTATAAATAGTTTGTTAGTTAATAAATAAGATATGCAGAGTCTCAGGAATGAAGGGAATAAGGACTTGGATTGTCCAATTTTGCCAAAGCAATGGAATAAGGCCTTAAATGCTATTATTCGTTACTTCTATGGATCTCTAGGGCTGCTACTTATTTAGCAAAAGTTTAGGGTATATTTGGACACCACAGTTCTGTTTTAGAAAAGAACCAAGTACAGTGTCTAACAACTGATGCTGTAGCTTACAGGGCATGTCTTTTAAGCATATCCTTTGGGCAAGTCCAGTTATTCAATCTTTTTGGGAGGAAGTGATTACTCATATTAATTTTGTATTAAAATGCACACTGATTTTTGAGGATGTTTATGTACTTCTAAACTAGCTACATGTATCCTGGAACCTAAGCCATCATCAATGAAAATGGTCCCTCTGTGCCCTTACTGTAGCAAAAAGACGTATGTTACAACATTGGAAAGACAAATGCTCATCTCCCATAATTCAATGAAGGGAGGACCTTTCCATAGTGTTTATTTTTAAATTTTCTTTTCAAATATAACAAAATTAAAATAAACAAACATTCCTAGACATGATTCAGGGCCCCAGAGTTCTGATTTCCTCAGCACATAAGAAAGCCACACTTACCACGTAGAATCCGTACAGGTTGTGGATGTCACGATGCTCCCAGCCCCCCTGGTGCACAGCATCCTTGTGCATGGTCACCTCTGGACCATTGAAGACAGAGGGCTCATTCATGTCATTCCAGGTGTAGAGGTTCTCCATGGAACCCTGGAACAAAGGAGGACGAAAGAAAGGCTCTCGCGTGAGAAGGGGACGTTGAGGGTCATGTGGTAGCCAAAGAGAGGGATCCCCAAGAAGACCAGCCACTGCCTTACCTCGTATTGGTCATAGGCAAACATGCTGGACCACCAGGCACGCATCTCTGGGTTGGTGAAGTCGGGGTACCCTGCTGAGCCTGGGTGGAAGGAGGTCCAAGAACAGGTTAGGGATGCGCGCAAGGAGTTTCATGAAACTGTTGGCTTAACCCCTTAGTCCCCCCACCCTTGCCAACCTGTTCTTGCATATACTCATCCCAAGTCACTCCTCCCTCCAGTCACAAGCTAGAGAGGAAGTTGCACGGGGGGAGGGATCTCCTTTGGCTAACCATAATCTATAGGAAGAACTAGGTACCTGAGACTTATATTCTCTTAAATAAGAGGAATAATAATTGTTCACACGCGTCACTCTCCTCCTTTTTTTTTTTGCTCATCCATTTCAGCTTGGGGGTAGGGAGTCAGTGTGGTCTAGTGGTTACTGTGTAAGACTATAACGGCCAGGGGAGCTGTGGAACTCTCTTGGTGATCTAGGGCCGGTCACTCTCTCTCAGCCTCACCTACCTTATAGGGCCATTGGAAGGATAAATGGAGGAAGAGAGAACCATGCATGTTGCCCCGAGTTCCTTGTAGGGCAGGTGGGACAAAAAAAGTGAGTGACTGATGAACCCATTGCCTATGTAACTCTGTAAGACACTACGCCATGTACACTGATGGCATCATTAAGACCAGAAAATACTGATTTTAACACAACAGCATCATCGTAACAGCACGTGGCTCTTGTTCTGCTCAAGGCAAGCATTCCCCACCACCCCTCTGATACCGTCTCTCAGTCTCTCCAATCTAGCCCAGGGTGGGCAGCACTTACCTTGCACCCATTCTAAATTCCCTATGTCATAGTAACAGTATCTCGCTTATGTTTTATTGTGATGAACTGCCTAGCTGGAGCCATTTATCATCCATCACATCAATGCTTCTAAAATAAATAAATAAATCACTTGTGTAACTCCAAATCTTAAGAGAATTAAAACATATTAAGGGCCCCCTGACCCCACAACATGCTACTTCTCTTTGTGACTTTGGAGGCAAGATCGGCAGCTATCACTACCAGAATATGCAGCATCACTTACAGGCACCTATCCTAGCAACCAGACTATGCCAGATAAAAACATCTTAATCCATCCAGGCTTTCGGTGACACCTTTTTGATTTATTTCTGGTCTGTTTCCGAACAGTTGCTAGTTTTCGGCTTAATTTTTTGGTACTAATTAAAAATATTTTATATATTAAATTTGTATTTATTTGTGCAAAACAAAAAAGAACACTCCAGTGCTGATAAATCTATACATATGCTTCTATAAAAGGTCACCAAATATCTAAAAATAAGCTCACACGCAACTGCAGTCTATATGCAATACATTCAAAAGCTGATAAGTTTATAAGGCCCTCAATCCAGTGAGTAATGGGAAGTGGGTTTTTGTCTTTTCATTGTGGTAGTATAAGTCTTTCAGTGACTGTAAAGGCAAAAAATATTTGTTGGTATCAATTGCTTTCATTATGATTGTGTGAAGGTGAAAGCTACCCTACTATATTTTGATCCTGGCCCTTCCTGCAAGGCAGGCAAGATGGAACACCTGCCGTTCTCCCTTCCTCTGTTTTATCGTCATGATAACCCTGGACCATATGCTGGGCCCATCATATATTCTCAGCCTGAGGCTGACCAGTGAGTTTCATGGCCAAATGGAGAACTGAACTTGGATCTCCCCAGACCCACTCTAACCACTACACAACACTGGCTCTTGAAAGTGGTCTTGGTGATGTGCACTGATGGAAAGGCAGGACAGACATTCTTTTAGGAACTAAAGATATTAAATCCTTTGGGAATTGGATCGTGCAGATCGGTTCCTCTAATAGTACATCTAGAACTGGCTACTGCACCGGAGGAAAGCACCACCATTTTTGAAGCAGATCTACAGAACCCAACCCATTACCATTTTATGGGGTCTTGTGTCAGACTAGCACTGTTTTTCTAAAATGAACTATTTCTTGTCCTTTAAGGGTGTCAAAAATGTGCTGTCCTCTGCTCCCCCAGGTGCTATGGCTCAGTGATAGACAACTGGCTTTGCATGCAAAAGATCCCACATTCAGCCCTTACCTACAGTTAAACAATCTCAGGTAGAAGTTGGGGAAGACTGCTAATAGTCAAAGTAGACCATTTTGAGCTAGAAGGACTGATGGCCTAAGCCATGCATTTACAGAAAGACTGGCCCTGGCCTATGCCATCAAAACCAACAGCTAGTAAAGTCCCAGAAACGTCCCCCAATCCTGTACTACTACAGCCCCTTTCCATCACCTGGCCAACACCAGCCTTCGTAGTCATTTCCGTCCTTGGTTTTAACATAAAAGTTCCGGGAGCGGATCTCATTGTGGACTCGGTAGCCGCTGTCCACCTTGATGTGAGGGTCCACAATGCTCACCATCTGGATTAAGGAAGGAAACACAAAACGAGTGTGGTTAGGGGAAGAAAAAGGTAATGCAGAGGCACGCCACTTTTCCATAAGTCCAAACTGAGCAGTCTTTTTAATTTGTCTAATTCATTCTGGTTCTGATAAAGCGGGAGGAAATATTGGAAGCCCGGGTCTCACAGCCAGCCCTCTCTTCAGCTTCTGAGATTTCAGCAGAAATTGCCTTCAGGCTTCCAAGTAAGAAATAAAAGAGTAACTGAATAACACAGACTTTTGGAAACTAACCCTAACCCTAATCAACAGATAATATGCATTGGACCCCGACTGCAAGAACCATCTGAGAATGGCAAGAATGCTCGCCGTACACAGAAGTGAAGATATAGCTCAAAGATCATACTTACAACAACAGAGCACACAACAATACAATCCCTATCCCTTTATTGATGAATCTCTTTGAAACCGCTTCCTTACCGCTTCCTTAATAAAAAGCCCTCTTGATTAATTCAGTTTTGCATCACTTACTATACCCGCAACAAACCAAAAACATGGTTGAGGAATTAAATGATCTCAAGTGCACCCACCAACATCTGAATAAGGCCCGTTCAGAGTCATCCAGAACAAGATGCTGGGTTTAAACTCTGGACCTTCAGCACACAAAAGCAGGTGCTCTACCACTGGGCTTATAGCTCCTCCCTCTGGAAAGCAAGGCCAATCAAGAGTAGGTAGCACCAGAACAGGCAGAACAATGATCCATACAACGATGGTGTGTCTTTCTCTGCCTGAGATGCTAGGGGACTCCTACAAGTCAGAGGAAACAATGCTGGTTCTAGATGGGCCAATGGGCTGGCTTGACATAAAGCAGCTTCGCAGATTCCTACCTGGCGTCTCTTGGCTGCCAGCCGCTGAAGCATTTCCCGGGGATGGGGGAACTTGTTGGGATCCCACGTGAAGTAGCGCTTGCCGTCGGCATGCTCGATGTCCAGCCAGATGACGTCGTAGGGTATGTCATGCTCGTCAAAACCGTTGTCCACGGCATTCACATCCTCCTCGTCGTTGTAGTTCCAGCGACTCTGGTGATACCCCAGGGAGAAGAGCGGAGGGAGGGCCTGGGTGCCTGAGCAAGGGGGGATCAGATCGGACCTCAGCTGGGATCTGTCACATGCGGCATTCGCACTCTGGCCCTAGCATGTTTCAAAATCCTACTCCACAATAGCAAATTTGCTTGTATTTTCTTAATTTACAAAGGCTTTTTTCCCCTAAGCTGATCATAAGGAGTGGAAAGCATGTGGGCTGGATGCTGCAGACCTGTTCTGCAAACTGCAGGGCTTTCCTCTGGAACACAAAAGGAGGTTTCTCCTGATGCAAGACGGCTCTCTCACTGCATCGTGGCAAAGTGCCACCAGGAATGGAACAGACTTGGTGGGACCCAACCCAACAGAAGCCCCATCACCTTGGCCCAGTGAAACCTTGCCAAGATTATCCCCCCCTCTCCCCAGCTCACAGACTCCATTTCCTCACTCACGCTTTAAAAACTTGTTTTCACTGCTTCAGTTTAGACATCATACAGGCCTACAGCAAGCAGCCAAGTCATAATTTAGGCCAAGTAGCTCATCTGCTTGCTTTTTTTTTTTGGCCGTGCAGCTCAGCACTTCAGGCTTTGTTGGGTGAGACAGAATTCAGAGGAAGAGTGACCGCGGGTAACTCTCGTATGTTAATTCAGCACAAACTACCCATTTGCAAATCCACTACAAAGCATGGATTACCATTCTGGTTTGGACCATTCTGGTCCACTGCAAACCATGGTCTGCTAGGATGGACACTGAGTTAAGCCAGACAGCACATCAAACCATAAACTTAGCCTTAAGAACTAGAAACATGCTTTTAAAAAAAGAAAGCTGAACCAGCCATCTCAGAATAATAAATCTTGCGCCTGGAATTCAATTCTGTGCTTTTACATTTTAATCACAGCATGCAAACCATGCTGGTGATGAAGTACAGGTGCCTTGGGAGGAAGGGAGGCCATTCTAAACACCTGGCACGGAGTGGCAGAACTAATGCGAATAAGCAGGTAGCACAAACACCATCGCTTCTCATTCCATCAGAAGCAAAGTAAATCCCAACTCCCGCTCACCTGTGAGGGATGCATACTGCCTGAAGATATCCTTAGGGGACGGCCCCAGCAACAGGAACACATCAACAATTCCGCTCTCTGACATCCAGCGGACATCTGTCTGAGGGGTCTCGCCTCCCCCTTGCATGTAGTCCAGCATCTTCCCAAACAGTGTCTGCAGGAGTGTGGAAGCAGACAAGGGCATGTTCGCACAGAGCACCTGGAACCGTTCCAGCCTTTGGCTGAGAAAGCAGCTTGCCTACTAAGGCCCGCCTAGTGAGTTTACGGCAGAGGGGTGATATTATAACAATTTATTTCCTATCACATTTGTGAGTAGTAACGATGACAGCTATAACACATTATCAAGATATAGGACACGCAATAAACCATCGATCGACAACAGGAGTTCCACTGAAAAGCTTAATTAGACTGGGGAATGTTTATGTGATATGATACAGAATTTAAGTTAGAATTTAAGTGAATTTAAGTTTGAATCCTGAATATAAAGTTTGAATCCTGTTAAGTCAACTTGAATTTCAGTTTGAATCCTGATCTGTGGCTCTGTCTCTTCTTTTGGCCGTTACAGGGTGAACACGAAACAATTCCCCTCACCAGTTTGGCACTAAAAAAAAAATCCAGCAAGTCCTCCCCCATTACACCTTTCAGCTCCCCTCTATTACACCTTCCTTTTGCTGTTAATATGGAAAATGTTCTATCAGTCAATTCAAGACGCTCCTGAGACACCCACAAGTCCACCTCCCCGACAACCTGTGACTGGAAGGGGGAAAGCTGACACTTCTCCTCCGTACAGGTGATATTTTAACCCAGCTCTGCTCTAACCACATCTCATCCCACACCAATACCTTGCCAGCTGTGTTGGAGGTGATGTCCACCCAAGTCTCCGCAGCATTTAGCCAAAAGATCCCCATGGTGCGCTGGGTGTTGTGGGCCAGGAGGACAGGAACTGAGCCATACAGGGCCATGGGGTTATAGAGCTCGTACTGGAAGACGTCCAAGTTGTAGAGGCGGTATGGGTCTCCTCCCCTGCCAAGTTAGGAATGCCAGAAGAAAAAAATGTCCTTCCTCTTACCAGTGTCATATCCATCCCATAAACTATATTCCAACCTCTAACAAGGACTCGAGGCAGCAAACAAAAGGCCAAACCGATCAAGAAAAATTCAAGCCAAACAAACAAATCCAGAAAGATAGCCTGGATTTATAGACTCTAACTAATGCCCTCTGCATAATGTACCAAACACAGCCGTTTCAACAGAAAGCACTCTCAAAAAAAGATGTGTGCATGCGCTTTACAAGTTTTCCTAGAATAGGCGGAAATGGTGCTCCTCCAGAGTAAGCTGATTCATATAAGTTGGTCTACTGGTCCAGAAAGCTCTGGACTGAGCAGCAGCAGAAGGGGTGCATGTAATTCTCTGGAAAGGCACTGAGAACAGTTGCGGGCCAGAGGATCCAGAGATGGTGGGGTGGGGCGAGAGGAGAAGATACACATGCACATCCCAACAACAGCGTAAGTTCCATTAAAAAAGAGACCCCTGCTTACTCAGTTGTCCGGAGACGGAGGTTATCTGCATGTTCCGGGATGCCGTACACATTCTCTACACCGGGGAGAGAGAAGTCTAGCCCCACTGATGTTGGACCTGGGGTAAGGGAAGGAGAGAGTGAAAATTTGCTATGAGAATGAGGAAAGTTTCAACAAAAGGCAGCAAACCTCTGATTTTAAACTGCTGTTCACAATGCGGCCTCCTCGCCAAACACCCGTCTCTACTTCATCTATGCCCACTGAAGCCAGCCGCACCAAAGCCAGGTCTCCCATTATACCAATAGACTTTGAGCTTGTTTGCATCCCTGAAGCCATTTTCACTAAGGGCCATTATTGTAATGAGGGATCTCAACAACTCCCAGAAGCTAAGCAGGGTTGGCCCTGGCTAGCACTTGGATGGGAGACCACTAAGGAAGCCCAGGTCACGGTGCAGAGGTAGGCAATGGCAAATTACTTCTTTTTGTCTCTTGCCTTAAGAACCTTAGGAGGTTGCCATAAGCCAGCTATGACTTCACAGCACATCTCTCTCTCTCTCTCTCTCTCTCTCTCTCCCTCTCCCTCTCTCTCTCACACACACACACACACACACACAGGTCTCAGAAAGGCATTTGTATTGCTGCTTTGGAAAAATGTTTAAAAATTCTGTTACTTGACCAACTCTGATCCTTCCAGGAAGCTTACCATTAGGTTTGCTATCTGTGTGGGTTTTGAACGTTTCCTCCCACGATCCGGGCTCCTCTTCGGCCTCATCTGCCCCTTTGGAGGCTTCCTCAGTCTTCAAGGACAAAAATGGCCAGGTCAGAGAAATCTTACCTATGACACGTACCTCCCGCATTTCCAATCACAGCTCAGCTGTTTACTCACTGGGTGAATACGTGAAGCCACCTTATGCTGTCAGACCACTGATCCGTGGAGCTCAGTATTCTCTCCTCTGACTGGTATGGACCTCCCAGGCCTTGGCCTGAGAAATGTTTTTCTCAGCCCTGGCTACCTGAAATGCTTTAAATGGAGACGCTGGGGATGGAACCGGGAACTGTGCCAGCAGGAAAAAAATTTTCTCTGCCCAAGACACTACCAATCTGAGCAAACAATAGTGATCTGGAGGGACCTATATTGTGGATCAGGAGAAGGCTGCTCTCCAGGCCTCGACGCTGTGAAGGACCACATATTGCATAAAGCATTATCATGTGTTAATCTTTGTAACAGCCCTGTAAGACTGCTGGTATTATCCCCATGTTACAGATACTGAACTGAGGTTGAGGGACGGTGGCTTGCCCAAGACCACCTAGAGAGTTAGTGGAAGAGGTGTGATTTGAACCGGAGATCACCTGATCACAGATTATATTCAGCAGAAAAGAGCAAGAGTCCAGTAGCATCTACAAGACTAACAAAATTTGTAGTAGGGTATGAGCTTTCTTGAGTCACAGCTCACTTCTTCAGTTACCTTATCGGTGCTTCTGGACTTTTGCTCTTTTCTACGGCTACAGACATGGCTACCCATCCAGATCATAGTCACTACGCTTCACCAACCTGTGCATATAAACCAAAGGCTTTAAAGGGGGCCTTGGAGGGTTTGAAAAGGGGAGCCGACAAATTAACAGAGGATGGAGCTAACAATGGCTTCTAGTCGTGATGGAAGTGGCGTCAGCTGGTTAGCTGCGTTGGTCTGCAGTTGAAGAGCAAGATCTGGGGACCAACAGCACTTTAAAGACCAAGGTATGAGCTTTCAAGACTTAAAGCTCCCTTTGTCGTGATGGGTCTCTACTCCCTGCAGTACCAGAGGCAGTAAGCCTCTTTATCATCAGTTGCTGGGGACCAGGGGCAGGAAGATGCTGTTGCCGCCATCCTGCTTGCGGGCTTCCTAGAGACAGCTGGCCGGCCACTGTGTGAACAGAATGCTGAACCGGACGGGCCTTTGGTCTGACCCAGCATGGCTCTGCTGACATTCTAATGGTGTTGCACCCTTGAAAGACACCCACTGTATGGAGGAATCCTGCGGCCTTAGATGGGAGAAGCTGGACAGGCCCAGACAGCCACCTTCATTTGCCCCCTGCTTTCCTCCCTCCGCAGGGGAACTTCCATCCCCACCTTCTCACTCTCAGTGGATTCCTGCTCCGTAGGCAATGAGGCGTCTGAGGCCTCGGCAGCCCCTTCCTCTTCAGTTGCTGGCTCCTTCGAGGGCGCTCTGGAAGAAAAGGAGGGAGAAAGGGAAGATTCAGCCTGGACCCCGCCACCCCCTTTCCCCATCCACACGCAGGAAAAGGGAACCTTGGCTTTCTCTCTTGCCCCCGGGCCAAAACCACCAAACCACAGCAGGACCCATTAGTCACTACAAGCAGCACACACCAGCTCACAGCCCAGCCAGTTAGCAGAGCAACGGGGAGGGGAGGGGCAGCTGAGCAGGGGAAGAACAGCACCAGGCCCGGCTGTGGCGTTTCCCAGTTGAGGGGGAAGGGTGGCTTTTAGAGACTGGTCTTTTAATCTGAGAAAGGCACCACACCTTCATGGAGAAGAAAGTGAATGCCCACATAAAATGGCCACTGCATCTTCTTGGGCCCTAAGAAGAAAGTGGAAGTCTCTGCTAGGCCTCTGTGAATAGAAAGAAAATCTTGCAGAGGCATTGCCTCTCGTAAGAGGGTGCTGCACAGCTTCTTATTGCCTCTGGATGAAAACCTTCTGTGCTTTTTTTTCCTTTTAAACATCCTATCTTGCCACAGGAACAAACACTACATCAAGTGCCTGTGAAGGAACCTTTGCGCATCTGCCACTGAATCCATGTGTGTTCCAAAGGATTCTGGCAACAAGTGCACAGCTCACATGGGCTTTAAGACACATCCAGTTTTTCAGAAGAAGCATTCCCTGTCGTAAGAGAAAAAAGGAGGAATGCCTCTTCTGACCACGCCTGCCACCCATGTTTTTGCATGAACTTTTAATTCTAAAATCATTTTTTTAAAAACTCTACTGCCCGATCAATCAAGTGCATCACTTTAATCCATCAACTATTTTTTAAAAATTATACCAAGATCTTAGATGTAATTAATGGTTTTCTTATCACAGCTAGGGTCATACAGTAGCTTGAAAGGAAAACACAGGAATGTATGAATGACTTGGACGATATTTTATGAAGTTAGGCAACTTTCTGTGCTGATCTGAAAGAATACTTTGTTTCACACCATCTAAACAGCAATGTCTTAGATAAGGTCTAAGAATTAGAGCACACCAAACCCAATAAATATTAGACAAATTAACTTCCATTATCGTGAATTAATTTGGGTTCAGTTTACTGATACAATCTATATTTGTGACCTGTGTGTGATAAAAAATAGAAAAAAAATTAAAATTATATTTTAAAAGTCTTTAATCTAATTGGATCCTGCTGGTTTGTTTCACTAAAGGCAGCACTTTCTCTGGCATTTGGCAAAACTCCTTGTGGCAGGGGAAGCCCCACTTTTGTGGAGATCTACAGAAACCAGCTTACTAACTCGATGCTGAAGCCCCAGTAAGAAACCTAGAACCCCTAGGGTCCTCAGATCACAGTCTGGGAACTATATGGTTTTGAGAATAAAACTCTAGCAGAGAGGGAATCTTAGCTGCACCTGTTGCCCTGCTAAATGCTTTCAGAGTTCTGTGCATTTATGGGCCCTAAAATAAAGCCAAGGTTACGCACTATAGGAAAGCAAATTCCAACAGAAATTCATGACTGCCATCGGTGCATATTACACAAACTTGCTGACTGTGTGCAATTCACACTGTTTCTGCTGCTTGCAGCAAGTTATCAAGAAGGGCAACAAAGCTGTTCTGAGCCACCGCTTGAGGCTTCAGAGGCTTCACCAGGCACTAGCACAGCACATCTTTAAAGCTTCTCTTCACAGCTGCAGGGGCTAGAGATGTGCAACAGTAATATGCTCTCAGGATGCTGAATTCTGCCCCTTTCCTAGTGCAGAATCCACAAAGCCCTGGCTATAATCAAGACAACTGGAGAAGCCAGATGTGCAGTGGGGGTTAACAGGGAGTTGCAAGGACACCAGCTCTCCTCTAGCCCAATGGTTCTGCAAAAGAGATAGCGGAAACAGCAGTGAGCAACCCAGCTGCTTGCCTTTCGAGCCTGTGCCTGCTACCCTCCTGTATGCAGCAAGCCAACCCCACTGCGCCTCCACCACCAAGCCAAGATCCATCAGACCTCACAAGCTCTTGTTTAAGAAATAACCTATACCAGCTTCTCAACACCCACTGGCATTGTGGGTAACTGTAAAAGCTGCACCAGAGAAGCCCAGCATTTTAGCCCTGGAAATGCTACTGGGGGTAACAAGATGCCCAAGGAGCCTTTGTCTGCTACCTGGGCGAACTTCCAAACGTCTTCTGAAGGATCAGTTCAGATATCACATCATACCATGGCTTGAGGCAGCATCGCTGAGGCTTGGTGCAAGTCATCCATATTGAGAAGCCAGCCATTACTGCTGGCCAACAATCCATAGTTGCAGATGCTGCTGTGGCTGCAGAGGCTGCAACTCCAAGGAAAGGAGGAACGCTGAGCTGAGGTCAAAGCAGCAGCTCAAAACCAGGGTTTGCCTGGTGTACATTTGGAAATTCAAACCATGGTTTGGGCTCTAAACTGCTTCTCAAATTAATCAAGTCAATAAGGGGGTATCTTTGGGCGTGCATGGTCCATCTCCTCCCCCACTGATATGGTCTGTGAAAGAAGTACTTCCACATATAATACATATTTGCCATGCTGTATCCAAATTGGTGAAGTATTGGTTGTGCTTTTCATGCAAACTCAAGTTTTCAGGATCACAGTTTTGCCTGGTTTGCAAGTGTAACAGCCAATTATGGTAATTTATTAACTGGACACATGCAAGAAGGTGGCAAGCAAACTCAAGAATTCCCCAAGTGTATTTGCAGAGCAGCAAACCATGGTTTGAACCAGTCCCACAATTAGTGCAAACCATGGTTAGTTTTAGACATTGCCAGAACTGAGCAAATGTCTAGAGTCTCAAGATTATCACAGTCTGTGGCATCAGTCACAAGGCCTTTGTACACATTATATGCTAACATGTTTCTGCCACTATGAGTAAATGTTGAGCAGAGCTGGACCTAACTCTGGTTTCTCTTGAGTGTATAATACACTTTACTTGCATACACACAATCTTGGTATATGGATACTTTTAAATCACAGAATTACACTTAGCCGTTCACCAAGGAAAAACATGTTGAGTTGAATTCTGGTAGATCCTTTCAACTAACAGTGGAGCCCTCCACCATACCAAGACATACCTCTTATGCTGGGGAAAGACACTGCTGTTAGAAGAAAGGATTCACTTTGTAGAACGGCCCACAGCCAAATCCCTAAAACCCTCTGCCATGGAAATATAAACCAAGCAGACAATGGACACGATCCAGCCCAAGTTAAGTCTGTCCCATGTTTTCAATTTGAGAGTTAATTACACATTTAACGATCTTTAGATAACAACGTGATGCACAAAATTCTTCGCTGTGGCTGGATCATGCCCAAACCTTTTCAACAAATACTGTTTCACTTGACTGCTCCCCAGAGCGCTGCTTACAGTGGTGGGTCTCAAGGAATGATTTTTTTTCTGTGAGATTTTACAGATATGACCCATGAAGAATGAAATAACCCCACAGATTAGTTCAAGATCACCCCCCGCCTCAGGGATTTGGGAGGGTGGCAAAACAAAAACAAAATATAACCCTGGAAGTGCCTAAATCCAGGTACAGGGAGAGGAAGAAAAACTCCCAAGCTATTTGAGTAGGCAGGGAAAGATGGAATCGCTGTCTATGCAGAAGGGGGGAAAAAGGGGGGGAGGAATTCAGAAACAGTAGCAGAAGCTGCAGATTTACCTAGAGAAAAGGTTCTTGATCCTATCCCACATGCTAACGACCGTGCTACTAACTTTATCCGAGAAACTGGGGGGGCGAGCGGGTGGGGAAGGCACGAACCAACAAAAACAGAAAACAACAGTGAGAGTCAGTGCAAGGATTCGTAGAGATGCCACGACCCCCACCGGCCCCATTCCTTCCTGGTGTCATGTGAACTGAGCAGAAACAGGGCAGAAGGATGGCAGGACAGGCAGACCAACACCCCTCCACCCATTTCTATGTGGATAGCCTGCTGCTTTCCTGAAGCGATAGCTCCCCCTCACATCCTAAAACTCTCACCCTTGGAAAACAAAACCCAAACCCCACAATGAAGGAGAAAGGCTGACAGGAGACTGCCAGCCAGTTCAATCACTGGTTCATACCCAAATTTAGGCTGACACTACAATGCCCCTTGGTTGTGGGAGAGTGGGATTGGATTACCTCAAAACCCAACCCTTGCTTCGAGGGTTCACTGGTATCCCCCACGGGCAGGGACTTTTCAGCACTGCCCCTTTGTCTGGAAGGGACAAAGTAGCTAAGTGCTTCACTGACAGCAGTGCTCTCTGCTGGAGGAAAAGGGGACTGCAGCTGAAAGGTCACCCTCTCCTTCCCAACAGCCAGTGTTCCAGCCTTACATAAAATATGCTCTCTTCTGGAAACAGCAAGACTGGTCCTCCATGGTGACAGTAAGCGGATTACAGAGGCTGGGTCAGCAATCTTCTCTCAAAGGATGAAAGCCAGGGTTGCTAACTTAAATGTCTTAAGACCCCTCCACCTCCCCCAAAATAGCAGCAGGCTTCCCTCCCCACATTAACAAGGGAAGATTGATGACAACCATTGGACTTGCCCCCTAGGAATCTCAAGTTCATCCTGGAGGAAGATAGTAACTAGATATGACCAGGAAGAACCATCCCATCCCAAAGCACGCTGCCCAGGTACTCACGAGTCCTTCTTTAAGCGCAGGTGCTCAAAGACCAGCAGCCCACGGGAGTTGACGCTCAGCACCAGCTCCCGCCCCTCCAGCAAGTCCATGCGGAACGGTTTGGCTGTCAGGATTAACTTGTGGGTCCCTTCGCCCAAGGACAGCTCCACGCTGTTGTCGTCCCGACCCATGACCGATAACCTTGGGAACAGAAGACAGAACGGTGTGGCAGGGATAAGAAAACAGAGGTTCTGAGGGAGCGGAGATAACACAGAGACTTGTGACACCTAAAAACCTATTACATTTACTGTGGAAGAAGCTTCTTCCCTGGAGAAGACAAGGATCCACCATCAAGCAAGTATTCAACTTCTAGGCTTCTTAAAAGAGTCGTCTCCCCTTCCCCCATTCTTTCTCCCCTGTCAATCCATCATTGAGTCCTCCTGATAGGTTCAATCCTAGGGGCCAAGGCTCAGCAGCAGAGCATCTACTCTGCATGCTGAAGTCCCAGGTTCCACCCCTGCCATCTCCAGTTCAAAGGACCCCAACGAGAGACCTGGAGAGCAGCTGACAGTCAAAGTAAATGAGACTGATCTTGATAAACCAATGATCTGACTCTGTATGAGACAGCGTCACGTACCTGCAGGTAAGAGAATCTCCCAGCTTACCTTTACTATTATAGAAGGAGCTGACTCAACACCCCACCCCACCCCAATACAATCCACCCTGACAGGCAGATGTTCTCCAGAACTGCAGGCGGACATCTTCTCCAGCCCTGCAACCAGAGCTGCTTTTAACTGCAGGTTCCACAGACCAAAGCGGAGACCTCCCGTATGCAGATCACACGTTTTGCATTCAAGGTTAAAACGAGATCTGGGTAACGCACAGCCCTCACTGTCCAGTACCCAAACAGACATCACTTGCGAACCAGGACCAAAATACAGGTGGGGGGAACCAACGTGCCGTGTTTTTCTGCAGTGCTCAGCCATACCTGCCTGGCATTGAACACTGCCACAGAAAGGGGTAACCAATCGGTTATGTAGCAACGTGTGATCGCTTGACTACGTGCCCCTGGGCAACGTCTTTTCTGCCACCTGCTGAGCTACTTAGCGCAGGAAGGAAGGAAGTTAAGGAAGAGGAAACTCTCCAGACGCGTGTCTTTCAAAACTAATCACTGCAAGGAGAGAGACAGCAGCCAGGCATCCTTCCATTGTGCCTGGGTCCAGCTGCAGCTGGAATCCTTCTCTCCTTGAGCAACCTTTTCTACTGCATTTTCATTTTCTCGGAAATGCTGATAGCTGCTTAGAGCAGCCATTCCCAGCTGAGAAGCAGAGTAAGACCCCAACCAATCAAGAAAATGAAGCCACTAATCTGTAAACCTTCTTTCTACCCCAATTCAACAAGTTAGCCCTACTGCATGGGGATGCACACTCCCTTTATACGAGTACCTGGTAGTTGGTGGGTCCCCGATTAACACATCCGGTACCTCGTAGCGGGGCTTGAGCGGGTTCAGCTCATTGATCCGGATCCGGGTCATGTTCCCTTTCAAGCCATACAATTCGAGCAGGAGAGGCACCTAGAAAGAAAAAGATCCAGTGGAGTCAACCGAGTTAGTCTGCAGCTGCAAAACAGTAAACAGCCCAGTAGCACCTTTAAGACTAACCAACTTTATTGTAGCGTAAGCTTTCGAGAATCACGGCTCTCTTCGTCAGATGCATCTGACGAAGAGAGCCGTGGTTCTCGAAAGCTCATGCTACAATAAAGTTAGTTGGTCTTAAAGGTGCTACTGGACTCTTTACTATTTAGAAAGAAAAAGGCAAGTCTTTATTCTACTCACTACTTTTAAGGTTCAGTTCCATCCTTCAACATCTCCCCATACTGCCCGAATTTGAAAAGTTACTATTTGAAATGATGGGTTACAACGGCTTCACACAAAATTCAAAGGCCAGTAAATCCAGCACAGCACTGAGGCCCAGTTTACCAAAAACAGCAAGAAGCGTCAGTAAACCTCTGAGGTTGGTTTGAATGCACCTGCATGGGGGGAGGGAAATTCCTTGCACCTAGAAAATTAGCATATCAGGAAGAAAGCAACACTCAAACCCTTATCCCTGTCATATAGCTCTCCCTCTGCAGGCTATTTCATACGAGGGACCCTTTCACCACCCCTCCCTGCAGTTCGAAGTGATACTATCCAGAGTTTACCACCTGACCCATTCCTTCTCTGAGCCAAGCCGAAGAGTTGCTTAAATCCACTGCAACCAATATGTTTATTATTATGTATTTATCTCACCTATCTTCCAAGAAGCTCAGGGTAGAGGGTATGTAGGCGTTCTCTCATTTTATCCTCACAACCACCCTGTGAGGTGGGCTGGGCTGAGCGTGCATGTGTGCGCACACGACTTGTCTGAGGTCCTTCTGTTTACCTTGTTTGCTTCGTTAACAAGCTGGATCTTCATGGAATCCTGGCTGAGCTGCAACGAATCCAGCAGGGCCCTGTAAGGGGAGCTTCCAGCCTTCGTGTTCCTCTGGCGCCTGAGAAGGCAAATAAAGGTTAGGCCAAAAAAAGCAGCTGCTCCATTCTCCTTGCCTCCGGAGAGCAGCAGCTTGGTTGTCTTGATACCATGAGCCCTCAGGGGAAAGAGCCATGTGCAGTTCATGCCGGAGGATAATTCTCCTTCAGCAGGTCTGAGTCAAAAAAACTGCAGGCAGCCTCATGTGGGTCCACTGGGGAAAAAAATCCAAAGCTGCAGCACAATACCTTCGATTGAAACCAGCTAAACCATCCAAGAATAGTGCAAGTTTTTGAGTTCCTCAGAACTCTTCTTCACATGGGATGCTGAATACAAAAAAAAAATGGGGGAAGAGCGCAGGAGATAATGCAGGGTATGATGGAAGGGCCCTAAAATGCTGAAATCTGTAACAGTCTTAAGGTGTTGCAGCCTTCATTACATTAGCCTGAGGCAAAGGGCAAAAATGGATTTAAAACTGCACTGAGAAATGCCAAGACAGAAAGGCAAGGGACAGCTAGGCTCTCCTTTAGAGACTATTGTAAAAAATTCAGCAGAAATTCGGTGCTCTCTCTAGTGCTAATTGGAACCCACAAGTCCCTTAAAAGGCAGGAAGACCTAGTAAAGCAACACGTGGTAGTCCTATATCAAGTTTAAAAGGTTTCCGTAGAAGCCTCGCTCAGGAAATGAGAAATGGTCCTTTCCGCAGCTTCTTCCTCCACTGTTAAGGGGCCCCAACTTACTTGCAAAAGGAGCTCTGGTCACAGGTCTTGAAGTTGCTTCTATCCACAGCCCAGACAGCCCCCAAGAAAAGAACTACCCAAGCGACAGCCGCCATCCTGAAGCTGGTGGGAAAGAGGACAGAGAAATAAATTCCTTTAAAAAAATTATTTAATTCATATATACCCTGCCTTTCTCCTCAGTCAGGACACCAAAACTGCAGATGTTGGTCTCCTCTCCTCGTTTTATCCTCACAACAGCCCTGTGAGGTAGGTTAGGCTGAAAGTGGGTGATTGGCCCAAGGTCACCCAGCGGGCTCCCATGGCAGAGCGGGAATTTGAACCTGGTTCTCCCAGATCATAGCCTAATACTCTAACCAAGACACCACGATGGCTCTCCAAAAGAAGGAAACACTAATTCCACGTGATACATCATTCGTTTACATGACATCACAGCAAGGGGTGCTATCTGCAGAGCCTCTTTGGAAAGGATTAGGCAAAAGGAAAGGGCTTCTTTGGAAAGCATTAGGCGAGATCATGGAGGAGAGGTCTACTGACAACCAGCAGCCATACAGCCTCCCATGTACTTCTCAACGCCAGAAAGGAAGGCTGTGCTGCCCCCTTCACAGAATTCTTGCGGCATCCAGACGGACTCTGCTGGGTAAGGCATCAATTCGGTACAATCCAACAAGGAATTCTCACACTTTGAAGGAAAGCAGGCAGGAAGGTTTATTGCAGGGCACTGTATCTCATATCACGGCCGAGACAAACACAACTGGACTTTGCTTGATCCGCCCCCCTCCAACAGGCAAGAAGATTAAGGCGGCAAATATAAACACCCCAACTAATTTGCCTGGATTTTTGGCCTTTTACAGACATCGCCAAAGATTCCACAAGCAGGACAGGAGAAATCCCCCAATACCTAAATGGGGAATTCAAATGCCGATCTTTAAAAGTGGTGCCCATGTGCTTGAAAGATACGGAGATTAAGCATTTGCATTTGGAAACTTGCAGGCTAATCACATACTCGTATGTCACAAGGTTGTTGCGAGGATAAAATGGAGGAGAGGAGAGTGATGTAAGCTGCTCTGGGTCCCCATTGAAAGGAAGAGGATAAATGAAGTAAAATTAAAATAAATTTGCAAAGCATAATTTAAAACACAGGTGTATTTCTTTAAGATAAGCAATGCATGGGAGGGGGTGCTGGTGGGCTCTACAAACCCATATTAAACAATAATACAATCAGCAGTTCTAGCTTCTCCCATTACGTCCCTTGCAAGGCACTGCGCTCTGCGGATAAACAACTCCTGGTGGTCCCCGGCCCGAAGGGACATCCGTCTGGCCTCCACCAGGGCCAGAGCTTTTCCTGCCCTGGCCCCAGCCTGGTGGAATGCTCTCTCGCTGGAGGTCTGGGCCCTGCGGGACCTATTACAGTTCCACAGGGCCTGGAAAACGGAGATGTTCCGCTGGGCCTTTGGTTGCGTACCAGCAGGTGCCCCCCCCCATTCCATCTAAGATCACCACTTCTTCTATGACTGCCTTCGGCTATGAGTTCTGGCCATAGCTATGACTTATGCAGGTCTTTTATCAGTATCTAACGTAGCCTATGTATAATGGCGCCTGGAGTATTTTAGTGTAAATTTTAAGTGTGTTTTTAAAGTTGATTATTAATTTATTGTCTTATTGATGATGTGAGCTACCCTAAGCCCATTCGTGAGGAAGGTGGGATATAAGACAAACAAACAAACAGAACACTTTTCAAGTGTGCCAAAGTCTTTACATACATTCCCTCCAATCCCTACAACCACCTTGTAATGTAGACCAACTAATGTAGAACACAGTGACTTAGAGACTGAATGAAAACTAAGGAAGTCTCCGATTTGGTTATCAACTCTGCCATCAACTCACTATGAAGCAACTCACTCTCTCTGTAATACCACTTCAGTCAACAACAAACTTGGTAGGTCAATCATATCAATAGAAGAGAGAAACAGGTTCCCCCTCAAAGAAGAGATTTCTGTATAGAGTCTCCCTCTGCATGGGGAAATACGGTCATTTCTAAATTTAACAAAGATAATTCCACCTCACAACAACCACCCCCCCCCCCACAATCTGATAAGGATTGTTTTCTTGTTGCTCTTTAAAAATCTTGCTCTGGGGTGGGGGTGAGGGTTGGGGTAATGTGAGGATTACAACAATTTCAAACTAGAGACTCAGAGGTTCACTCCCTTCGCCACTACACCTCCACAAGCTCTGTCTTCCTAGAGCTCCCGAGAGGTTTATAAGACTGGGAATTAGAATTAGCAGTATATCTAATAGTAAACTGGCTAACTCGTGTGTTGACAGCAAAAGCCACATAACAGAGCCACCCATACACAAGGCAGTTGACCAAGAGAGAACAAAACACAAAACAGGAGCAGTGAAAATGTGCTGGAAGGGACAGAATGCTGAACGCAGCAAAGAGCCAGATAAATTTAGGGAAAGGGGGAGTAGAATAAGAGCAATACATCTGTTGAAGCTCCTGAGAGCTCTGGAAACCCAAGAGAGACAGACTGGAAGCTTTCCATCTTGTTTCCTCAAGACTCCTCACAAACCCTCATCTTATTATTTCTAGAGGGCCAAACACTACTACAGGCAAGGGGTTTTAAAAACAGGGCCGACACATAGGCTTCAGCCAACAGGAAGCTTCTGAGGCATTTCTCTCCAAAATGGAGTCTCATATTCCAGCCCCCCCCCAGGATGCGCTAGAGCCATGCGCTCCTTATTATGAAATCCAGAGCAGTTTCTAGTCCAAGGCACATGCCAGAACTATCAAAGCACAAGGAGCAAAGGTCAGGCATCTCCCATGCTGAAAGTGCAAAGGTCATTTCCAATCTCCACATAAGCTACAACCAACAGATTGTAGACACAAAGCAGGCACCGAGTGCCAGGGATAAAAACAGCCTGCTCAGGGCTTGTCACTTGGGGAATATCAGGTTCTAAAAAGTGTTCCATCGTCGGCACCCACCTCTGCCTCTTGATCCCTCCTACCTCAGCACCACATCCACAATAGTCTCAGATTTCTACCGTTTTAAGTTTTGTGTGTCCAAGACCAAACTTCCCATCTTTTCTTCTAAGTGTCCGTCTATATTCACTCACATCTATTTATACAATCTACACTGTATAACACATTCAAAGCCTGGGCCGCATTTTTGATTCTCCTCTCCCCTTCGCTTCCCATGTCCAGGCAGTCGCCACATCACTTCCCCTTTTAGAATAGGGCAAACAAGACTGCAAACTCTCTGCTCTTCTGTTGCCATCCATCCACCCTCTCATCTTTGCCCTGTTCTCCCGCCATCTTCTGCGATGCTCATTCTCAAAGTACACCAGTAGCTTCCTGTCTGCTCCTAGATTCAGATGAAGCATCTTTACCTTTCAAGACCTCCATGGCCCTTCCTATTCCTTCGCTCTCATGTATACCCCAGCTTGTAACCACTGCTCCTCCAGTTTCACCATTCTCCGGCCCCATCAAACAACTCTGCCCTTTCTGCCCCATGTACACCTCTCGAGACCGTTGTGTGATGCCACCTCTCACTTCCTTCAAACTCCTCCTGAAACATCACTTTTTCTGCAAAGTCTTCAGCACAACTATTATGTTGTTTATCCACTCTGAGAGCAGACTATAAATTAAATCAAATAAAATTAAATTTTAAAAAGACACATGAAACTGAACAGAGCTTATTCACCCTACATTCACCCTCAGTCCTCACAGCCTCTCCTCCTGCTGTGGCTTCCCTTGTGTCCAATCCTAGCATGTAGGAACTTTGGGGCAGAGACCTGTCTTCTTATTGCTACTCTGTAAAACACTGGGCACATTCATGGTACTAAACAACTGGAAAAGCCCTTATTTCTGTTGTCTTCCTTCCCTGCCAGAAAGCCATAGTAAGCTCTTGAGGGGGAGTAGAATATTTCAGTTTATGTTAATCTGTGAAGTACATAGGGTGTTGTTTCAACATCAAAGTAGGCAGAGGAGCAAAGCTATGGACCAAGGAAATGTCAAAAAAAATGCACTGGTCTGGCCTGGGTTGAAACTATTTTACAACTATTAGTTGTAAAAGCAAGATCTGCCAAAAGGTGAAAGTCCTTTCACTGAGAGAATTATAACAGAAACTTGCAGCTCCGCTCCAATGAACACACATGGTTCCAAATCCATCTTTTTAAACCAATTTCCCAACAGCACCAGATACACAGAAAGCTTCTGCCTTCTCAGGAAACCCAGCCCACATGAATGAAAACAAGTAATTTAAAACACAAATATAATGGAGATTTACAAAAAAATGCCAGACAAAGGACAGGGCAGTAGGGATCCTCAATCTCCTTATCAGGAATGTACTTGGGTGGCTGAAGGCAAGTTTCTCAACCTTAGCTTCCCAGCAATAAACAGAATTCCTGCATAAAATGAAGGAGAATAAGGAAATCTGCAAAGCATAAGACTGATGTGAGTTAGTGGAGAGGAGAGGCAAGCAAAGGGGAAGAATTAACTGCATATCGAAGCCCTGAGAAGCAAGCAAACAACTGAGAAGAGAAAGGGCTAGGCCAGTGGGCATGAAGGGGAAATTTAAGAAGGGAACCTGAGTCAGCGTAAGATCCAGTTCAATAACACTTTACAGACCAACTAGATTTCCAAGGTAGGAGATTTCGACAGTCAAAGCTGGGGCAGGGAAGGCCTTGACTCTGGGGGTTGGGAAAAAGAGAGTTGGGAAGGATCTAGACTCTACAGGGCTGTGGGCACAAAGAAGCATGCACAGGAGGCACCGGAGCAGAGGGGAAAACGGCAGCCCTCGCGAGCCTGGAGGAAGCACAGGCAGCTACAGGGAAGCAGAGGGGAGCACGTGGCGGCCTGGGGATGCGAGGCGGGCTGCGGCCAGCCCAGGCAAGGGACCCTGCGAGGAGCGGCCATGCGGGTCGGTCGCGGGGCTCTTGGAGAGTCTGGCGGGGACAGGCGGGATTCAAAAGGAGAGGAAGTTCGTCCTCTCGGGCAGGGGCGGCGGTTGCAGCGCCTTCTTCCTGGCGCCGGCGCTATTCCCAGGCGGGCCCCGTACTCACCGCCCTCCCGCTGCCGCCATCTTAGATCCGGGTCGGCCCCGCCCCACCCAGAAGCGCGGCGCCTCATTGGCTCCTTCCGGTTGACTCCGCCCCTCCCGCTCCACCAATCGCGTGGCAAGACGCGTATCTCCCCGGTGCGTAATGATTCATGAGAGGGCGTTCCTTCTGACTCGCGCGGCGGTTGATGGGTGCGGGAATGGAAGTTGGCGGGAGGCGTACTCGGACGCCTGGGTCCTTTTCTGAGGAGGGAGGGGAGGGGAGACGGAATAAGCGATTCGGATGCCTGGGACCTCGGGGCGGGGGTGAGAGGCAGAGTGTTAAATTTCTCTTCTTAGTTCAGATGAATTCTGGCAAAGGTTTTTCTCTGTGGTCCTTTCCGAAAAAGGATTGTCAGTAAGCATATAGCTCAAGATGGGTAGCCGTGTTAGTCCGCCTGCAGCGGTAGAAAAGAGCAAGAGTCCAGTAGCACCTGCAAGACTGACAAAATGTATGGCAGGGTATGAGTTTTTGTCACAGCGCGCTTCTCCAGATCAAGTGAGCTGTGACTCAGGAAAGCTCATATCCTACCACAAATTTTGTTAAGTCTTATAGGCGCTACTGGACTCTTGCTCTGTCCTAAGCAGTTACTCCAGTCATAGCCCATTGAAAATAATGGGCTTAGACTGGAGTAGCTCTGTTTAGGATCGCACTGTTAAAGAGTAATAAAAGGCAATTGTTGGAATTTGACTCCAGTGGCACTTTAAGAGTCCAACAAGATGCCACTCTGAAGGTGCCGTTGAACTCAAAGCCCACCATTCTACTGCAGACCAGAAGGGCTACCTGCCTGAAAATATTTGTTGGAATTAGTACTTATGGAGTTTGTTTTATTGCCTTTTGCCCCACAGAGCTGGGTGTAAGCCAGCAATACCCAAAGCAGAATGACCAGGACTCAGTATCAGGCCCCTGAGGAATGTTCCTTTCTTTTAAACCATTTTTGATGTTTTCGTCTCTGTGTGTGTTTGTGTGCATGTGTTTAACATCCAGCTGGACTAAGAGTTTTAATGAACTTGAAAGCTCACACACTGTGTGTGTCATTTGGTTGGGGGACTGATTTAAAAATAAAATCATGTGGATTGTGTTCTGATATTTTGGATTTTACTTTGGGACCCACACTAGTGCTAACACCTTTTTGAGGTGCCTTTGACCTGTTGTGGAAAATGGCGGGGTGTTTTTAATGATCATTTTAGAAGCTCCATAACCAAAAAGATCTACCAAATGTGTAAAGCCAACTGGGTTCAGGAAAGAATTTTTAAAGTGGGCAATCAGGTTGTTTAGCATTTGTGAAATTTAGGCAGTTTCCATGTCTTTGTTCCTTTTATTTATTGCTTTGTTTACCGGTTTTGCAGTTCTGCTCCTTTACATGTGTGTATCATAAGATTGTTAGTGTGTTGCTCTCTAATTTTTTTTGATGGAATCTCACTAAACATTGGTTGCATTTTTCTAAGGTTATTGCATTGTTTTAAATTATACAATCTGCACTGAGTGAAAAATGCCTACTATAAATAAATAAACAGGTATAAATCAAAATCTCTCTTCTCCCGTTGTACCATTCTGTTATGCCTGTATGTGATGTGCTCATCTATCCCAAGCCCAGTGAACTTTCCTCTCTGCAAAGTTCCCATACAATGGCCACAGAGTCTATTGTGGAAATCTCCTTTACTGAATCACTTATCTTCTCCAAAGCTGCCCCCCTAAAGTCTTTTGTCAATTTCACCTTCCTGTTTTGGACATAACACAAGTGAATTTGACAAGGTTTCCCTAGCAACACTGGTAAAGGATTGGCTGCAGAAGGACAACAGAGATTCAGGGATAAAAAGTATGGCACAGAGCAACAGGCAAGACTACCCCATACAAGACTCAACACAAGTGTTCAAAGCATTAGCTACATATAGGTAATTTGCTCTTACAGATTAATTTCTTCATCCTCTTCAAACCTGCTCTCCCAATCCAACAGAGGCAGGATATGGTCTGAAGGCAGGCAGCAATCTAGGTATGCAGTTCCAGCTAGCAATCTAGCGGGCAGAGTACCCTGCATACCGCCTTATGCACATGTTGTCAAGTCACTACCAATTTATGCTGACACCATCAATGGGTTTTCAAGGCAAGTGAGAAGCAGAGGTGGTTTGCCATTGCTTTCCTCTACAGAGTCTTCCTTGGTAGTCCCCCATCTAAGTCCCAACACTGCTTATCTTCCAAGATCTCACAAGATCGGTCTATACCATGCCACCTTCTCTCCCAGGATACTACCAACTTCCCAAATAATGGAAAGTGGGATTAAAATATAACTAATAAAAGTAACAACACCTGCAGAGTTCCTGTTACATTTGACAAAACGTCAAAGTCTCCCACATATATATTTATAGAAACGTAAAGCTGGAAGGGACCTGAGGGTAATCTAGTCCAATCCCCTGCAAGAAATTCACAGCTACCTCATCCCTTCACTCCCTCACCCACCATCAATGACTGCTGCTCTGTGCCCAGAGGAAGAATAGAGGATTCCTCTAGAATCCCTGGGCAATATGGCCTGGAGGAATATTCCTTCCTGATCCCAAAGTGGCAATCAGAATTACCCTGGGCATTTAAGAAAGGGCCAAAAGAGCACAGCACCAGCTTATCCCTTTCTGCCCTCTTTGCAATCTGCCGAATTTCATACTAAGTCATAGAATCATCACTGTTGACAGATGGCAGTTGAGCCTCTGCTAAAGAACCTCCAAATAAAGAATCCACTGTCTCTTTAGGAAATCTCCACAAAGTGCATCGGGTACTCAGAAAAGGGTTTTTTTCCTGTAGCAGTCCCTGGAACGTTGTGTTTGAACAGCCCATGCTGCAAAACCCTCTCTACTAGTGCCAAGTTTATCTGCAGAGGCGTCCCACTCCCCAGTCCCCCATATCAGGAACATTATGTGCTGGATCACATTGTACATCCACTCTTTTCTCTATCCAGCTTTCGACTGGAAATGCTAGTGACTATCAGCCCTCCACTTGAAAATGAAAGCCAGAAGATGCAAAGGTTCCTTCTTCCTTAATTTTTTTTAAATTTAGAAAACAAACTACACTGCCCACCAAAGCTGGAATTTGGGGATGTAAAAGGGAAGAAGAGTCAGCAATTGTCTGGTTCTGCTCGGCTGGGGCCAAGGACCTATATGCCAATGTCTGTTTTACTGCTTCCGCTGAGTAAAATTTCTAGGTCTTGGGTCAGCAAGAGAGGTCAAGAGGCCATCAGGGCTAAAAGACACTCAGCAGAATCAGTCTTACAAGGTGGTAGAGTCCAGTAGCACCTTTAAGACTAACCAACTTATTTGTAGCATAAGCTTTTGAGGACCACAGTTCTCTTTGTCAGACGATGCATCTGACGAAGAGGGCAGTGGTTCTCAAAAGCTTATGCTACAAATAAGTTGGTTAGTCTTAAAGGTGCTACTGGTTTCTTTACTATTTTGCAACTACAGACTAACACAGCTAACTCCTCTGGATCTAGTCTCACAAAGAACTCTCAGGACTATTTACATTACCACTGACAAGCCAGTGACAAAGACAGGTGGCTCCTCAAGTGGAAGAAGAAAAAAAAGGGGGGCATCAAAACAAAGAAGGAACAGCAATGGTGCAGGAAAAGAATTCTTTAATGACCAATATACAGAGCATATGCAAAGTGCAATACATTTTTGTTATCTAGAAACCTACACCAACATAGGCTTACATATATTAATAAACATTCCATATCTTACATTCACAAAAGATGTTTTATAAAAGCTCTTTAAAAAGTTACCATAGTGAAAACTTACTGACCTTCAGAATTCTTATGGATGTCTATTTTGTCTGTGCACTGGATGCAAAATGTATACTCCCCTTTTGTCACAATGTGGCATACTCCCATCACTGTGTTGGTGAAGGTTTCTAGATACCAAAAATGTACTGCACTTTGCATATGCTCTGTGTATTGGTCCTGTTTTTTTAAAAAAAATTAAATGTGTTTTATTTTATTTATTTATTTATTGCATTTCTAGACTGCCCTCCCTGCCAGACGGGCGGTGTAACAGCATACAATTTGTAACATGCAGTTTAAAAACAATAAAAACATAAACAAACATTAAAACACTATTCCATATACAATAAAATTTCTCAATTGACGGAATAAATATCAAAATACAGCATTTTAGGCACAGGGCTTGGCTCTTACATCATTCCCTGCGACATATGTATGAGCTCCTGCTTAGATGGTGGACAGTCTTCAGTGGTATGGCCGGCAAGAGGACAGCCTAGCCTCCAACAAATGCCTGGCGGAACATCTCCATCTTGCAGGCCCGGCAGAAAGATAAATCCCGCCGGGCCCTAGTTTCCTCAGACTGAGAGTTCCACCAGGTTGGAACCAGAACCAAAAAGGCCCTGGCTCTGGTAGAGGCCAGACGGAATTCCCTGGGGGCAGGGACCATCAGCAACTGCTTATTAACTGATTGAAGCGACCTCCGGGGAACATTTTATCATTTTTGGAATGATACATTAGTTACTTCTCATATATTGTTTTATTGGTAGAGCCCCCTGATGAAGTTAAGGCGAAATGTGTAGGGGTTACCTGATATTAAAGAATTCTTTTCCTGCACCATTGCTGTTCCTTCTTCAGTTGGGACCCAATTGCTAACCTATAGCTGCATATGTGTGGGTGTAGAAATGGATGGGAGCGTGAAGAAGAGCAGTAAACTGACTCCATACTTGTAACGCCAGATTAGAACAAGAACACTACTGAAAGGTGGTGACTGGCTCAGGTCTACTCTAAGAAACACCAAAGAGGTAGCCGCTACCCTGCTTGCCTCTTGGCTCTGGTGCAGAACCTTAGTTCAAGAAATTAATTGGTCTCAGAAAAATATGCCATAGTTAGAAAGCTTTGTGCTACAGCAGAAAGGTGGCCTCAGTTCAGAGATGATGTAGCTTGTGCCAGAGAACTGTAAACTTCCCCAAATCACACAAATCTCTTCAGCAAAGCAAAACATCAGTTCCTAGCCAAGTAGAAAGCCACGGGCACACCTACGCTAACAGAGATCAGCACAAATAAGTGGTTTTCACCTCCTCGTGTTGTCCTTCCAATGAAATTCCACAGATCTCTTTTCTGGAGATATTTTTTAAAAATGCATGGAAATTTGATCACAATATTCTACACACACACACCTTTTGTACAATGGGGAAAACATTTCTGCACAACTGTCACAGATGTTCTTAGATCCTCAACAGAATCACTGTGATCTGGATTCTATAGAAAGGCGATCAAAAGCTGCTCCGAGTTGATCGGTAGAAACAGCAGAGATCCTTGCTTCATGGCCTGAACCAATTGGGAGAGGAGGGGAGAACGCCACAACCTTCAGCTTACATTGCACCAGGCTATGTAAATGCAGCCAGGTCAGCTGATACTGATGCCCATATCACATGACACAACAGCGTAGACCAGACCATAGCCTGGCTGTCAAAGTCTGGCTATAGCCAAACCATGAATACTGTTTCAGGTAAGTTCACCGTCTTTAGTTATTTAGGAGGAATAGCCACTTTTTATGAACTAAACTACAGACAGACATCTGCGGTAATTTTTCAAGCAATGTTGGATTTATCAGGGTTGGGAGAAGGAGGCCAGGACCACCTGCTACACCATCCTTCCCCAACTGCCCCCTCCATCTGATGCCCCAGCTGGACAATTTTGCAACAGCTCTTCATTCACTGACCAACAGACCTGAACAAGCTACAAAACGCCCCCCATCCCAAAACACAATAGCATCACAAGCTAAGGCCACGCAGCAGAGTCTTAAAAAAGCAGCTAAGTCTGGAATCGCCCAGAAAGCAGGCCCAGGCGGTCAATGTTCTTATGCAGGACGCTGTGTAGAACACACAGGTATTTGCCAACATCAGCGTCTCTAGAAAAATCCCGAAAGAACAACCCCGTGGCAGCATCAAAGGTGAACTTCTGGGGCAGTGGACTGTTATCGCGTAAGTAGTCCCAGACACTGAGGAGCAAAAGGTGGACCTCAAAGGGTGCCAGCTGGTCAAAGATCTCGTGCATGTTGCTGAGAACAGGGGGAAGAAGGTGGCCTTCCCCCATGCAGGCCACCAGGGCACAGGAAGCCTGCAAGTGCCAGGGGGAGCTGACGGTGTCATTCTCCCGTGAAGCCTCCCAATGGGCCATGAGCGTCGCCATAAGGCCCCGGAGCAAGACTGAGCAATAACACAAAGCCGGCCTCCCTGCTGCTACTAAGTACAGAAGCTGAAAGAGCAAGGGGTTGTCACGGAAGCATCTCCCTATCTGGATGTCCCGCTCTACAGTGTTGCGAGTATGCTCTTCCGGAGGCCATGCCAGCTCGCTGTTGGTGACGTCAGGGCAGACGGTCTCCACCAGGACCACTGCCACTGTCTTTGCTGCCTCCGGACTGATGACAGCTATGGTACGCTGCGGGGACTCTGAGCTGCAGCGCCCTGCCCCACAACACCGCAGCAGCAAGCTCAGAAAGGTCTGAGCGTTGTGGGCAATCTCTTCTGGTTCCCGATTATACGGAGTGTGGGGTGGCTTCAAACCCTTCCCGATCACCCCAGCATGGAACACTGACCACACACTGCCTGAGAAGTTCACAGCAGCCATAAAGCGCCGGTTGATGTCCAGCAGGGAAACCTTGGCACCTTCCAAACCAGCGTCGTTCCCAGCAGCGGGAGGTTCAGCCACTCCACCAAAGAGCTCAGCATTGCCTTGGTGCAAGGATCCCTCCACCAAGTACTGGAGGATGGCTTTGCTGGCAGTGGGCGAGGCCCCGCTCAGACAACAGAGGAGGCGGCTCCCATAGCTGATGCCTGTAGAGCACTTGTAGAGCAACACCAAGAAAAAATGGTGCACAGCAGACCGGATGAGGAAGAGGAGATGAGCTGGCCGGATAGCTTTTGGCATGGGGCAAACAGAAAGCAGCAAGGAGGCTGCCTGGGCAACCTCAGGGTTGGGATGCAGCAGGAGCTGACCAAAATCATACAGATGCAACGAAACTGCCTGGCCCAGCTGGTGGCCCATGGAGGACGGACCCTCGTCCTCCCACTGCATGATCAAGGCCAGATTTTGGAACAGCTGAGCTGTGTGCTGCTCGGACAGACTGCCTGCATGAATCTGGCTCACACACTTCTGGACTGTAGTGGGTAAGAGGTCACTCATGCAAGAGCTCAGCACAGCATAGAGTTGTGTTGCTAGGCTCAGTTCCTCCTGGCTCTTGGCCAGAGTCAGTAAGTAGAAGAGGGCCTCGCTGGCGCAGCTCGGGGTGCAGTAAACCGATAACAGGACAAGCAGCTGGTGCTGCCACAGGAAACGCTTCCTCTCCAGCCGCAGTGTTTCGATGCAGAGTTCTTGCACGTGGCCCTTCAGCTCATCCAAGAAAGGCACAGCCCGGGGCGGAGTCTCTACCAAGCTGGCCGACCCTCGGTTGTACACCAGCTTCTGAAGGTTTAGGAGCAGCAGCTGGATGACGCGGTCACAAGCTTCTCGTACGCTGTCGTGGACAGCCAAGCCTGGGGTGGTGATGACAGAAGCGGGCATGGCCGTGTTGATGAGGAACTGGAGAGTACGGTAGGCACCTCCTGACGTCTGGCAGATAAGATGCACCACAATGCTCACCATGTTCTCCAGTTCCTCCCGAGGAAGTGAAGCAAAGTGTTGGTGGAGTTGGTTGAGTACGCTCGGCTTGAGGGAGTCCACGAGTTCTGCCGAGATGGTGCCCAGCAGAGTGGGGGACATGACAGCCAGCTGCAGCAAGAAGGGCACGGTGGCCTTCTGCTGCTGGTCCCGTGCGGGGCCCAGGCTCCCATGGAACATCCTCAGCAGCTCCTGCTTGATGCTCTCCGAGTGGCGAGAGGCCAAGTGGCCCAGGATGCCCACCACTGAGGCGATCTTGGGAACCCTCTTGTCAGCAGCAGTGCTGCTTGGGAAGAGAAGGAGGTCAGCTGAGGCTGTCCCATGCATGCAGAAATCCTTAAGGCCACAGGACAGCACCCGATTAATGATCGTGTTGGGGAAAGATGAGCCAATGTGGGCCACTACCCAGTCGAAATGTGGTGAGTGCTGAACGGAAGTGTCCAGGAGGGCATCCACGCAAGCGTCCGGACAGGTGCTGATCATAGATGAGAGGCACTGTGTGTAGATCTCCATCAGCGTCCGCGTCGCCTTACAAGACATCCACAGCTGCAGCAACTCATTGAGGCTGCTGGCATGGGGCACTCCGTGGCGGCCGGCATACTTACTGCTCAGTTGCCCCATCAGGTCGATAGACCAGGCTGAGACTAAGGCTGCCCATGCCTTGGGATTCATGTGGACAAACTCAGACAGCACAGCCTGGATCTCCTGAACCACATCGTCCAGGTTGGGACCCTGGGAGCGGACACAGCTCAGTCTACCTTCACTGTTTTCCAGTTCCAACAAGTAGGTGCACACATACTCATCAAAGACACCTCGAAGGTGATCCAGGACAGCACTGCGGGCAGGTGGGAGGCTGCGCAGCAGCAAAATGGCACATCGGGCATGCTCCTTGATGGTGAGCTTGTTACCATGTACGGGGTCTACACCACTAAGGAAGGCTTTGATCTCCTGAGCCAGCTCCTGGGAACTGTTGAAGAAGAAAAGGAAACAGTATCAGTCTTGAGTTCATCAGACAACATGCCAGGTAGAGATTTTGTGCCCAGGTCTATAAGTACCGTAAACTGCATATGGCCGTCTGAACATGCTCTCTGTAAATAATTAACCTATGGCATGTTTTGCTTCTACTTTATATTTGTATATCTATTTATGAACTTTTAAACCGTTTTAATGTCCTGCTTATGCTGGTCGCAGACCGTAATCAATAAACTTGAGCTGAGAGAACCCAAGCATGGGTATAAACCAGTTCTTCTTGAGAGGGAAAAAGTCACCCCTCATCATTGAGTTTCCTTTTAAAGGCATCCCCTGAGGTCAGATTAAGAGTTTACCCAGTTTTTGGACACTTACAAAAACAAGGGAGCAAGCCTAAGCATGGTTTATTCAAATGTAAGTCATTATTCAGCAGGGCTTACTCTCAGGAAAGAGTTTTTTCAATGGCAGCGTAAATCTGCTAATGCAAGAATCCTTACTTTGGTTCTCACCCTTCCAAGGGGCTTGCAAGTTCTAACATAGCACTAGATTGGTTGTGGAAAGTGCCCTCAAGTCACAGCCAGTTTACGGTAACTCCTGATGGGGTTTTCAAAGCAAGAGAGAGGTGGCTTGCCATTCCCTGCCTCTGCATAGCAACCCTGGACTTCCGTAGTGGAAGTCCCATCCAAGTACTAATCAGGGCTGACCCTGCTTAGCTTCTAAGATTTAATGAGATCAAGAGGACAATACTAGATTAAATTTGGGTAATTGCAACATTGTTAACTTACAAGTCTCCATGATCATCTTAAAATTGAAACAAATGGGACTAAACATCACGTCCTCCCACAAAAACTTTTAAAATTTTCCTTCTATTTCTATGTATATGCTATATATGTGTAGCCTATGGATGAGCTCTGTGCAGCTCTGTAAACAGTAACTTATCCTAGTAACTATATTACTTTATTGTAATTTTTTTAAAAAACTACTTCCACATAAGATGTAGTATAAATATGATCATATCGAGGTATCTGCACAAGAAAGTTTGGTTATAAGACAACAAGGAAAAGTGAACAAGTGGCAATGGTTTCCTGTGCAAGAATCATCCTGTGACACTGAAAGAGAAGGGAGAAACGTCCAGCAAATGGCATGTCCAGACAGCCTTATGGATAGAATACTGGATTTCAAAACAAGAAAGTTTTCGATTTTTCTGCTTTGACCTCCACCCGAAGCATTCTATTGGAACTCAAAATCTGCTACCCCATCAAAACAACAATATTAATAACAGTATCACATCACCCATGCATGGATCTTGTCTGCCTCTCCCAGATACTCATGAAGACTCATTACTAGCCATCCCCCCCCAAATCTGTGACATCTCCACCACTGCTCATTCCATATACACCCCAACCTTATACAATGATGTGAAGATCAAATCAAGAGTTAATATGCACCCTAGCCCACTAGCATAAGAACAAAGAAATTGTTTTGCCAGATCTAATCAGAATATAGTTTCCAGCAGTAGCCAGTAATCTGCCACCACATGGTACTCAATGGTGCGCTACTCGAGAGCATGAAGGTTCTTTATAGCTATCATGGAGGATAGATGGTGCGGTGTAGTGATTAGAAATGGTTCAGTGAAATCTGGGTTGAGTTTCCACTTGCCATTACTTACATGGGATAAATATTTAAAAACTTAACATTTTCCTCCTGCTGCCTGAAGTGACACCGTCTGTTCTATCAACATTCTATGTCCTCATTCCACTATGTATGAAGCCCACCCACACATCCTTTCCTTTTATTCCACTTTTCAGACTGTAAGCTTCTTGGGGCAGAGATCTATGAGCCCCACATACACAGAAGACATGATTAATGTAAGAGAAGGATCACAGAAATCTAAAGATCACTGGTTCTTCTTGGGCTCCCTTTCTGTCTAAAACCTACAACAGATTGTTGCAAGGATAAAATAGACTGGGGGGAGGGGGGACACCAGCATACATTCTGCTCAGCTAATCGGAGGAAGGAGGAGTGGGGAAAAACCTTAACATTTTATTCTTTTTTAAATCCTTTTTCCTATCCAGAAAAACCTAGATCCTAAAAGCTGCTCACAGAAACCAAATGCCAATACAAACGATGGTTAATATTAGACATGTTACTCGAGAAGGGGATTCCTAGCTGAGATTACTATTACAAAATGAATTGTTCTAATAATAATCAGGCAGGGTCCTGGAGAGGCGACATATATAGCTGGAGTAAAGCAACAACAATATAAAGTCTAATTCCACCCCCATCACCCAAGCCCCTAGCCATCGCCACAGGATCCAGCTTGCAGAGCATTTCCAGCCTGAGTCTTAAGAAGCGTCCTTCCAGCAGTGGGAGTCCCAGTTCCCTAATTGGCGGGGATACCTGAGCGACGGCGGGGCTGCTGCCGGTTTCGGGCTGGGGGCGGACCCTGGAGGCCCAACCACCCCTGCGGGGTCGCATAGAGCAGACATGCCGTCCTGGGGAGACAGAAACTGGGGAAGAACAAATCCCCCAGTTACTTTTGGTTTCTGCGCTTGCGTACAGAGGGGGAACCTACAGCAATGGGCGCGCTGAGTCACTGAAAAAAGGCCCCTCCGAGTTCTGCAGTCTCTAGCACTAACGTTCCGCTACCTTCTGTAGTCACCGGACAAATGGTTACAGCGCCCTCTACTAAAGGAAAGTATATTTACTGATATTCCCTTTAAGAAAACAATGGTTTTGTGTAAACAACAACAAGAAGAATGTTTGTAAAGCAACAGTCTCGCGATACCTCGAACACTCATGTTTATTGTTACAAAAGCTAGATTGTTGTTGTGCTGAGCTAGGGTTGGGGATACCAGGGTGCAAATCCTCACTTTGCCCCTATGAAGTTCCCTGGGTAGTTGAAGATCCGTCACTGTACTGCAAGGCAGTTGATGGATAAAATTGCAAAATAGTAAAGAGTCCAGTAACACCAACTTTATTGTAGTATAAGCTTTCGAGAACCATCTGACAAAGAGAGCTGTGGTTCTCGAAAGCTTATGCCACAATAAAGTTGGTTAGTCTTAAAGGTGCAACTGGACTTGTAATGATTTTAAGTGTGTGTGTGTTTGTGTGTGTCTAAATGCTTGGTGTGGTACAGATGAGGGGGGGTGAAAGAGCGGGATGAGTGAGTGAGATGATTGGTTGATGACGGAGAGTGTGGGTGGAGTAAACTGCTGTTTTTAATTACTGAGCAGAGAGAGAACATTCAGTCTGGGCAGAGCAGGCAACCTGTGTGGAAACTTTAGGGGATTCTCATACTAGTTCATTTAGGCAAACTGTGTGGAAGCCTGAACTGTGTGTGCCTGTGAGAGAACATTCATTCTGCTTTCTGGTTTTGACAGGCAAACTTTGTGTGCACCTGATAGAAAGTATGTGTATTTGAATGAGAGATTAATCTATCTGAAACAGGCAAACTGTGTGTGCGCCTGAGAAAGTTTATGAAGATTTGTGTGACTGAATTTTAAGAACAGAACTATCTTTGAAACCATCAAGCTTAAGTACTAAAGTGAAACCAATATGCTGCTTGTAAAAATAAAAGTTTATTTATTTTATCCTACGGTATCAGTCATTCCTATATATTCCATTCCTATCCTCATGGCCACATAGTCCCACAAAGGAGTCTGACAGTTGGGCATGTTATTAAAAGCGAAATTTAAATTAACTATTTTGGAATATGGTGGCAGCAATCTATCTAGAGGGTGTAAAAAGAGGGTTAAAGGAAAAATCTAAATGAAAAAGAAAGGCTCGTAACAGGACTCTTTACTATTTTGCAACTATGAGCTAACACAGCTAACTCCTCTGAATAAAACTGGAGCGTGAACCCGACATGTTGCCTGAGTTACTTGGAAAAATGGCTGACAAAAAGATGTTCAGCTTGGCTCCACTTGTTATCTGTGAAAGCTCCAGAAGGAGCACACTCAAGGCTGGGAGAGAATACGCTAGGAACTGATCTATGGCCTTCAAGGCTTCTTTCCTGGAGCCTGTTCCAAACAGGCTACTCCAAACACTCCCTCTGTCTCTTCAGATGGCCTTCCTTTCATCACATTCTTCTTTAGATTAAACAATGAATATGAGAATAGAGAAAGAAAATACCAGGGTAAATGCAACTGCCAAGATCAACTTTAGTTTTCTTTCGAGGACAAAATAAGGGAAACATGGCTTCCCCCCCGCCAAAAGTGAACGTTTACTTCATTAATATCTATCTCTGGGGCTCTGAACCAGTCCTGGGGATTTTGCTCTCAAGCAAGCCCCAGAGACTGGCTAGCCTATCAGAGTCCCTGGAATGTCCCTGGGAGGGAGTGAACCAGCCTCTGCTTAAGTAGGGAGAACAGAGAGGTTTTCTCTCAGATAAGGTTTTTGGTGGCTGTGGATAACAGGCTTTTTATTTTGGATTTTTAGTTAAGCATTTGGGTCAGGGTAGGGTAGGAACCTTGTTTTAAGGTATTAAACAAACATCCTGTGAAGGTCCTGCCCAAAATCTATCCATTCTGGTACTGATTCTGAGGCCATGTTCTCTGAAAGTTTGAAAGGGAGGCATGGTGAGTTGTAAGAGATCCAAGGTTGGAGGCCTGAAGAATTGCAACATAATGGATTATATTTTTATCCCCCTTTTCAGTAGGAAAAACCCTGCTGGATCAGACCAATGCTCCATCTAGTCCAGTGTCCTACTCCATGCAGCGGTCAACCAGTTGCCCTGATGGGCTGACAAACAGCATAGAAGACAATGCATCTTATCCAATGAATAAAAAAGCTTAATATGCTGCCTTCTAGTAGAGATTTGCTGCCTCCTTTGTATGGGTTCCTTTTACTCACTGTGGCTGTGAGCCACTGATGGACTTCTCCATGAATCTGTCTAACCCCTTTTAAAGCTCTCTTAGCTTATGGACATTACTATGTCCCCTGGGAGTGAATTCTGCAATTTAATTGAATTTCTAGGCTGAAGGAAGTAATTTGGAGGAAGGTGCAACTTAGGAATCTCCCAGTTTAATAATTAAAGCACTGACTCATTGCCCTCTCCCTTGGCTTTCCTAATGTAGTTTTGAATCTTACCCTCCTACCCTAGGCCCCTGTGTCCTGCAGGCTTACTTGGGAGAAGAATATAGGGACACTAATGAATTCAAGAAAATAACTGCTATGACCACAAGCAAATCACTTTTCCCTAGAGAGCCATATTATTGTTTCTTTTGTAAACATATGTTTGTATGTTTCTTTTATAAACCCCTATCATGTCCTTCATTAGTCATTTATTTTTGAAACCTGAAAAGTCCCATACCTTCAGACTTTTCTCACATAGGAAAGGTGCTAGTCCAACCGCTTAATCTCCATGGTTGCCTACTTCTGTACTTTTTCTAGCTGTGTAATATCCTTTTTGAGATATGGCCACCATAGGGCTGCCAGACCCCCGGTGGGGGTGGGGGATCCTTTGCCCCCACCCTCCCGCCCCTACTTACCTGGCCAGCGGGGGGCGCGCACCTTCCATGCGCTCCCCCCTGTGGTGCTGCGCGCCCCCACGCACAGCCGCTGCCAGGATGTGTTCTGGCCTGGATTGGGGCTACTGCAGAGCGCGGGAGCGTTCCTGCGCTCCGCAGGGGCCCACAATGGGCCCGATCTGCGCCCAAATGGGCCCAATCCGTGCCCATTTTGGTGCAGATCGGGCCCGTTTAGGGCTGCTGCGAAGTGCAGGAGCGTTCCTGCGCTCCACAGCAGCCCCCAATGGCGCAAGCCAGGGGGCTGCGTGATGACGTCGCTTAAAGTGACATCATCACGCTTGGAGGAGCGCGCACACACCCCAGTAAGAGCCAGGCCCCAATCTCCCACTGGGAGATTGAGGGGGCCTGGCAACCCTAGGCCACCAGCATGGGGCATGCTACAATCTACTCAAGATAAAGCAGCCAATAAGAACAGTGGTCTGAACCAGCCAACAGGAGCTCTACTGAGAACAGTTGAGATCAGTTAAAATCAGTCAGCAAAAGGGCTGAGAGTGTTCTGAGAACCTATTTTTTGAGGCAAGCTGAGAGATCCCTGGTGGACTGAAACTAGAAACAGCCACTCTGTTCCTTGAAACCACAAAGCTTTATTTAATGTGCACAGGCTCTGGGAGTCTCCTGCCATAGAAGCACAGAGCAAATCACATCATAACTTTTTATAATTTTTGCAACAAAAGGAGCGGGAAAAGGGAACCAATAGAAAAGTTACAACACAACTATCTCCTTATATGGGAGACTGAACAGTCATCCCAATGTTGCCAATTTACCCTTGGGCTTGGTGTATATGACCTGCTTATTTTGAATTTATGGCTCCACGTTTGACTTATATCAGGGCCTAGTTAGGAGTTGTGTTAGAGAAAGGGTTAGTCTAACAGAAGAGTGAATTAAAGATCTGAGATTAGAGAAGAATTCAGTCTAACAGGAGTGTGAATTAAAGATATGCGAGGCTATGAGGTCTTTGGTTAAGTTTCCTGAGGGGTTACAGCAGGCACCAGGGTTTTGCTGGGTCAGGCCTGGCATGTAACTTGCTGCAGAGCGCTGTGTTGATACGTTATATGGATGCCTGAGAGAGTGTACAACTGCAGCATATACTGTTTAAAAGATAACATTCCACAACTCTTGGTTAATATTTACCTCAGTTGCATGCGGTGTCCCTCCCTCAAATACAGTTAGTTCTTGTTCCTTTTAGGAAAAAAAAACCATGTTGTGTGTCTTAGTTTTACCTCCGTTATCAGTCCAGGCTTGGGTGCTTATACTTGGGCCTATATCCATTCCCACTTAACTTGTTTTATTGTTTTTTGTTTTTAATTTAATGACCTGCAAGGAACCCCCGTGCAGTGGCCTGTAGGCAGGAAATGTTATTGTGACAGGTAAGGGAAAATTCCTGTGGGACAATGGCAGACTAGTTCCCAGGAAATCTGTCACACATGGCGTTTGCTAGTTTAATCAACGTTGCACACCAACTTGACATCTTCATTGAGTTTACTGCTATAAACCCAAGATCTCTTTACCTCTCAATCTCAGCCAGTTCAGAAGACCCTGTCAGCACTGTTCCATTAATGCAGGGTTTTGGCTTTACCAGCCTGCCATACTAGGAAATGCTGGACTCCAACCCTTTAGGATAAGAATTTTTACTTATTAGGTTCCAATTCAATTTGGCTCAGTTTGAGGATTCCCTCTCCTATTCTTCCTCCTGTTCTGTTCTGTGAGGCTGATATTGATTGCTACTACATCCTCTGGTGGTGGAGGAAAGTGCCATCAAGTTGTAACCAACTTAATGGTGACCCCTGCTGGAGTTTTCAAGGCAAGAGACTAACAGATGTGGTTTGCCATTGCCTGCCTCTGCATTGCTTGTCTCTCCAAGTACTAACCAGGACTTAGTACTAACTACCCTGCTTAGCTTCTTAGATCTGATAAGATCAGCCTCACCTGGACTATCTAGGTCAGGGCACTGCATTGTTTATGAATGCTATTGTTGCCCATGTTCACAGCTTCTGCCTTTATGCATTTCTATGCCATGTTTTCAAACTGATGTTTAATTGTATTAAACCCAACAACCATTTTCCAAACACCCTACAATAATTAACAGTCTACAATATTGCTTACTTGTAATTTCTTATGTTTTAAATGGAAAATGATCTGCTAATATAATAGGCTAGCTACATCAGCCAAATATGCTGTACCCAGTTTTGCCCTCTTCATATGCTTTTCAGGTTCTCTAATTAAATGGGTTTCCTGAAGAAAAATCACCTGAGCCTTTTTAGCAGTTCTTTAATTACTCTCTAAGTTGGTCTCTAAGGTGCTACTGGACTTGAATTTTGCTCTTCTACTGCAGACCAATACAGCTATGCTCCTGAATCTACTCTGTTTATTATATATTTATTCAAACATTGTACATTCCATGTTAAAAAAATTTCATCTAATTATATAATTGATTTCACCCCTGTTGATAACCGTTATTACTTAGAACTACTCAATGGTCTTCATCCTCTATCTTTCAGTTATCTTTTTTAGTTTCTGTAGAGCATTGGCTCCCAAAAAATATGAGGCACACTTTCCAGGCTCCACCTCCGAAATCTCCAGGACTTAATCTATTTCTGCATTGGAACCATGTTCTTAGTAGTCCATCCCTCAAGATAAAAATGCCATCTTGCCTTTGAATAGTTTTAAAAAATGTTGTTAATAATTTCTTAATTCATAAATAATTATGAATTCTATCTTTGGTGTCAATTATCTCCAATTGTATTTTTTTTATTTGGATTTATAATCCATTCTGATATACAATAATGCAGCTGCTTGATGGTACAATTTAATATCTGGTAGCACTAACCTACCTTGTTTTTTCATCTTGTAATATTTTAAATCTTTTTCAATATTATTTTGAAAGAAGATGCCATCTTAGCCAGAAAAAAATCCCTAGGGTTTCCCCATGATTACTTAATCTTTTAAAAGACGTGACAAAACAGAAACACCACAGGGAAAAAGTTAACTTTACCCCATGGGTCGGGGGGAGGACCCACATACAAACAGGTGACTATAAACAAACAACCTGAGCTGCTCACCCTGTGGTGAAATTTCCCTGTTGAAGGGAACTCACTGCTGGAATGTCACTCTGAGGAAGTGTGAGCAGTCTGTCCAGCCTCTGCCGTTTTAATAACTGCTTATGATATAAAAATCATAAATCCCTTAAATCTTTTTTTTCATAACAACATAACATAATCTTGTGGACCTCAGTGTGGAACACTCCATCGTTATCTCTTGTCCCAGAGACTCCTTAACTTTTAGATCTTCTCCTTCATAACATAGACAATTTCCCTTTAGTCAGGGGGCAACATGGAGATTTCATCTTCAGTCAACTGGAGCACCTTCTTAACATATTCAGCCTCCTCATTTACTTCACCTTCAGCTTGTCTAGAACAGCAGATAGTTAGCTAATTAAGTGCACCTGGTGTTTGTGCTCGATTAGGCGACTCCTCCTCCAGGCTTAAATAAAAGGCTGGCGTAGATTGTAAAAAGGAGGAAGCTGAATCACAGGAGCACGCAGATTGAGTAATTATTTGTCTAGTGAGTTGTTTTTGCTAAGATGAGGCCAAGCCCTTTCATTTATTGCCATTGCTTTTGCCTCGAGAGTAAGCACTTTTATTTTCTAACCACTCTTTTGCGTTAATAAATAATTATCTTGCCCAGGGCTTTTTTTCAGCGGGAACGTGGTGGAACGGAGTTCTGGCACCTCTTAAAAATGGTCACATGGCCGGTAGCCATGTGACCATTTTTGCCAAGGGCAATTTAAACTTTAAAACTGTCTTGAGTGTCCGACTGCTGTGTGCAGGGTCCTCCAGACTAAGAACCGAGACCAGTGAGTCTCACATAAAACAGGCGGGGCACGCTCCTCTTAGAAGGCTTCTGGGACACTGTGAGGCTGTTAGCAGCACCAGAACCAGGCCCAGAGGGTTTGCCTACTCCCAGCTGCAGCCTTTCTTTTGGGCGTTGTTGAACCTAAATAGCTGCTTGCAAACGAAGAGAGGTTGATGTCTATTTCAAATAGATTTAAATGAAGCCACCCCTCCCCCAAAAGCGTTAAAAAAAGGGGAAGCACCACGTGCAAAATTAAAAACACCAAACAAACCCTTTGGGGAAAGGCTTTGTTTTCAAATTAAACAAAAAAGATTTTCCCCCATTCAACACTATATAAGAGACCAAGACTTAATTGCAGTAGAAGCTGAATCCCCCCAAATATATTCCCCTCTCTTTATTGCCAGAAAGCCCTTGACTCTAATGCACCTTCATTTGCATTAGAGAACCAACCAGCTGAGCAAAGTGTTACCGGATCCTGCCCGGGAGAATGAGTCATGAAAGCAGTGTGAAAGCAAGCTGAGTGACCGGGTGTGATTGGCTCCTATTTCTCCACGCTGCGGAATGTGCTTTCTTTAACAACAAAAGTTCTTGTGAGTCATCCCCGGTACATTCCAATCTCTCCTTTTCCTATTGATTAAATCCTATCCTGCCTTCAAGGGCCATCAATCAGCTGTGATAAGTTTAAAACTTCATCCTGGGAACACCTAATCAGATCTCTAAATTCATCAGCTAAGCTCTGAGAACATTTAATTAACTGCCGTTTCTTTGTAAGACAGCAGAAGAAACCAACCCAATTCTTTTGCTACACCCCGGTAGCATCAATCAAAGGTACTTAAACCTTTGTCATTCCCAACAGATGACCTTTAAGGTTCTTTGTCCTAATGGCTGAAGTGCTCTCCAGCCTCAGGGCTCATTTTTCTTAAAAAATATGGTCTGTGCCTCACTCAAATTGTGCACACTTATTGGGACCAAAGCGTAGTGCCCTCAGAGTCACTCTCTCTCTCTCTGAGCTTTCCTCCCTGGCCAAAGATGCAGGAAGTTTGAAGCCCTCTTCCTCCGAGGAGTGCTCTATACCTCTGATAGGTAATTATCTCCTGAAAATCCCTGAAATCTATTCCAACTTCTGACTGATTTCCTAGGACTCTTGTTTGCTTGTGCAAACTGTTTATTTGCCTCTTGTGTGAGAGAGTTTTCTCCTTTATAAAAACTACTCTTTGTTTTAGAAAACACGTCTTGTCAATTTCCTTAGGGAAGGGACCCCATAAAAATTGGTGGAGGATCTTGCTTTGTTACCCCTCTCACATAGCCTTCTCCTTGCTGCTAATTCCCCCCAACTCACAAGGAGACCCATTCCAGTAACAAAAGAGGGGTTCAGAGTGACAGAGAGGAAGCCGGCTCCTGCTCTGTCACTCTTTGATAGAACATTATTTAGAGTGGGGTGTTGCTTGGCTGACAGAAGGGGGGGCAACTTGAAGCAAGGAGGGGACATTTCCATGCTCACTGGTGGCCTTTCTGTAGCAGGATTCAAGCACAGACTTTGCACAGCTTAAGTCATATGGTTGTGCTATCAGCAACTCATTCTAGAGGTTTCAGGGGAGAGCAGGAGGGGACAATTGTTCACTTTTGAAGCAGTAACTTGGCTACCACTGATCAGTCTTCACTGTCTATTGCGCAACCATGGGCCCATCTAATTCCAGAATGCATTGCAACATTTAAGCCATATGAGACCCCATGATAGGTGAATGAGGTTTTGAAATCTCATCTTGCTTAGCCACTCACAGTATTGTGAGCCATCCAAAAGTGCTGGACAGAATGACAAGCCTGAACCAGCTAGGAATATCCTCTGCAGAATTGCATCTTTGAAATTACTGCTTAGTATGTGCGCAAATAAGTTTCCAAATGCAAATAGGAGAATAGGGGCATGAATAGGTAGGATTGAATACAGGCAACCTTCCCCACAGGAGGATCCCATGGAATTCTTATGAGGATGACAACAATGCTGAACTGGACCTCACAGTTTTTTGGAAAGCAATAATGCATTACACTCCTAACTTTTTTAAAAAAGTGCCTTTGAACCAATCCATACCCACAGTGGGAAACCTGGTCAGTTGAATATATCCTTCTTCCTCCTACTTTCATGGCCTAGGAGGAGGTAACTGGTGAAAGATGAGGATCAGCCAGACAGATACGTGGACAGAGACGTTTTGTTGCACAAACCAACACAGCCAGACATATGTGTCCATTGTTAGTACCCAATAGAAAGGCACGTAGAAGTCAGTGATACAGACACCAATCCATTGGGAATTCCAGAGGAATGGATAAACCAGTTCTGTTGAGTACAACAATATGCTAAGTACTGAGTCCCCAAAGAAAAACAGTGTTGCACTTACCTGTAACTGTTGTTCGTCGAGTCTCTTCTGTGCAGACACACATTGGGACTGTGCACGCGCAGGCCTAGTGCAGAGAGATTTCACTAGCTTAAAGTCTGTAAAGGGGGACGCTCGATGCTGCTGCGCATGCAAAGTAGTGTTCCTGCCAAAAACGCAGTTGTTAGGGCGAGTGTCCTCGGCTTCCCTCAGTTCCCCTGAGCTGCCAGAGAAAGTAACCATTAAATAACACTCACAGCAGGGCAGGAGGGAGGGAATGTGTGTCTGTACAGAAGAGACTCGACGAACAACAGTTACAGGTAAGTGCAACACTGTTTTTCTTTTTTTTTTTTTAATAAAAATTTTATTGGTGAGATGAAATGTTATTGATTATACAAATTCCCCATCTAATCAAAATTATATCAACCCCCACCCTTCCCCTCTCCTTATTGACTTCCAACAGCTTTCCAACCCCTAACCCATCTTATTATTTAAATTAATTTTAACTATAATTTTCTAAATCTTATACATATTATATCACTTATTCTAAGCATATTCAAATTATTCTGTATCTCCAATTTTCTAATATACCAGTCTACATTTCACTATTTAAACTATCTATTTTTAATACGATTTCCTTATTACTAATATTAGCTTTGATTAATTAATAACTAAATTTCCCCATTAGTGGTAAAGTTACTTCTCTCCCCCCTTAATAAAATCACATATTAGTAATTCTCAAACTGCCACAGTTCTCCTTTCACATCCCATTTTTTTCTAAATATTGTTTCAGCTTCTCCCAGTCTGCAATATATTCTCCTGGGTCAAGTTCTTTCAATTTTCTCATCATTTTGTCCATTTCTGCCACGTACAACAGTTTGTAAATCCAATCTTCTATAGTTGGTATTTCTTGTACTTTCCATTTCTGCGCGTACAAAAGTCTTGCTGCTGTAATCGTGTAAAATAGCAATGTCCTATACTGCTTTGGAAGATCTTCCATTCCCAAATTCAGTAGCAGCAATTCTGGGTTCTTATTTATTTGAACTTGCAACACTTCATTAATTATTTCAATTATATCTCCCCAGTATTGCTTGGCTACCTCACAAGTCCACCACATATGATACAATGATCCTTCATGCTTTTTACATTTCCAGGATTTATCTGCCACAAACCAACATGGCAAACTCCTTTGAAGCCTCACACAAGCCAATTAATCTCCATACCAAGAGGAGATGTTTACATTTACTAGCAAAGGAATGTTTTGGTTCCATCCCTCTCTCTCCCCCCCCAACTGCATCCTCTCTCCACCCCTTCTCCCCCCTCCGCTTCTATATTTGACCAGTTTCTGTACCATGCATCTGACGAAGAGAACTTGATTCTCCAAAGCTTATGCTACAATAAAATTGGCTAGTCTTAAAGGTGCTACTGGACTCTTTTTGATCTTGTTTATATATGAATCTCGTAAGATGTTCAGGCGATAGGTTAGAAGGGTTGGTGTCAGCTAGATCCATTAGGGACTTTAATGTGTCATCCTGCTTTTTGTTTGGCTATAAATTGAGTGAATCCCTTGTGTTCCCCCTGAAATCATAATGGACCCCTCCAAACAAACCTGTTCTTTAACTCCCCCCACAAAGCTTTAATTATTCTCTGAGCTTTTCTGGGTGTCCACCCCTTGTTCTTGGAGATGTGGAGATTGCTACATTTTAATCTGCATATAAGTGTTCACATTCACCTTTTCCACATGCTTTGTAAGGTCATTATCCAGGGCCACTGGAACAGGGCTCTCATTCGGCATATCCACTTCCCAAAGTCCTTGCTAGTCTTTGTATTGTGTATTAACTTCAGCCACAGATATTGGGAAAGCAGGACCTCCTAGCCTTTTAATTATCATGCTTTTCCCTTCCAGTAGCCCCTCTGAGTTCACCAAGTGTGGTTTGCTGACATTTTCTTCAGCGCATAAATCCCTCTATGATAACACTCATGTTATTCACCTTGTTACACGCAAACACGTGTCCTGAACTGCTTCTAGGCCAAACTCAGAAAAAAAGCAGATGACAGAGTCAAGGGTAAAACTTACTGGTTTATTCGAATAGATGGAAGAGAGTGGCTAGAGAGTGTAAGGCCTTCAGAACCCAAGTGCTCTTCAGCGTTTCAAAGCCATTACACAAACCTTTATCACCTTAGCAGAAATTATGCATTCAATAAGTTACTGGTCAAGTTAGTTACATGTACATATGACCTAACGTCATTCCATTGGTTTGGCGTAATTAGGGGTTGTCCCGTTACTCAATTAACACTTGCAAAAGTTGTTTATCATTTCAAAGAACAAACAGTCCTTTTCTGGCACCTGTAGTATCAATAAAGTAACTATCCAGTAACTGAGTGTCATCCCCAAGGCCTTCAGTTTGCCTGTTCCCATCCCTTAACACTACAAGAATCAATTGTTAGTCTTCGATCTGTTACCATCAGCATAAACAAGTACCCCAATATGTAGCATATGCTTGGCTATTCATCTTTCCCAAGAAGACAATGAAGAGAGTTTAGCTAGAGCTAGTACTTTGTTATCAAGATTTGAACGTATCTTTTGTGACTTGGTAGAGACCAGGCAGGATAGGCAAGTTGTTTTGTATCTCTAGAATGCACTTTTGGGGGGCGGGACGCCGCGCTTGGTAATGGTAGACGCCTGAAACCAGAGCTCCGTCCTACCATTCCTCACCCCAATCCGAAATCGACTCTCAGTGAAAAACTAGAGCATTACAAATAATGGGAAAAACAGGAGGAACGAAGGGCAAAGTATCGACACTGGCTTCTTCCAGCTTAACAACTCACCAGCCATCAGGAGACACCAGGGCCTGTTCCTGTGTGTGTAGTGGTGAAGAACCTAAAATGGCTGCCGTTGTGAAAGAACACGCCACAACTGAGCTACAGGTAATAGAAAGTGAAATTAACACTAAAATAGACCAACTTGAAGATAAAATTGCTGCTAGAGTGGAGGTACTGCTTAAGCAGCAACTTACAGAAATTAAGGAATCACTCCACCAGACTGCCCAAACCACAGAAACAGCCCTTGAAGTGAGCAAATCGCTACAATTCGAAGTCCAAAAGCTGCAAGCAGGAGAAAAATGGTCTAGAGACAAGTTAATGGACCTAGATGACAAAATGTGGGAAAATAATTTGAAGCTCCGTGGGTTTGGTGAGAAGGATGAAGAAATTATCTATCTTTTTGGCTCACTGGCTGGCATCCGAACTTAAATTTGAAGAAGGGGTGGAGCCTATGATAATTAAAGCTTATAGAATAGACACAGCAACTAATACTAATGGCAGAGACATCATAATAAAGTTCCTAGATTACCGCTCCAAAATAAGAAAATTACAAGAAGCTAGAAAACACGGATTCTTAACCTTTCACTCAAAAAAAATTCAAATATTTCAAGATCTGTCTAAGGAGACCCTGGAAGCAAGGAGGGAGCTCAAGCCGATAATCAGCAAACTACAAGAAGCAAACATTCGCTATCGATGGATCTCTTCTACAAAAATCTTCATTAGGCGACAAGGCAAGACCTACCAGGTTTCAGACCTTGAGAGTGGCTACAAGCTTCTGCAAAATCTCGACTTAGACGCCCAGAAGATGCAACAACAGGACTCTGGCAAGGAGAAGATCTTCAAGCAATCCACATTAGGATGCTGGAGCAAAATAACTGACAAACAATTGGTCTGAATTGAGGACTTGTGTGACCTCTTATATTACTTAAATAACCCATTCTCAGCTGCCTGAGAGTAAAATTATAATTCCTTTATGAATCCACATGCTGGATCAGGGGGGGGGATGGGGGATGGGATACCTGGTTTCTTTGCCCGGTTGGGTGGTTTAATTCTCCAGGTATAGGACTTATCTTGTCCTATTTTGTTGGATTTTTATCCAGCAAGCCAGGGGAAGGTTGAGCGAGTTGCTCAAAACTGTTTGTATGTGTGGTGATCTTGTTTAATTTTTTCCATTTCTTGTCTTTATCTTTCCCCTTTCCTCATTTCTTTTACTTCTCTCTCTTTTTCTCTTGTTGTAATACTCCCCAATCTCCCAAAGTTTAACTGAACACTAAGAATTTGCAAAGTTTTTAAGTTAGGGAGGCGGGATTTAAATCTTCCTTTGACATTCTAACCATATAGGAGCTGATTTGTTTATAAGAAAACAGAACGTGATGGTGATAGCATTTGATTCAAATTAGGAAATAATTTCTATAAATAAGAAGTTGCATTGATTGTTGTTAACAGCGGGTTCTGCTTGCTATAACTCTGCTAATTTTGTTTTAATATGTCACTTAAAACAATATCTTTCAACTGCAGAGGCTTGAATAATAAGATAAAATGCAAAAGAGTACAAACATCGCTACACTCACAACGCCCTGACATCTTATTCCTCCAAGAGACTCATCTTAGATCTCCAACGGCTCCAGTATTTCATTCGACATGGTGGGCCCAACAATTTCAGGCTCCAGGTAACTCGAAATCGAGAGGGGTAGCCATACTTCTCTCAAAAAATGCTAACTTTACTTGTGAGGCAACAGAAATAGACCCAATGGGTAGATACATATTTGTTAGGGGTTTATTACACACCAAAAAATTTACTTTAGCCTCAGTGTACGCCCCGAATCAAAACCAAATTTCTTTTATCTCAGACACCCTAATCAAACTCCAAGCATTTCAAGTGGGTGAAATCCTTTTAGATGGGGACCTCAACATAATTGCGGGCCCCAAATTAGACAGAAGCTCTTCAAAGAAATCTCGGGGCAAAATTACTAGGAAAGCCCGAGAAAAAAAATCTGACCTTTTAAAGTTACTGGATCAATATAATCTAATAGACCTGTGGAGGAGACAGCATCCAGGAGAGAGAGATTATTCTTACTTTTCTGAATGCCATAATTCATTTACGAGAATTTACTATATATTAACTACAGCACTTTACTAGACCATATCACATCTTCCAAAATAGGACTGAAACAATGGTCTGACCATTACTGGATTGAATGCAATTTGACTTTAATAGATAATCACCCAAAATTCACGCATTGGTCTTTAAACAATTTTTTTTTATTTGAACAAACTGTTTATGATAAAATAAAATCTAATCTTCAGTCTTATTTTGAGCTCAGTGAAAATTGCGGCACCATGCCCAATTTTGTGTGGGATGCAATGAAGGCGGTGATCCATGGTAGTTATATATCAATAGCATCGGCCTACAAGAAAAAGAAAAATTCTGTTAGGAACGAACTAATTAAATGTATTACAGAATTAGAAACACAACATAAGAAAACCTGTAATAAAAAAATTTACCGCCTGTTGATGGAGGAGAGGAGGAAACTGGAGGCTTTAGAAATTTCCAAAATTCAGAAGAATCTACTCTTCCTCAAACAAAAATATTGGAAGAAATCCCCCAAAACTTTGAGATTATTGTCATGGAAGGTCAGGCAGAAAGTGTCATCAAAATTTGTTAATTCTATTAGAGATCCAAAAGGTAATACCCATACTGATTCTAAAGAAATTATGGAATTTTTTAAAAAATTCTGTAGCAACTTATATAGATCTGATTTCCCTTCCCAGGCTACAATATCCGCCTATTTAACATCTAATGGCATAGTAAACAAACTTTCTAATGCTCACAGAGAGTTCGTGGATGGACCCATAACTGAACAAGAAATTATATCAGTAATTAAAGCCCTCAAAACTAACAAAGCCCCAGAGAGGGATGGTCTCCCTGCAGAATTTTACAAAAAATATAGTGATATTTTAGCATCCCCACTAATGAAGGCATGCAATTATGTTTTAGACAGTGGTTCTCTGCCTCCATCATGGAGAGACTCAAACATAATAATTATACCTAAACAAGACAGAGATCCCACCAATCCTGGCTCTTATAGGCCAATAGCTCTTTTAAACCAGGACGTCAAAATTTTTACGGCAGACTTAACGGCCCATCTAAATAAAGTGATCACCAACTATGTACACCCAGACCAAATGGGTTTCATACCCAACAGGCAAATGACTGATAATATAAGGAAGTCATTAAACATTATTAGTTATTGTAGGAAGATGCAAAAAGAAGCGCTAGTAGTGGCTTTAGACATTGAAAAAGTCTTCGACAGATTGGAACCCTCTTACCTCCAAACACTGTTTGTCCACATGGGCTTTGGGCCTAAATTCCTCACAGCTATCCAAACAATTTATGCTTCCCCAAAAGCCCAACTAAAGATCAATGGGCGGCAGTCTGAAGAGTTTGTTCTATCACGAGGAACTAGGCAAGGATGCCCGCTGTCGCCTCTCCTGTTTGCGTTGGCGATAGAACCTTTGGCCACTCTCATTAGACAACAGTCTTCAATTAAAGGGGTCACAATTGGGAAAGAAATGTACAAAATAAGCTTGTTTGCTGATGACTTAGTATTATACATAACGCAACCTAATACATCCCTCAAAATGCTTTCTTCAATGCTTACAAATTTTAGTGCAGTGTCAGGACTGTCCATTAACCAGTCAAAATGTGAAATCTACCCAATCAACCTCAAGCTACCCCAGATAGAAATCATTAAACAGCTCTACCCATACAAGTGGGTGAAAACCTCATGGAAACACCTGGGGGTCAGGATACCTCTTAGTTTGGCTGACATCTCAAAATTTAATTATGAAGAGCTGATGCATACTCTTTCCACCACATTTAAAACCTAGAATGATAAGTGCTTATCGCTGTCAGAAAAAATAGACATACTTAAACAGTAAAATTGCTTTGGCAAGATTAAGTTTTCAAAACATTGATCATGGTTCTTGTTTGAGTAGACAAACCATGACTCCACCAATAACCAGGTTAGGATGGTCATGAGGATTCTCTAGTGCTTTAAGGATATTGAGCAAAACCATAAGCCCATTACCATTTTTTGAGACTGCACATACATTTGAAGTTCAAGCAGAGTCGGAAAAAGATATTCTCACTCACAAGGGGCACCCTGACATACAACCACAGCTTTTGTGTTGTGGGAGGATTTCTATTTAGAGTTCATTTCTTGAAGTGTCATCCCCCCTGTGCCAAGAGAAGAAGAGTTCCTTTGAAAGACGTGTGAAACACTAAATGAAAATCCCATGGAATGCTCAGAGAGACATTTGGTGCTGTGCATCATGCATTGCGCCTTTGAAACCACTGCTTGGGGAGGCTTGCAAACAATCGATGAGAGTAGCATGCCTTGGGCATCTGTGCACACGTGCATGTCAGTGGACCTCGCTTGTGAAAACTTGGTTTTTTTTATCAGATAAAACAACAGGTGTCCAGTACAATTAACATAGAAGTTGCTGTGACTCTGACCACGCATTGAATAGATTTAGTTGTCTAAGGTTAACTAGGTACTCACATGCATGCCGCCGTTCTTCCCAATTCAGTCTTCCAGCAGCCTCCCAAAGTCTGAACATGCTTCCAAAGTGCAGAGGCCTGCCGCTGTGCCGGGAGATCCCCTGCCATGACTCCAGTGCCTCACAGAAGGAGACTTTGACCCTCTTGAATTTCGACCGACACTGGTCAGGGGTCCTCTGTAATCTCCGGGCAGCAAGTCTTCTTGCGATGCCAAAAAAAATAGCCCGGGTGGGAAGGTGGGTGCTAGACATCAAGCGCACCACCTTCCCACTGCTAGACACAATGTCCAGCAGGGTCTCGACCTCCTGGTCGCTCCAGAAGGCACCGCGTCACCTGGGAGGCATTATGATGATTTGTCGTAATAACGACCCTAGAGGCTTCTGCCGCTTCTGAGCATGCTCAACAGTTTTTTAAGCAGGAAAGTGAGTTCAAAGTTCGCATTGGAATTTCCTCTTAAACGATCTGCTGCAATGGTCTTTTGAAGTTTTTTTTTTGCTTGAATGAATAAAGAAGGTTAAAAGGTCTTTTTTGGTCTGTCAGTTAATTGGCATACCTCATTGCAGCTGCTTCACTTTGGCTGTTGGTCAAGAAAGCACTAGCTTCCAAGGTCATCGCTGGGTGGCATATAATTTCCAACATGGGAATGTATTTATGTCTTTTCCACCCTGTGCATGGCACCTTCCTTTTTGTCAAAGCAAGCAACATCTGATTGTAGCCAGCAGGTTATATTCTCAGTATAAACCTTCTTATGTCGTTATAATGAAACTACACGGATGCTCATCTTCATCATTGTATAATTTTTCTTTTTTATGTTAGGTAACTCTGGGTTTTTGGAATGTGGCAAGGGCTGCCAGAAAATCAATTCCTTCCCCTGGTCAGTCATTTTTTTGGGGGGGGGGGGGAACGGAACACAATGGTAAGAAACACAAATAAGAAACCAAGCCCACAAATTGTGTTGACAAAGCAAGACTGTCAGCATGCCTGCAAATGCAAAGATTCACAAATTGTGTAATTGTATGACTCAGACTAGCGCCTATTCTGAGAATCCACAAATGCTGCCTGGGCATCCCTTACTAATTTCCCCCCCTCCAGCAACTTTAACAGCACGCAAGGGAAAGTTGATTTGCATCCCTCCTTGAAGCGGGGGGAGAACATGGGGGATGCAGGAATTCATTCAGGTGGCAATACGAAAAGAGCGATTCTTTAGGGGTGCTTGACTTTGGCTGTTGATTAAGAAAGCACTCGCTCCCACGGTCATCTCTTGTCAGCATATAACCTACAAATGTGGAATCTGTTCCACCCTGTGCATGTCACCTTACTCTTTTTCCATGCATGGTGCATCCCTATGTGAACAGATGATTGATTTCTCGGAGTGTATAAACCTTTCTTCTTATGTCGTTATAACGACAATGCAGGGAAGCACAACTTCAAAATTAAATTTTTTTTATTTAAGTTTCTGGAAGCCCTGGTTTTCAGGAGTGTAAGAAGGGCTCCCAGAGAATCAATTCCCTCCCCTGGACAGTCAGAATTAATTTTTTTAATGATTGGCGTTTTTTGGGGGGGGGGGGAAGGAGTTTATCAGTAGGTGGTTGAAATCATGTCCAAGACAACACTGACACCTGAAACCCATGAGCACCATTTCAGCTTCATGTTGAGCCATGACCTTGTAAGCCTACCACAAGCTTTATTTTCACCACCATCCTCCCCCACAATCAACAACACCCACAAATGCATTTCCAAAAGGTGTGCAAGGAGAAAATAAATAACTCTATTTTAACAGGAACAAAATTTATCTTTACTGTAAAGAAAGCAAATAATCCACGCAGCCAACAAATTGGGTTGCCAATGCAAGGCTGTCATCATGCCTGCAGATGCAAAAATTCACAAATTGTGAATTAGCTCTAATCATTCTAGCGTTGATTGTGAGAATCCATAAATTCAGTGAGGGCATCCCTTACCAACTTCCCCCCCTCTAACAAGGTCTTGTTGCTGTCCAGCGACTCTAAGCCCTCCTCTAGCAACATGACTGGTGAGGGGTTTTTCAGGTTGCCTAGGTACCGCTGCTCTCGTGCCTCACAAATGTTGTGGAGGATAACACAGGCGGTTATAATTGTTGCAACGTTCTCCTCCCTGGCCTTCAGTCTGTAGAGAAGGCATTGCCAGCGTCCCTTCAAACGGCCAAAACACTTCTCCACTTGATTCCTGGCTCGAGAGAGGCGGCGGTCGAAGTTATGCTCCCTTGGTGTCCTGGCCAGCTTTCCGTAAGGCTTCATAAGCCATGGCCTCATGGGATATGCACCATCCGAAATTATAATGGGTGGTACAGAAACACCATTAAGGTGCAAAGTGGGGTTTCCTGGAACAAAATTTCCACTGTCCATTGCCACACAGATACATGAATTTCTAAACACGAAGGCATCGTGGTTTTTACCACTCCATCCGATTTCAACGTCAACAAATCTTCCAGTGTGGTCCACTGTTCCCTGCAGCAGCATGGATGAAAATTTTTTCCGATTCCCGTATTGCTCGGGGCTTCCCCCAGGAGCACAGATAGGAATGTGTGTCCCGTCAATGGCCCCAATGCAGTGAGGGAATCCAAGCGCAGAGAATCCATCCATAATCTGGAATAAACGACACTGGTTAGTTTAGGCAAAGAGAGAGAGGTGTATGACAATAGTGGCAACAATTTGGAAAAATTGCTTGGATTAGAAATGATCCAGTATAGCACTTTTGAAAAAGGGAGATCCAATGGAAGTCTCTTATGGTACATTTTTTGGGGGGAATTCAGCAATGATGTTATAGCGTCATAAAAGAAACAATGATAAAAAAAATAAGGAAGGGGGGGACTACCTTGCCAACCTCTGATCCCAGGCACACAGTCTTTGATAGAAGTTCAACTTCCATGGCTTCACAGACCTCCAAAACGATGGTTGCCACTGTCGATGCTCCAAGACCGAATTGATCACCCGCAACGCGGTAGCAGGAACCGGTGGCAAGAACCCAAATGGTCACTGCAACGTGCTGCTCCGCGGACACAGGTTCCCTCATATTGGTGTGCTGCCGTTCAAGTCTGCCGCGGAGCACGCCGACTAGCTCCATGAAGGTTTCCCTGTCCATTCGGAAGCATTCAAGCCACTGATCGTCATCCCAGGTGGTGAGAACGATCCTTTCCCACCAGTCCTGACTTCGCTCTCGTGCCCAAAATCTTCTTGGTGCCTTCAGGCTGGCCAGGGAATGCCACCGTTCACGGTACCTCCGTCTACTTCCCTTCCCGCCTATGATGCCAGATGGAGTTTTTTGTTCCAAGGAAAAGAACAGTCTTTCCGCAGCCATTCTCCTCCGACGGAGGGATCTCAGATGTGCAAGGCATAGTGTCAGTGTACTCTGCACCATGAAAGCAACCAGCTGCGCCACCAGAAGAACAAGTTCTCTCTGAGGAGCCATGGTTGAGTCTTCAGCGATGGGGATCACGTCAGACAGGGATTTTTCTCTGGACGAAGGGATCTTTATGGAAGTTAAAATTTGCCAGAAAAACATTATCATCCAATGATCTGGCTGGTCAATGAGCGGGAAAACTTGGCCCGCCTATCAAGCTCGTTAGAGGTTGGGCTATCGTCAAGGTTTTACATTGTTATTTCGCTATAACGCAATAAAACGGAAAAAAAAATTTAAAAAAAAGGAAGGAGTATTTTCTGTGCCAGCTCGATATGCCGGCACAGAGCGCCACGGTGTGAACAGCTTGAAGCGTGAGGGGACGAAATCTGACAGAAAAATGCATCATGTAACGACAGCAAAGATAACGCTATATGCTGAATATGCCCGTGTGACGACGGCCATGGTTGATTGGTATATGGTAGGCTATTGTAAGCAGAACACTATGAAGGCTGTATCCCTACCCTTTCCCCCCTTTCCCTTCCCTCTGCTGTACTTCCCTTATTGCAACCTTTATTAACTGTGTGAACCCGTCCCCCTCCTGTTGTATATGCACCTAAAAACCAATAAAATCATTTTTTTTAGTTGCTTCTGACTTATGGCGACTCTATGAATTAGTTACCTCCAAAACATCCCATCATTAACAGCCTGGCTCAGATCTTGTAAACTGGAGGCTGTGGCTTCCTTAATTGAGTCCAGCCATGTGTCCAAAGAGAGTAACTTTGCCCACCTGGAACCCTTCCTGCCCCCATGAGTGACAATAGCAGTGACACTGCAAGCCTCTGCCCCCTCCAAGGCACCAGAAACAACTGCGGAAGCCATGGCAGCAATGGTTCCCACAACCAGACTCCCCCTGCCCACCATGGCAGCTGCCCCAGAGCTCAGCACACACCCTGCAGGGGCAGGTCTGGCTAGCAAAGCGGCAGGGGGCCCTAGTCCAGTGGCCCAGCAGTGATGGGGTCAACTTGCCAAGCTGGTAGGACACAGCCCAGTCATAAGATGACCATGTTGCCTTGTCATGAAGCAGCTTTGTAACTCAAGCCCTGGCCTCTCAGGTGACCAGCTTGACACGTGGGAGGCCAATCAGGGCCTGCCCTTTAGTCAGCCTGCTAATGAAGCTAGAGGGGAAGGGGGCCAGCCAAGGTGGGAACCAACCTCCTTCCCAGCCCATTTGTGGGCCCAGGTGGGCTGAGGGGAAGGCAGAATGAGAGACGGCCCTTGGTATGGGTAGTGCTCTTCCCAGGTGGTGCTCCAGCAGCTGGCCCTGGAATTCACCCATGCCTTGGGGATGGTATAGGGGGGTGGGGCTGGAGTTAAGGGGGGCATAAAAGGGTGGACTCCAAGGATGAGCCATGGAGGATGCCGGGAGGGGCTGTAAGGAAGGGTGCTGTATAGGAGAAAGAAGGCCTCAACAGCCCTTCCAAGAGGGGTGGCATAACCCTGTCCTGCAGCTCCATTTCTGAGGCCCCAAGAAGCCCTGAGGACAGACCAGCAGGAAGGTAGAAGGGTGAGAGGTGGACCCAATGACCCCCTGAGGGACCGCACCATCTCATTTTAGGTCGTCTTCTTTTCCTGCTGCCCTCCAATTTAACCATTTAGCTTTTAGGGAAAATTCAGTCTCGAGATGATCTAGAACCTACTTATTTGTCTTTTTGGCCATCATGGTATCATGATGGGGACATGAGCCTTATTAAGCTGGCCCATGATTCCTCTTTTTATACCCAGCCTTGGGACAGTAAGAAGGAGAGGGCAAAAAATACCATTTGCTCTGATTGACATCCTGGGAGGAATGTTGTTCTAGCCATTTGGTACCATCATGAAAACCTGCGGCATGCGAGAATGGGGAGAATGTAACAAAAGATCCAGCTAGCTGTGGTGGCTAGCTGGTTTTTTGGGGGGGGGACTCCTTTCCTGCCCATCTTGGGAAAAGAGGGTACAAAAGGTGCTGGCCCCTTTGTATGTGTGATTCAGCAAGGAACCAGCATCACTTCCGTCTTGTCTGGGTTCAGTTTCAGTTTATTTGCTTTCAGCCATTTGACCACAACTGCCAGGCAGCAACCCAAGATCTCTACTGCATCCTATGGTAATTTGGAGATATAGAGCTGGGTGTCATCTGCATATTGATGGCATCCAGTTCCATAGGGGTTGAATAACATGGGGGATAAGATTACGCCTTGTGGAACCCCTCAAGATAATTTCTGCTCTGGAGATAGCTGGTCTCCAACAGCAACCTTTCGAGTCCATTCCATTAGAAATGATTTAAACCAGTCCAAGGGAGGTCCCTTGATACCCGCTTCTGACTTCAAACACCTCAGCAAGATGACGTGGTCTACTGTATCAAAGAATGCAGATAAATCCAGGAGGAGAAACAGCCTTCGTCTACATTCAGGTGGAAATCAACTAAAACCACGAGAGCTGTCTCTGTCCCATAGCTTGAATCCAGACTGGAAAGGGTCCAAACCACCAGAGTTTTTAAGAAGAACTAGAATTAGTCAGTTACTTACCGCTCTCTCAATCACTTTGCCCAGAAAGGGCAGAGTGGAGATTGGGCGATTCCTCCACCCCATCGCCGGCTGATTCCACACATGTTGGATAATGCACTTCCAATCCTCTTTAGAGAGCATTTGGGACTGAATTTTTCGAGTGTGAAACAAAAAATCCACTTCCAAATGATAGCTAAAGTGCATTGAAAGTGCATTATCCAACGTGTGCGGAATCAGCCACCATAGGAACTGCTAACTCTCTTCTGTTAATGTGACCGTTGATTCCTGAAAGGGGTGGATGCATCTTAATCTGGTGTCTCAGCACTGACTGTTCCGCCATGAATGACTCTGCTAGAAGTTTAATCTCTTGATCAAGTTTAGAAGTTTAATCTCTTGATCAAGATCGCCTTCACTGACATACTCAACCCCCCTCACCATGTTATGATCTGTATCTGTTTCATAAAAGCCGAAAACAAATTCCTCCACAGACAGATCCTTAGTGGCAAGGCAAATGAAAAACAAAACCTGCCCTTTTGTGCTAATTATCTGTTGTTTCAGCCACAATTATGCTGTAAAAAGCAGCATTTTCAACCTTTTACACTCAAGGTTTCAGAACTCTGAGAGCCATGTTTTTAAACCTCATTCACAACAGAAAGTGAAATCCACTTGTAATGTGTATGATTCCACCACAGTTTCAGCTGGAGAACATCATCAGTGCAAAGCAGCAAGAGCTAAGGTTTGACTGTTTTATCAGCATGACCACAAATTGCCAGATCCTAACAGGAAGGTGTTAGGCCCTTCAGCCGTTTTGGCCCCGATCCAGGCTGAAACAGGCCCCAAATGGCCAAAAATCAGGTGAGCGGGGCCACCTGACATGTGACCTCTTCGGAGAACTACAGGAACTGCGTTCCTGCGCGTTCCCTTTCAAAATGAGCCCTGGTGACGGGCAAAGAGTTCAGATCATGATGCATTACTCTTCATGGGAAAACAGAAAGGCAGGGCACAGAGCGATAACTCCCTTATATTAAACTGTGTATGCCCTCGTATCTAATCCCCCTAGAATCCATGGCATCTCTTCCTCAGCCCTGGGTCTTTCAGGCCCTGTAGTGCTATTTTGTCACCCAGACACATTTGGCCCTGGCTGCTTCTCCTAAATATGCTTTTTGAAAAGCTAGCATAGGAAGTTGAATCACAAAGGATGGGCAAAGCGATTGAGGGCAGTAGCTTCCAAGCACCACACTGAGCATGCTCGGTTAGATCGAGCAGCCTCCCCACTACAAGGTAAGATTTTACAGAAGCAGAAAACGTGTGCCTTTCCCCTCCCTCTTCCTCTTTCCTCTCAGGCAGTGGCAAGCTCTTTTCTCAGCCTAGTGCAGCTTTCCCCCTCTTCTTTGAATTTCACCTGTTTTAATAAGTTGCTACCCGAATCACAACATAAACTCACAGGAGCTACCTTAACCTTGAACAGGGCCATGCCTTTCCTTCCATCATTGGTTTCACCTCCCCGGGCTTTATTTGGTCCTGTCCTCAGTTCCAAGCGTCTGTTTCCAATACCAGGGGCTGAGTCCTGCGAGAGCAGAGTAATGCTGATCTTTCCCCCTCCGTACGCGATTTTGCCTTGCACTACAGAGCATGCTTCACTCCTCTATTACCGTTCCAATTTCCTCCATTTCTGCCAGTCCCTGGCTTCAATTCTGCTAATGCGCAAGCGTGGCTGGAACACATTTCCGCCACTAGAGGGGGAAGATGCTCTGCAAGAGCTGGAAACTATTGCCTCTGAATTGCCTCTCTCATTGATTCCCTTCTTTCCACAGCTACAGGTCAAAAAGAGTGGCAGGTGCTCTTATCCCTAACCCCTGGAAGGAGCAGAATTGCCACTGAGCCGCTTCCAATCCATTCCAGCAACAAGCTTATCCGTTTGCACACAACTCTGGGATCATTCGCCTCTTCCCTGCCTTGCCCTTTTAAGGAATCTTCCTCAGACAGACCAAAGCCTCCAGCTCCCTGCCCCACTCAGTTACCATCCCCTAAAACTGAATCAAAGAGGTTTTTTTTAATGCTTCCTGCTAGATACCTTTCCCTTTTAAAGGCCTGATCATATCTTCAAATATTCATCAAAACTAGCTTCTCTCTGCTCACACACACCTTTCCTCAGGTGGCTCTGGTTCCTATTTTTTTACCCACCTGTTTCTGTGGTATGCGGCATCCTCAGCTAAGATATTCCTGTTAGCAAAATGAAGTGGAGGAAGATGGTCTATTGCAAGAGCCTTCAGAGGACACAGGGGAAAGTTACTCCTTTTTACTGTTTTATTTTCTTTGCACATGTGGAAAAGGCAGCAGCTCTCTGGATAGTCTCAGAGAACAGAGCCCCCCGCTATGAGGGGTGAAGAACAAAGTTGTTGTCACTATATTCCCAGTTTCAATGCTTTACTTTTTCTGCAGAAATGGATGGCAGCCATTAGCACATTAGTGAGGGGGCGTATTTGGGAATACGGTTGGGATAAAGGCTAAACCGTGTCAGTGTAAAGTCTGTTCTTTTTGTTCTTTTTTTAAATTAAACATTTTATTTAAAGAAAGAAAAAAACAGTAAAAGTAAGTGCATTAGTATAAAAGTTTTGCAAAATCTAAATTAGACAGTAAATTGAAAATTATACAATCTTACACAACCAATAAGTATATAAACAGTACAGATATAAAAGTCTTGGGAATAAATCAAGCAGAACATTTAAGTTTCTTTAAATTAATAAAGTAATTATTACATATTTGGCTTCTTTGAACCTAGATACATAACATTTCTCCTCCTCTCTTCTTTCCTCCCTCCCTCTAAGCTACTATATCAATTAGTTTAACCTAAATAATCAAAGAAATCCTTCCATTTTTTCCAGAAGTCGGTTATCAGCCTGTTTTGTAAGGAGGTAGTCAGTTTGGCCATTGAAACACATTCATGAACTTTATTTCTCCACTCTGGGAGACCGGGACAAGCGTCGGTTTTCCTTTTTCCTGCAAATAATACTCTTGCTGCTGTCACCATATAACGGAAGAGATCTTCTTGTTCTTTTCTCAGATTTGTTGGTAAAATATTTAACAGCATACTTTTCGAATTTAATTCAAATCTGAGTTTGAGGATCTTTTGCATCTCTTCATGTATTTTTATCCAGTATTTTCGTGATTCCTTACAAGTCCACCACATATGGTAAAATGTTGCATCCCTATTCTGACACTTTCAGCAAAGTCCACTGTAACCATTACTAATCCTTGCAATATCTTTGGGAGTAATGTTAAAGTCTGTTCTTTCATCTACATAAAGTGGGTTCTGTTTTTGGTCAGTCTAGAATGTGACATAAACGTGGAATGTTGAGATTTGTCTGGGCAGGGAAGAAGTTGCGTGTACCTCCGTGCTAGAATTGTTTAAATATAGTCCCGGTAGGGTCTCCCATTCAGGTACCTTAGAGGACTGGATTTGTTTAGCTTCAGCAACAGAATTACATCATGTAACTTTAGGGCATTCTGTTCCTATTAATGCAAGGAAAAGTTGCTCCTTTATATTATTTTATTTTATTGCATTTTCATTCTCTGATGCGTTTGGATCAGCTTGCTGATCTTGAAAATACCCCCTGTGAAATCTGTTATCCTAAGTCTTGTGAAAGCCCATCTAGTGAATTTCATGATACTGGGATTTAAAGTACCTCTACAACAACACAGTAGTCACCATGCTACATTGGTGTGATCAGCCTTATTTTTTCCCATCAGCAAATAGTCTTCCTGCTATTCTAGTTATTTTTAAAATATGTACATTTCATCCTCACCAGATGTTCCTAAGGATGCTCACATAAAATATTGTGGGGTGAGCATCTTTATACAACAGCAGTTTATCTGAATTCTAAATCATAAGAGTTGGAAGGAACTTCCAGGGTCATCTAATCCAACCCCCTGCACAATGCAGGAAATTCACAACTATCTTCCCCGCACACACCCCCAATTAGCCCTGCTCCATGCCTAGAAGATGGCAAAAAACCTTCATGATCCTTGGCCAAACTGGGCAGGAGAAAATTGCTTCCTGACCCCAAAGTGGCGATTGGCATTACTCTGGGTATGTAAGAAAGGGCCACGAGAACTAAGCACTGATGTAACTCTTCCTGCTGTAGGAGCCTGTTAGTAACTGTGACTTCCCTTATAAGATGGGTGCTGGAATACATTTGGTGCCCCCTGGACTCCTGTTTTATTTTGGGTGCCACCTGTGTCTCTTACTGCCAGGAACTCCAAAATAGTTCCATGAAGCACTTGCCGATCTGCAGATAGCATATTATTGATGCCTCATCTTTAGATCTCGTAACAAGGAAACCAAACAAACTACTTTTCTGTGTGGCTTCCATTAGTGCAATCTCCAAGTGAAAGTCATTTTCCTTGTTTTTGTCTTTTGAACAGGACCGCTTGCAATCTCAACCAAGTTCTCTCTTTGGATTCCATATAGAAGAAGAACATACAAACCGGCGTCCTTCTCGTTCAGACAGCAGCATAACCAAAGGATGGTTCAAGCCTAACCCAGTACCAGATTTTATTTCTCATTCTGATTTCTGTTAAAAGAGACCCCAATATGATACTCCATCAGATATCTGGGAAACAAATCTTGACAGGATTTCTCAGGAAAGATGTCTTATTTGGCAGCGCTTTCATAATCAGGCTTGTGCTGGTCTTTTATGGAGTTTATCAGGACAGAACGATGCTGGTAAAATATACAGACATTGACTACCAAGTATTCACTGATGCTGCCAAATACATCACAGAGGGAAAGTCTCCTTACCTAAGAGCCACATACCGTTATACTCCACTGCTGGCCTGGATCTTAACCCCAAACATCTATCTTACTAATCTGTACGGAAAACTCCTCTTTATTGCTGGAGATCTGGTTGCTGCATACCTCATGTACCAGATTCTGCTGCTCAGAGGGCTGGATAGCAGGAAGGCCTGTGGGTGCTGTGCGTTCTGGCTCCTCAATCCCCTACCCATGACTGTATCCAGCCGAGGAAATGCCGAGTCCCTCATAGTAGGCTTAGTCCTGGGTACTATGTATTATATGGAAAAGAGGCAGCTAGCCAAGGCTGCTGTTCTTTACGGCCTGTCTGTACATATGAAAATCTACCCAGTGACTTATGCATTGCCAATAGTTCTCCATTTGCAAAGCAGCAGGAGCTATAAAAAAGAATCTGCAAACACGCTGAAAAAATGGAAAATCAGCCGCTCCATGGACCGCTTCTGGTGTTTTTTCTTAAGACTCTTCAGTTGGGATAACCTGCTTTTTGGAGTTGTAGCAGGATGTACCTTTGCAGCCCTGGGCCTTGTTTTTTATTTCTCTTATGGTTGGGACTTTCTGGAGCAGACCTATTTGTACCACTTGACCCGGAGAGATATCCGCCACAACTTCTCACCCTATTTCTACATGCTGTACTTGACCGCAGAAAGCGAGTGGAGTTTTTCCCTTGGACTTGCGGCTTTCTTGCCTCAGCTCCTGCTTCTTTTAGTGCTTTCTTTTGCTTACTACAACGATCTTGTCTTCTGCTCTTTCCTGCACACAGCTGTGTTTGTGAGTTTTAACAAAGTGTGCACCTCTCAGTATTTTCTGTGGTACCTTTGCCTTCTGCCACCTGTAATCCCCCTTTTGAGGATGTCCTGGCAGCGGGCTGCATTTCTTCTCCTGGCATGGCTTATTGGGCAAGCGCTGTGGCTGGCACCTGCATACTTTTTGGAATTTGAAGGGCAGAACACTTTCTTGCTCATATGGCTAGCAGGCTTATTCTTTCTTTTTGTCAACACTGCGATTCTTGTCCAGATTATTGCTCACTATGGCACAGGCCAGGGGACCAAGAGAATTAAGCTACAATAAGACCTACTTTGCTATACCGGTGAAATTCTGTAAGCTGTTCTCAAAACGGAGTTACTCGCTTGAACAGGACTGGGAAACAACATTTTAAATGTGTGCTAATATCATTTTGCAATGTCTTGTATTGGAGATGTTTGTCCTTGGTTTACAGTATATTTGATATGAAGAGGGCTGGGGAAGGGGCTAATGTTGTAAAAAGAGTACATCCTGATCTTTGAAAAGTCTTGTTCATTTCTTTAAACAGAAGGTAAGCCTAAAGTTCTTTGACACTATTTCTGCCTACTCCAAAGCCCAGTGAGATGTGAGAGAGATCCTCTTTCCTTCCCCGCAAAAGACTTAGGAGGGGAGGAATGCTGTTGCCTCTTGCTAAGCTTTGTAGCAGGAAGAAACAGTATGTGAAACTGTTGGAGATCTGCAGAGTTAATGCAGAGATTGCACCTTGGAATTAATGAGAATAGACACACACTCCAGTGTAGCTCTGTAAGAATACTTTACTAAAGGATAAAAATTAGGGTTACATTGGAGAAAAACAATAAATTGCTAAACTGACTACATCTTGCTAGAAAAGCAACTGAGAGAGAGTAAGTAAGCCAAGTGAGAGAACGAGTGAGCAAGTGACTGAGACAAAGAGCAATAAAACTTCAGTATATAGCATCACTTAATTGCCCCCCCCCCCCCAATAAACAGGTCGCCCAACAGAAAATCCTAATTCTACTTCATTGTGCTTAGAGACTCCCATTTCTATGGCGGGAATCCAAACTCGAGGCCTGAGTGGTTACATGCAAATAAGTTTACTAATTAACTAACACAGTTTAACTCTTTCATGACTGAAATGGAAACACTTGCTAAAATCCCAACAGAAACTATTCCAGCTCCTCTGACAGACACCGAGAACCTGCCCACGAGGCAGGTTTGGTGGCAGCCACAAAGAATGTCTGGCTGTTGACCCAAACCAGTATTTGGAGATCCCCCTGCTATGTTGCGATGGTTGTTTTTTTAAAACTTGTTATGAATATAGTTTTTAGTTCAATGGTTTGGGGCCCCCCAAATTGTACTTCTGGTTGGTAGTCCATTACATCTTCTTACACCAGGGCCAGTAACACAGTGAAGAATGAATTAATACAATCCAGATAATCATTGTGAAATTGTGCTTCTCCCATCCTCCAGTTTGTGCAGCAAAAATTTGCTGTACAACTTGGAGGCTGTGTCCAGCAGGCTAACTGGTTGATAATTTTGGAGGACCGATTTGCAGCCCTTTTTAAATACTGGGACTACAATGCTTTGTTTCCACCCTGAGGGGAAAATGCCAATTTGATTGATCTTGGTAAATAACTTTGCAAAGATGAGCAGCCCCCAGTCAGGGAAGGATTTAACAACTTGAGACGGATCACGTCCTCACCAAGGGACTTACCAGAAGAGAGAGGAGACGAGGCCTCTTATTTCAGATGCTGCAACAGGTGGCCACTGTGGTGTGGTGGACAGATCTAAAAGTGGTGTTTGCCCCACTGCCTCATTCTCCCAAATATGGGGCCCCCTAAATACCTGGCTGTAGTGAGCATGCCAGTCTTTTGCTGAGATCTGAACCTCCAATAAGGCGGCGGGGGGGGGGGGGGGGTTCTACCTAAACTGAAGGAAACAAGTTCCCAGAACCGGGACTGTTGTGGTGGTTTATGATGCACTGGTCTCAGTGGCAGGTTCAAGAGAAAGACACGACGCACCAAGCCTTAGTTCCAATGATGTATTATACAATATTTACAGGTGGATAAATATACAAGATGTATCATGTTGACTGACAAACTGCTCTGCCAGACAACCTGCAGAGCTAGAGCCCCAAAAGTAAAAGACTCTGTTCTCTTATATAGTATATGCTAGCCTATCACAGCCATAGTGCTGACTCACTGTGCTAGCCCAAATGTCCTTGGCTTACAGAGAAAAACTCATCACCTGGCTAAAGTCATGTGATAGCTAACTGTCATCTTGCTACAACTCTAGATGACTTTAATCAGTCACTGCTAGCTGCCTCACTATGCATGTTTGTCCCTCTTTTCTTGAGCTGCTAGACCTAGTTCCTGCCATTGTAATTTAGCAAAGTAAAGCTTAAGGAGCTTCTTATAAGCTGACCTTAAGGAGATGAGATGACTCATAGATGTTCCTTTCTTCTCTCGAGGATAGTGTGCTGGCTCTTTCCTGGTAGTTCTACATTCCTGATCAAACCACCCTTTGCCAAGACGAGTTGAGATTTTGGAGGGGGGAGGGTCTATTAATAGACAGCAGAGGTTTGAGGAGCCGAATTATGCCTTCAAAACACTAGAGGGCATCAGAACTGTCCTGCATTCGTTCATGGCACAGAGACCAGAGGCCATCCTTGAACACAGACTGTAGCTGTGTGGCTCACTTGATTCTCTTTATGCGAGACTGAGATCCGTCCAGGTCATCATGGGCAGGACTAAGCAAGATAAACTGAAGCAAAAGCCTGTATGGGCAGGGATCACTCTCGGTTCTGTTGCCAACCTCAAAACAAAGGGTCTGAAGCAGGAGGGAGTATGATATTGCTATGTAATCTATTGTGCTGGTTCCTCGGGTAGACGAGAATGTAAATATACCACCAGAGAGATCAAACCTTGTGCCGTGGAGAATATGCAACTGATGGAGTGATAGAAGTTCTAATAATCTTAGGCCGGGCTTCTTTATAACTGCATCTTGTGATGCCTGGTCCGGAAAACAAGCTTGTTTGGCAGACGGGTTATTAATCTGGGCTGATAAATCAGAAAAGCCAGAAGCTATTCTGGTGTTGAAATCTCTGCACAGAATGAGGTGAGAGCTGGGAAATCAAAGGGCTAGAGTGTCAAGCGTTATGGACAGAAGATCCCAAAAGTTTTCAGATTTTAGGTGGAATGTAGACATTTATGCAAAGGGGACAGCCAGTTTGTTGGCCTTGGATCTATAGAACCTGAATATAGTCCTGAGGCCCACCTTCCAAGGGCTGTACATCAACAGATACCACTATGTACAGTTCTGATGGCATCAGACCCCCACTCCCTCATCCCTTGGCACAAGTTTTGACAGCTGGTACTGCAAAGGCGCGGTACCCTGAAAAGTGGGGGGACTGGACACCTGGGACCACATTCCCAGGTGGTGGTAGTGATACTGGCTGTGAAACGGGTGCTGGTATTTTAGGCTGTGCAGCAGAGGGCCCAGTGGTGGTGGAATAGGAGGATGATGTGTTTCCAGGTTGGGAGCTCCATGGTGGGGTTGCTGAACAAGGCTTGGCCCTCCGTTGTCTCTGGGTCTGGCTGCCAGTTGCAAGCTGGGGGCTGGTACAGTTGTCACAGTCTGGTCAGGTGGGGAGGTCTGACCTTTTGTGGACTTTGATGGACTGGAGCAGCCATATTGTTGGGCAGGTCTGGGGTGGCAGAGGAGAGCCTGGCAGAGGTGCCCAGGTGCAGGATCTGGCAGAGTGCAAAGTGGTTGGCCTCCTCCAAGTGCAAAGTGGTTGGCCTTCATCCACCAGGGAGGACATGGCAGAGGGTAGGGAGAGAGCCCTGGGCCTCATATCACAGGACCGGTAGTGGAAGATGACATCACTGAGGGCTGCGAAGATGGCCTCATAGCTGTGGCAGAGATAGAGCACCTCTCGTGCATGGATCCGCCTGAAGAGCCCAGCAAGTTCCTGCAAGGACAGGAACTGCACCGCCTGCACCGCCTCCAGTGCTGGCTCTTCATTGTCCATCAAAGCTCAGTCCCCGCCATCCATCAAACATCAGATCGATGATCCAGAGAGGGAAATAGCAGGAGCTCTTCAGGAGTAGATTTGCAGCTTATCAGTGTCCTTAAAACAACAGGCAGACTAAAAGGAAGGGCAGGGCAGAAGTAGATAGGGAAAGACCAACTGAGATCTGCTCAGATGCAGCCAATGGAGGACACGACACCGTATTAAACTGATAAGAACAGAATGACTTTATTTAGAGAATGTTTGACATACACAAGTAAAGCAAGAAAATAGCAATACATAACAATCCCACCTGGGAATCGTGGACACATGCAAGAGTTCTTTGAGTGAATCAAAACTTGGTTTAAAGAGAAATACTGCAGCACGCAGTCCAAGCCTGGCTTGAGGTGAGTGAATTTTAGGGCCCATAAGGTAATAGTTCAGTGGTGAGACTTTTTATTTTGCTACAAATGACTAATAGGGCTACGTGGTGTTGCCAGTTTAGAGTGGGTGGTGTTCCTGCCACAGGTCCACAGGGATGCGAAATCGCCACTATCTTGGTCAAACTCACCGTCCAGGGAACTGCTGAGGTAGGTGGCCAGGTCCTCTCCAGAAGTGTCCCCTCCCAGCCGTTTCCTGTCTGAAGTTCTTCCTTGGTGACAGTCTTTATGGTGGAGTCGGGGCAGGTAAGGAGGCGAAAGGCATGGGTCACAAATGCGATTAGCAAAGGTCTGCGATCCTCGGTGTTCCGGCCCCTCCTTGATGTTGGGACACGCAGGGGATGTCATTGGTGGCCCATTTGGGGAGGTTCAGCCCCTTTTTCAGAAGGGCTGCGATGGAGCAATCAGCCCTATTCAGGTGTACCTTTGCAACGGCTGAACCTCTGAGGACAAAGGAGATCCGCGGGAACAAGGTGTTGACCGCATCAATCTTTTGCTAGGGGGCCAGCAGCAAAGTGTCTATCTTGCCAGCATCCCTTACGATGGCCTGGATTTTGGCCTTAGGGGTTTGTTCTGTCTGGAACCCTGTAGGGGTCCCCAGGTGTGCATAATTGCCTCTGTCAGCTAGGTGGGGCATGGGCTGGCCCTGGATGGTGACAAAGGAGGGCAGGACTCGGTCTTTGAGGCTCCCGTCCACATGCAGGGAAAAGCACTTCCTGGCGTTGAAGTGCAGGCCCATCCAGTTGGCGGTGGTGGATGCAACATCCAGCATCTCTTGCAGGTCACCGGGGCTTTTGGCAGCCAGCACCAGGTTGTCTGCATAGGTGAGGATGCTGACCTTCTGGCCGTGGAACTTGAAGCCTCCCGGACCATTGGCGATGTGATGGAGGAGGGGCTCCATGGCCAGGTGGAATATGATGGTGCTCAGGGGGCAGCCCTGTTTCACTCCACGGCGGATGGGGATCTCCGGGGTTTCACCCTCTACAGTCCTCACAGTGATGGTGTTGCCAAGTAGGCCCCCTCTCCTGCTTTAAGGCCTGCCATGAACTGTGTTAAAGTTTCCTGCGTTGCTGTTTTACTGCTGCACCAAAGACTGCCCTGCACGTGTGTGTTCTGGTACACGTGTCACTTTCCTGCCTGCGTGTTAATTACCTTGCTGCTACAATAGACTGTGTAGTTCCCTGACTCCATGTTTGGTTAACTGCACAAAGGACTCTTTTCCTGGGCAGCCCTGCCCTGACTTATATCTGGACTTCCCTGTGTGTGTTTGGACTGTGTTACAAGTGTGCCCCGTGCCTGCATTGCCATCTGCCACGGACCGTGCCTGTTCCCTGCTTTGGACTGTGTTTTAAGTGCTGTTCCCCCTGCCTCCATGGAAGCCTGCCTCATATGGGCCCAAGCCGCTGCTAGCAGCCGGGCGCCTGCCGGGGAAACCTCCAGCGAGCCTGGCTAGGCGCTCCCTGGTCAGTTCCTGCCTGGAGACTCCCACGGGCCGGTCCCCGAGCTTGCCCTCGCTACCGGGCAGCCTGCAAACCAGCCCCAGCTATGCCCAGCCGGCATCCATGTTCTCAGGCAGCCAGAAGACCCAGGGAAGAAGACTGCTTTGAGAAGCCATTTCAGCGAAGCGGGCACACCACGTCCGCAGCGAGAGCACCTCACCCCGCTCTGCATATCTTAGGAGCCGCCCCGGAGAAGGAACTAAGTGCTGACCATCCCAAGCACTTAGAGAATGCATCTCAAAGAAACCTCCGCATTCCAGAGCTGATGACATCAGGACAAGCCCTGTCCGCTGGAACATCCATTCAGCCCACTCGGATTTCCCCCTCCCTCTTTTGTCCCCTCTTCCTGAGGTGTCACTTATCACAATCTGATTACCAAAGTGGCCCATCCAAGCCATTCAGTAACCCATTAGAGCCTTTGTTTTAATCTGTGAGAACCACCAAGTACAGTACCTGCCCCAGGGTACGTTTTGGGGTATTTAAGCCGGTCTCCCAGACCGCATGGTGCTCGTGCCATTCCCGTCCTGTCCCAGTCAGGCGCGTGCCATCCTATCCAGAATCCCTTGCTGTCCGACTTCCAGTTTGGGATTCATGGAGGTCTGACGCAGCTCCAACTGTGGAGCTGACCGGACTGCCGTTTTAAGCGGCCGGCGGGGGCAAAATAGCCCGCGGCCGACTGCTCTCAGGCGGAGAGCAGGCAAAGAACGCTCAAGACCTCAGGGCGCGTTGATCTCGGGCGAGGGGGGGCTCTACGCGACGGGCCCCCTCACGACCCTTGAGGTCCCACCCTGTGACAGGTCGGCTATGATCTCTGCGGCAGTTTCGGGGCCAATGCGGTTGGCATAAGACCTACGTACCCAAGCTTCAACAGGGGAAAGAGGAGTAGAGGAGAAACGAAGATTGAAACAGTGATTACAACCCACGGAAAGTGAATGGGAAGGTAAAGATCACTATCTTCCGATACGGGACAGATTGTTAAAAGTAAAGAAGATAAAAAGTAGATTTTAAAACTGCAACAGGCTAACTATAAGGAGGAGAAGACTCGGCAAGAGTCGAAATAGAAAAAAGACTAAGTTTAAAGAAGTTATTAAAGAATTTGGACTATTGTTTTGAATACTTGTGGTTATGGAGCTGTGAGAAAATTTTACCATCGCGAGAGCTACTGCGGGAAGTCGGGAGACAGGAAGTACGTAATAACAATAGTTGCTGGAGAGAAGCGGCCCCTGCCGGAGGGCAGGAAGAAGGGAATCGCCATCTTTGAAAGGGGAAAAGCCGCGGCTTCAGCGGAAGAGGAAGTAAGCCATTTTGGATTACAAAAACCATAGAAGAACCATAGAGAAAAGACGCCCGACATTTTGGATTTTCTAAAAGTTTTTTCTTTGCAAAAAGACCGGGACATTTAAATTAAAAATTAAAAAGACACTAAATTTTACGCCACGGAGTTAAGGAAGAGGGCGGACTCGTGGGAGCGAGCTAAGGCAAGCCCCACGATGTCGAAAAAAGAGTGGCAATCAGCAATAGAGAACCTAGACAAAAAACTCTTAGAAGTGATTAAAGAACTTAAGGACATGAAACCGGAGCTGATTAAAGAGGTTAAACAGACAGTGAAAAGTGAGCTGTCAGAAGTAAAGAAAGGTATGGAAACAATGCAAAATGAACTGCAAGGAACACAGCAGAGAGTTAAAGTAGTAGAAGGCGCGGTGGAGAATCTAGCTGACACGCAACAAACAGAGATGAGACTGATGAGGGGGAGAATGGCGGTTGCGGAAAGTAAACACATGGAGAAGCAGCTAAGATTTCGCGGTTTGCCGGAAGTGGAAGGAAAGACAGCGCAAGAACAGATGACTGAGGTGTTAGCTGAATACCTGGGGAAGGAGGAGGAGGAAGTTGTGGCTATCCTGGTCGTGGTATATCGTGTAAATTCAAGAATTGCGACCCAGAGGAAATTACCAAGAGATGTGATTGTGCAATTCACGACCCGAAATATGAAAGAGAAGATTGTGACTAAACAGTTCCAAGATCCATTGGAGATTGACGGCAAGACGATTATCATTATGAAGGAATTACCCAGATCGGTGTTATTGGATCGGAAAAAATATAAGGCGCTAATTCAGATTTTGAAGGACATGAAAATCAGGTACAGATGGGAATTACCAGAAGGAGTGTCCTTTGAATTTGGAGGGGCCAAAAAACGCATCAGATCCGAACGAGAGATGGAGCGATTTATAAGAGACAATGAAAAGGACTTACCAGCAACAAGATTATGATTATGGAGTGTAAAGTTTTATCTTGGAATGTAAATGGACTTAATTCACCGAATAAGAGAAAAAGCATTTTTCACTGGCTATTAAAACAAAAATGCGATATTGTATGTTTGCAAGAGACCCATATTCGAAAACAAGATGTAAAGTATCTAAAATCAAAAAAATTGGGCAATGATTTTGCTGCGGCCTCTAATAAGAAAAAAAGAGGAGTAGTGCTTTATATTAAAGAGGAGCTGCAGCCAAAGTTTGTAATGAAAGATGTGGAAGCCAGATTTATAGCAGTGGAATGCGTATGGAATTCAAAAAGAGTGCTGGTAGTTGGAATTTATGCACCTAATGGAGCAAAAGAAAGCTTCTTTGAGGATTTAAGGAAGCAACTAGATGAACTTTCATATGATCAGATAATACTTGCTGGAGACTTCAATGGAGTGACAAATTTGGATTTAGACAAAAAATCATCAACTGCACAAAAGAAGAGAGGACTGCTACCAAAGTTGTTTTTTGAATTGATACAACAGGAAACCTTAGAAGATGTATGGAGAAGACAAAACCCGAAAAGCAGACAATTTACGTTCTACTCCGCAAGACACTTTACACTATCGAGAATTGATATGATCTGGGCCTCAAAAGACTTAGCGTTATGGACTAAGGAAGTAGAAATAATGCCGATGGTAGGCTCGGATCATAATCCAATCATGTGGAAATTGGGGAGAAGGAGCAAAAGGAAAGGATGGAGAATAAACGAGGACTTACTTCAAGAGGGAGAGAATATGGAGATGCTTAGAAGAGAGACAAAGTTCTTCATACCATACAACATGAATAAAGAAGTACCAACCAACAAGGTTTGGGACACTTACAAGGCGGTGATTAGGGGCATACTAATGGACTTAAATGGAAGAGCCAGAAAAAAGAAAGAGGAGAAGAGACAGGAGATTATGGAGAAAATAAAAGCCAAAGAAATACAGTTAAAGAAGAGACCAGGGAAAAAGAAAATTTATCAGGACATTAAAATATTACAAGAACAGCTGATAGCAATGAACAATAAAGAATTGGAGTGGAATCTTAAAAGACTGAATCAAAAAGGGTTTGAAGGTGCAAACAAACCTGGGAAATATTTGGCATGGCAATTGAAAAAGAGAAAGGAAAAGAAAATAATAAATAAAATATGTGAAGATAACAAAACGTATTTGGAACAGACATCCATTAGTAGAGCCTTCTATAAATTTTATGCTAAATTGTATAATAAGAAAGAGGTGAATAAAGAATCAATAGCGACATATTTGGAGAAAACGAAGCTCCCAGTAATCTCGGAAGCGTGGAGAGACAGACTGAACAACGAAGTAACGGATGAGGAAATAAAAATGGCAATACAATCAACAAATTTGGGAAAGGCGCCAGGGCCAGATGGACTTACAGCTAAATTTTATAAGACAATGGCCAACGAACTGGTACCATTCCTAAAAGAAGTGATCAATGGAGTATTAAAGGATCAACGGATTCCAGATACCTGGAAGGAAGCCAACATTTCATTGATCCCCAAAGAGGGCCAAGATCTGACTAATGTGAAAAATTACAGACCCATATCCTTACTTAATAATGACTATAAAATCTTTGTGAAGATACTGACAGAGAGAGTGAAGGGATGGCTTTCGGAAGTTATTGAGGAGGAACAAGCAGGTTTTTTACCTGGTAGACAAATCAGAGATAATTTAAGGACAGTGATCAATGCTATTGAGTATTATGATAAGCGTTGTGACAAAGAGGTTGGTTTCTTCTTTGTTGATGCTGAAAAAGCGTTTGACAATTTGAACTGGGACTTTATGTTTGCCACTATGGAAAAGCTACAAATGGGAGAAAGATTCATAAGAGCAGTTAAAGAAATCTACAGAGACCAGAATGCAGCAATTGTGGTGAATGATGAGACTACTAAGAAATTGACTATAAGTAAAGGAACAAGACAAGGTTGCCCGTTGTCTCCGCTGTTATTCATTTTGGTATTGGAGATACTGATGATACAAATACGACAAGATGAAGAAATCCGTGGAATAAAAATAAAAGACTTTTCTTATAAGGTTAGAGCATTCGCGGACGATATAATGTTAATTGTGGAAGACCCAATGGAAAATATGCCAAAAGTGATAGAGAAGATCAAGGAGTTCGGAGATTTGGCAGGGTTTTATATTAACAAAAAGAAGTCAAAGATACTATGTAAAAATATGACTAAGCAAAAACAACAATTGTTAATGGAAATAACGGACTGTGAAGTAACAACTAAGGTGAAATATTTGGGAATTGAACTGACTGCAAAGAATATAGATCTATTCAAAAATAACTATGAAAAATTATGGACTCAGATTGAGCAAGATTTGATCAAATGGAATAGATTGAATTTGTCATGGTTGGGAAGGATTGCAGCAGTTAAGATGAACGTGTTACCAAGAGTAATGTTTTTGTTACAGACAATACCAATTATCCGAGACTCTAAGCAGTTTGAAAAATGGCAGAGGAAAATATCAGACTTTGTTTGGGCAGGCAAGAAGCCTCGAGTGAAAATGAAAGTTTTACAAGATGCAAAGGAAAGAGGCGGAATGCAACTGCCCAATCTAAGACTTTACTATGATGCAATCTGCCTAGTGTGGCTGAAAGACTGGATGACGCTGAAGAATAAGAAATTATTGGCCCTAGAGGGATATAAAAAAATATTCGGATGGCATGCATACCTATGGTACGATAAAGTGAAAGTGAACTCTATGTTCTTACATCATTACATACGGAAAAGCCTATTTGCAACTTGGAAGAAGTACAGAGACTTTCTACAAGAAGGAACCCCCATGTGGGTGGTTCCATATGAAGTAATAGATCCGAGAGCTGTCGATACTGAGCAACAGTGTTTAACATATACGGAGATAACCCGAATAGAATCTTCCAAACTTAAAATAAAGACACAGGACGAGTTATCACCCAACTATGACTGGTTTCAGTATAGGCAGATCAGAGATCTTTACAACTCGGACTGTGCAAAGGGAGGCATAAGAACAGAGAATTCGGAACTAGAGCAGACACTTTTAAAAGAGGATAAGAAGGAAATTTCCAAGGTATACCAAGTACTGTTGAAATGGTATACTGAAGATGAAATAGTTAAAGTACAAATGGTGAAGTGGGCCATAAATTTTAACAAAGAAATAACAATGGAGGCATGGGAACACTTGTGGAAAAACACAATGAAGACTACAACGTGTATTAATATTAAAGAGAATATTTACAAAATGATCTATCGTTGGTACATGACACCAAAGAAGATTGCGCTAGGGAATTCGAACACTTCTAATAAATGCTGGAAATGTAAAAAACATGAGGGCTCTCTGTACCATATGTGGTGGACGTGTGAGGTAGCTAGGCAGTACTGGGGAGAAATAATAAAAGTAATAAGTGAGATTCTACAATTTCAAATCAATAAGAACCCAGAACTCCTGCTACTGAATTTGGGAATGGAGAACATTCCAGCCCAATATAGAACATTGCTATTTTACATGACAGCAGCGGCCAGACTTTTGTATGCGCAAAAATGGAAAGTACAAGAAGTGCCAACTATTGAGGACTGGACTTACAAATTGCTGTATATGGCCGAAATGGACAAAATGACAAGAAAATTGAGAAATCTGGACCCAGGACAGTTCAACACAGACTGGGAGAAGCTGAAGCAATATGTGTTGAAGAAATGGGAGGTGGGAGGAGAACTGTGGCAGTTTGAGAACTATTGAAACATGACAAAATGTAGAGGGGGGTGACTTTACCGGAGGGTAGAGAGAGAAACGAAAATGTCTAAGCAGTTATCTTGTTAGATTGTTATATATAGAAAAATATATAGAAGATGGATAGAAAATAACTAACTATAAGGACCGACTAACTAATACTGTTTCTGGTATAAACGTGTAACATGTTAAACTGAATAAGTCTACCTGAAGAAACATATGGATCAAATTGATTGATAATTTTTGACGATAGTTATATAGATGTATAATTAAAGAAAGAGGAAATTAATAATATAATTAAATATAACTAAAGTAGAACGAAGACAAGATATGTAGAAAAAGTAATATACAGAATATAAGTTAAATTGGTTGACTTATATGAACACATGGATTATATGGTTTATATGGTATATGGTTTATAGAAATATTTGAAACCAGGAAATTATGAAATTATGGAAAAAGGGACAAATTGTTTGTCTAATATGGAAGAAGGGATTTAAAGATAGGGTACAGAGTGTTAAAAATAGTTAAAGAATTATTGCTTAGATTAAAGGGAAAGTATATGTTTGTTAGATAGATGAATTTAAAATGAGTAAGGGAAAAGGGACAAAGGGTTGGAAAACTGTTGGAAGTCTACAAAAAAGGGGGGAAAGGGAGGGGGTTAGAAATTGGGAAACGGGAATTGATTGTAATGTGAAATTAAATGATTCTAATTCCAATAAAAATTTTATTTAAAAAAAAACAGAATCCCTTGCTGTCCGTCTGTGGTCCCAGTGCTGGCATTGGGCCACCTCGCTGTTGTGTCTCTGCTTCGCTCCAGGATTGTGAGTATTCCCCACCATCGTTGGGAACCAGCTAATGCGAAAGTCTCTGCATTTTCTACTCTGTATTTCTCAGATCTTGTGTGTTCTCTTGTATGCTTGTGCAAGTTTAGGCTTACGCTACACTAAATACATGTGTTTGGAACTTATTTGTAGTCTGCCTCTTTTTCACTAGAGTGTCTGGAATCGGGACCTCGGTATATATAGGTCAGATCCGCGCTAATTTTAGTTACAGGCTGCTAAAGCTAATTTCCCCCTTATAATAAAAAGCAGTTCTGGTAACAGTTTACTGGTGGAGAAGATGCGGGCATAACCCAGTTCGTGTGAATCCACGTGAGTCGACACGCGTGTTTTCAGCAAACTGCCGTAGAGGAAAATTTTCCAGACCTCTGTGTAAAGAGCGCAATTTAGCTCAGGGAATTAAAAGTGTGTGTGTGTGTGGCTCTAGCGAGCATTTCTATCTCGTGGGTTGGCTTTTCCCCATTTCCTCCTTCAGCCAGCTTTGGACTACTTGCCTTTTGTGGTGCACCGTGAGGCCCTCCAGCCGTTATAACTGGTGTACTGTGGGTGAGGATCTCTGAACTGGTGAAGTTCCTGGCCACTTTCCGGGCCGCCTAAACGCGTCTATGTGGGTGGGATCCCAGAAGTAGGCTATAGATATATATATTTCCTGAAGCAGCACATATAAAATTCTCTTCCGCCCTCCCCCGTCTCTCCTAAGTCCGTCCAAACCCCGTTCCTGCCAGCACTTAGGCTTCAATCCCCGCTCCGGAGGAAACGTGAAGGGATCGATAGTCTGTTCGTTTAGTTTAGCTTTGGGAATCTAAAGCCAGGTTCCTGAAGCCCCGCGGCAGCCGGCCGCACCGTGCTTAAGAGTTTTAAGGTAGACTCTTGGGCGCACCTCGCTTGAGAGTTAGTAGGACTCTTGAGCGCACCTTGCTTGGGAGTTAGTAGGACTCTTGGGCACATTTTTGCTTGGGAGTTGTCTGAACTCTTGAGCGCTTTTCCGCTTGGGAGTACTGTAGTTTTACTCCTGGGCACTTTTGCTTGGGGACGTGCAGAGGCAGTCCTTGAGCGCTTTAGTCTTTTGGTCAAGGCTTGGAGACAGTTTAACCGTTTGTCTCTGAGCGCGAGGCCTGGGGACACTTTGAGTTTAGTTCTTGGGCAGAGAGCTTGAGAGCATTTGTAGCTTCTGAGCAGAGGCTTGGGAGCATTTCTGGTTGCCTGAGCATAGGCTTGGGAGACCCCTTAATTGCAGTTTCTGAGCAGAGGCTTGGGGACACTTTCTGGTTTTCTGAGCAGTAGGCTTGGGAGACCCCTGAGCTTTGGCTTCTGAGCAGAGGCTTGGAAGCACTGAGCATTTTTGTTCTTGGGCTTAGAGAGCTTGAGAGCACCTTCTGAGCCAGTAAACTTTTCCTGGTCCCGTGGCTTGTAGGCAAGCTTGAAACGGGAATAGGAATTTTCCTTCTCCCCCGGTGGAGGAGAACCGAGTATAGGACCCTTAATTACCCTTTTGAACCTAAAAGTAGGACCTTTAAACCACCCCTGGTAAAAACCTGTGTAGAACCCAGTTTAAAAATCCTTGAGGACCGGAGGGAAGGATAAACCTCCCAAAGGAACATAGAGAGGAAAAGTTGTTAAGAACCCTAATCGCCCCACCCCTGGTGTCGCTGATCCACTCTTTAACCTCACCCGAGATCAGCCTTAAACGAAAGGAAAATGTATCGGGCAAACCCCACCGTGCCCCGCCTGGAGAAGTGGCTAGTTAAGAAGGGAGATTGCCCTTGGGAAGCCGGTTCCTTCAGGGACCCGACCCACTCCAGATAGTTAGAAGCGCCTTCCAGGACTTCTGTGACAAGGAGAAACCTAGATCGAGCAAAAAGGACAGATATGGAGCTTGGGCACTTTTCACTGCCCTACAGGACAGCGTGTCCCTAATTAGTAAGTTGCAAACAGCGCAGGAGGAGCTAGAGGAGAGGTCAGAGCGAGAGCAGGACGCCTTGCGTCTGGAAATCCAGACTCTCAGGACTAAGCTAACCGAACAGGAAAAGGAGTACGAGAGGAGAGCAGTTGAGTGGCGCGCTGAACGCGTCAATTTCATATTAGAGAAACAAGGACTAACTACCGCCCTCCAGGACGCTCAGCACAAGGCTGAAGCGGCCACCGCTCGTGCCAATACGGCTGAGCACGCATTAACTGAGGGACAAGAAAAGATTGCTAAGCTCACCCATGCCGCCCAGTTCATGGCGGAACACAACCATTCCAAAACCGCTGCCGCGGATCATTCTGCTTGTAAGAGGGAGCTAGAGGCCCTAAAGCAGCACCTGGGAATGCAGCAGGCCGTAATCTCCGCCGTGCATCCCGCAGCCCTCTTGGCCCTCCCCGAAGGTAATACCAACAGCTGGTCATCCCCCTCTCCCCAGCCTGAGGAAGCTCCACAGCCCCTCCATCCAATAGCTACCAAAGAAATTGTCTCCATGGATGAGGACGGCAGAAAGACAGACCGGGTCGTTAAGGAAACCCGCAATTGGAGGCCCGATGAGCTCCAAGCCATAGCAGATCGTATGGGACCCCTAAACCGAGACACGGCCATCCAATGGTTCACTCACGTGACCACCTCTCAGCCCTCTGCTAGTGGTTCTGATGTGGCCCAGCTGGCCCGCCAATGCGCCGCCCCTGAGATAGTTTCAGCCCTGAACGCCTATATCTCTAACCGAAGGCTAGCCACCCGAAGTCAGTATGGAGCAATTAAAGAACTGTGCGCATTCCTATGGCCCACCAAGAGTTTAAAAGCCCTGTACATTGCAGAGTCCCAAAAACCCGGAGAAGACCCAGAGGCATACTTAGCTAGGAAGCAGCTCCTCGCTGAGCTAGCAGATGAAGTAGATTTAGACGCAAGCGATGTGCCTGACTTCGATGAGCTAGAATTCAGAAGGGCAGTCATAGACGGGCTTAACAGCAGCACTCGCCTGGCCCTAGCAGGAGTCGAACCCGGGAGCATTACATGGGGAGAACTGGAGTCTCGCATCAGAAGCATTGCTGGCTTGTTGCGAGAAACTGGAGCTATCCGCCATGTGAAGCCCCCGGCCTCCCATAGGAAAGAGAGTGAACCCATCAACACAGTCACGTATGCCAACCACGGTCCCCACTCCCAATATCGGCCTCAAGGGCATAGCTCGTACTCGGAGCCTAGAGGTGGCATCTTGCGTGGGAGAAGCGGTAGCTTCACTCGGGGCCGCAGCCAGAGGGACTCCCGTCCAGGAGTGACCTTTGCGCCCACCCCCAGTCACTACCCTTCCTCCCCACAGGTACCCTCTGAGCCCTGGAGACCTGCGCTGCCCTCGGCGCCCCCGCCCCCTCGGGCACCTCACCCCTACAATCACCAGGTCTACCCTCCCCCAAGTCAGGCTGACTCCTGGAGACCGCAGCCAAAGGACCATGAGGAGCCCTCTGACCTAGGCGGCCCGCCGCCAGCCAGGGACTCACTCCGCTGGGAACTCTGGAAGCGGCTCAAGGATCATGGGGCAGACATGGAGCTCTTCCACCAGCAGCCCACTTCAGTGCTTCTCTCCGCCCTCCTAGACATCTTTAGGAAAGGCCCTCCCCAACATACACAGCCAGTGGCTACAGTAATAGGAGAGCCGCCACCAGCTGGGAACCCCTTTTTCCAATAGGGACGCCCGGGGGTCACACATTCTTCTCCCCACTTAACTGCCCGTGGGAGAAAACCAAAGGTTGGGGCTAGCCTTCGACCTCCGGGAACTAAAAATAGCTGGAAACTTAAAAGAGAGGAGGAAAGATTCCAAAGGGTGATTCGCACCCAGAACCCAGCACCAACTTTGCCAGACACCTCTGAAAGAAATCTGGCAGAGCTGCAAAATAAAATTCAGGAGCTCATAAGTGTAAATAGGGAACAGAATTTAAAAATAAATGATCTTAATAAAGAGAATGAGGAATTAAAAGAAAAATTGAATGCTTGCACAATAGAGAAAGAGCAGCTCCACAATAAATTCCTTAGCATGCAGACTTTGCTGGAGAACCAGAATAATGAAACTGCCACTTTAAAAACCCTGATGCAAAATCTCCTGGAATCCCAGAGACTCACTGAGGCAAGATTAAAGACTTTAGAGGAACAATCAGTGATTGAATCAGCTCCAGCCCCCACCCAAGGCAGTGAAATGAGTAGTCAGTCACCTTTGCCTCCAATTTCTGCCTCAGCCCCCATGCCCAAGAAGCCAGAATTCACTTTAGCCTCTGAGCATGTGCGGAGTTTAAAAGTAATTCCCCAGGAAATTGTCTTGGCTCCCATAGAGTGCCCCCAGCCAAGCTATACACAGCCCACCGTGACTGTGCCCTCTTGCAATGATCCTGAAGAACAGGTAAACAAAAGTAAAAATGCAGTTCCTTTAAAAGAATTAAATTGCTTTGAGAATCCAGTGCTTGCAACAACACGCCAAATAGCTTTCTGTCAGCCTTCCCTGACTAACACCCCTGAAGAAAACCTCATGTTGGGCCTGTGTGGTTTAGTAGTGCTTGAGCTAGTTCAAAGACATTTGTGTATCTGTTCCCTCATTTTAAAATGCTCAAGCCCAAAACTTAGTGAAAAGGTAGAGCCTCCAGCAGTAAGTGCAGTCAGCAATGTAATAATGCAAGTGAGCAGACTCCAGAAAGAATCCCAGTTGCTAGCAGCGTCTAAAACAGACTGTTTCCACTCAGCGTTGTACCCCCACCCCTCATTGAAATGGAAAAACTGGCCAGACCAGGATTCTGACCTCCTCCCAATTCTTCCTTTTGTCCTCTCCCAGGCTGAAGTAAGCCTAAATAAATGTAATCACTGGTTCCCTGTCAGAATTTGGAAGGGATTGGAACCAGGAGTGGAAAAGCCACCTTAAGGAGACTTGAGTTCAAGTCCCTGCAGCCCCCGTCCCTTTTCGTTGTGCAGTCTTAACTTTATGTGTGTGTGAACCTGAAGCCCAATTCCCTTTTGAAATTAGGTGTAAAAAGCCAACTTGGCTTCATATAATCATTTAGTCTTTTTGTTATTTGTCAGTCCTATTCTTTAACTTTCTTAGGCGGGCCCCACAGTTGGGACCCTTGGGGGAAACACGGCAACCAAAGCCAAATAGGACCACCACCGAAAGTGATTCTTAATTGGATTTAAGCCGCATGTTCGGAAAAAAATTGCACAGGCAAAAGAGAGTTGCCGTGTGTTGAGTTGTGGAGAGGCTTTAGCCCAGAAGTGAATGCATTCTTCCAACACTGGGACCACCAAAAAAGGTGATCTCTTTGTTTGAAAATATATCACCCGCCGTGCTGGTGAAGATCCCGCATCTACATAGATTCGGGGTCTCACCTGCCAGACCCACGCTTTCGCATGATGGTCGGCTTTGGCTTTGAGGGCCGTGCCTTCCCTGAAGGAAACCCCCATCCAGTCCGTCAACCCCCTCTCTTACTAATGCTCATATTCGTCATGGTGAGTTGCTATACGGCGCCACCATCTAGTACGCTCTAGTGCAAAGGTAAAAGACCCGCCAATATTTTGTAAATATGTCACCCTCTGGAATATGCACAAGGGGCAGCGTGCCTCATTTACATAGCCAGGATCCCCCGCGCCAAGATGACCCCCGAATAACCCAGACCCAGTGGCGCCGGCAGATCTCGGCCGCCTCCGCCGCTTTTCGATAAACGCTGCCGAACGCCCTCGGCTCCACTTCGGCCCTTTCCGCCAGCAGCCACCCGCCCCATCTAATGTAATCTTTTCCCTTGCCCGTACCGTATAAGGGAAAAGAAGGGGGGGAGACATACTGAAGATATATTGAAGCCATACCAGGCCTTCCAATTGAGGGCAACTTAAAAGTAACCCGCACCCATGTGCTTTTGCTTTGTGTTTTTCTTTCTTTTAACATGAAATTGGGGCCTCCCGAGGGAGTCCCTCCAAAAATTGTTCGTCCTGCAGAAAAAAAAATAATTTTAGAAAAATAGGACGAAGGTCTCCTTTAGCAGCAACCCTTATGGTTACCGAGAACCGCTCTCTGATAAAACAAACGGCAAGGCCAGGCCAAGCCGGACTGATAATTCTCAGCCCGCAAAATAAAAGCAGCCCGCCACCGAGCAAGGGGCACCTGAAGGCCACATAGTCTAGGCACCCAGGGACCCCTGGGGCGAGTTTGCATAATCCCGCCTAACGTACAGCCGACCCTCGCTCGACGTAAAGACGTCCCCCCCCCCCGAAATATACATGCTATAGGAAGAAGCCCCCGCACAGGAGTTCCCCAGAGCAACAAGCTGGAAGGCTCGCTTAGTGCTCTGGGACTTCTCGTTCGAACCCCGCCTAATAGACAGTGCTGGCAGAAAAACGCCCTCCCTTTTCCCCCCTGCTTCATCTTATTTTGCTGCAACAAACTCAGGGAACCTGTACTTATACCCACAGGTCTCCCCAGGATATTTTTGCCACAGAAAGGAAAGGAAGGCCGGGAAATGAGGCACCTGGCTACTCTGTGTTTGCTCGTACTGGCAGGCACCCTAACAGAGGAACGCCCGTCCAAATTAATGCCCTACCCCCACTGGAGATGTATTAACACCCTGGCAGGAAATGAAATGATGGTCTGCAAGGTTGTACAGCAGAGCAATATGACCACCCCCACGGAGCGCACAAACTTCCGCAGTTGTGTAGAGCAGTGGATCCGACCCCCAGAGCTTGTTATTTTATGTGTGGGAGTAAAAACTATGTCCCAGGAGCTAATATGCTACTCGCCTACCGATACGGTTTCACCTCTCGCTCCGATTCCTTGTATGTTCCTTCCCCGCATCAGGCCAGCCCCCACCACAGTCCCGGTGGTAGACAAATATACCACCCCTGCCAATCCCGAAACCTCGCCATTTGTCACTGAGGCTTTCGGACCATACTGTGAAGTTATTTTAGTGTCGGCCGCAGTATGGAAGGCAGGAGACCCCTTTAGAATGACCATCCTACTAGGCACTACTCCCACTGAATCTGCATCAGTCACTATCACGCCCCCTTCAGGCGCAGTTCTCTCCTTTGCTATAGAGCACTGGGAGAACCTGACCTGGATTGTAAAAGAGAAAGACCTAGCCAAACACGGCCCACCTGATTGGATACTGGTTCAACAGACGCCCGAATGCCAAACCAAGCCCCTAGTAGAGAAATTTCACCGGCTTGGGCTGCTCTTTGTAAATTTGACTCACGAACCAGGCAATTATTCCCTGCTGATCCGGACCCAGGAGACCCACACCATCCAAATTGACCCTTTGATTGCTAGCAATGAACAATTAAGCCAAGGCGGATTTGGTTTCGTTTTCTCAGCCATGCCGGACGCTCCTCTCGGCTGGTCCGGGAGGAAACGACCGGGCACCCTGACCGGGCGGCTGATCCGCAAGGATTAGCCCCCAGGACTCCCAGGGAGGGAGCCAGGGTCCGGGACGCGGCGGGAAGAACTCCCCGAAATCAATGCGGGGGGGGGGAATTGCCCGTTTGTCCCTATGGAGGCCGGCAGATGTGCGCGGCGCCTCGAGTGCCGCCGGGCAACGAGAAACGGCAAGTAAAAGAAACAGGCGGAAGCCTGTAAACAAGCGAATCCCTTCTGTTCTACAAGCGTTTGTGAAGGAGAGGTTGATCTGAAGAAGACTCGCTCTTCCCCTTCGTTGAGTTCCAGAATTTTGTTGGCGCCCCCCCCCCCAAAATGGCAGCAAAGAAGCAAAGTCCCGCTCTCGGTAAGTCAATCTCGGCTACATTGCAGAAGGGGGAGTCGCTCGAAGAGTTGGTGCGCAGGGCGGTGGTGGAAGCTATAAAACCCTTTGTTGACAAGCTGAACGAAACTGATCAAAGGGTGGGCTTAATTGAAAGCGAGGTGAAAACCATTAAGGCAGCAGCGGGGGGGGCAGAGAAGTCTGCTCTGGAAAGTGCGTCACTTGTGAAGGCTACAAAAAAGGAGCTGAAGTTGGTGGAGAACCAGCTGATCGGGCTACAGGTGGAACGAACGCAGACAATTTTGCGTCTCCAAAACGTGAAAGAGGAGGAAAAAGAGGATCTGTGGGAGGTGGTCTCGGAACTATTGGCGATACCCGCGAGGACGACTAAAGAAGAGGTTAAAAGCGCCATTTTGGAGGTCCGTCGGGCTTCTTCAAAATATGCAACAAAGCGACAGTTGCCTCGTGAGATCATTATTGACTTTTCATCTAAAAAGATTCGGGACACCATCCTATATAACTCATACAATGCGGATTTGGACTTTATGGGTTTGAAAGTCAAGATTTTGAAGGACGTTCCATTTCTAGTCCGGAAACGGCGTTTTAAATATAAAAAGTTTGCAGCTCTTCTGAGGGACCATGGAATAAAGTACAAATGGTTATTCCCGGAAGGAATATGGTTCAGATATAAAGATCAGGCCTATAAGATATTATCAGAAGATCAACTAAAGGATTTTGAGAATAAAAACCCAGAACTCTGCTGCACCAAGAACGAAGAAAAGGAGGAGCCGGAGGGAGGGGAGGAGGAGGAGAGCATCGCAACAGCAGTTGCACAGAGAGAACTGCGTCCGGGACCCAGAAGGGGGAGGAAAGTTTAATCAGAATTTGAAATGTTTATTCTCTGTATGATTAACCACTCCATCATTATTCTATGGAGCTATTTTTGTATTATGACAGTATGAAGGGAAACATTGAAGTGTAGTGTTTAGTGTTTGTAGTTCATTCCCCCCCCTTTTCTTTTTCCACCCCCCTTTGTCCCTTCCCTCTCCCCTTTCCTTGTGATAGTCTGGTGTAGTGTTTTGTAGTTATGAAAAATAAAAAAATAAAAAAAAAACAATTAAGCCAAGGCGGCACGCATATAGTGGGCTCCCATGTTTTGAAAACTGACATTCGAGAGAGAGTTCTAGTCCGCCCGCAAATGTCTTTAAAAGAGATCCGCATAGACTTAGCTGAGCTAAATATTACCCAGAGGCTGCTGCAGTGCGCTCCCTATCTGGAGGCCGGTAGCAAGGGTTGGAATGCATGGCTACAACTGTAGATCGACCCCCCCCCCTCTCTCTCGCGTGCCAGACGAAGCATTGCCGACTGGACTGCTCCTGCAGCCGGAGGCTTAGCGATCATGGATTCGGTCAATATTGAGACTCTCGCTAATAAGTTTGCCCATGTCACGACTAGCATCTCCGACTTAGGTAAACCGGTGGTGCAGTCCCTAAATTCCATTTCAAATGGGCAACATGAGATCAGCTCCATTCTAGTTAACTGGGAGAGTCAAATTGAAAGAGATTTTTCTTTGCTGCTCAAAGGAACGCAGTCCTTTGAACGCAACGTGTCAATAGCCATGGCATGTATGCAAGCCCAACAATTAAACCAGGCTGTGGCCATGGGGCTGATTCGGCAAGCCACGGACGGGCACTTGCCCCTGGAAATTAAAAGATTGATTATGCCCAAATTGTCACCCGTTGAACTGGAGCTTGAATCCTGGTGGTCTCTCGTAAATTCCTCATTCTCACCGACCACCCAGGAGCTTAAATTATTTTTATTAACGGCCAGTGCGCACGAGTCATTCCATGTGTATCCAGTCGTGCCTCTGGGACTCCAAGTCAGCGACACCAAAGTCCTCTACGCCCGCCACCCCAACCATTGGGCCCGCTTCACCCCGACCGGATGGCAGCTCGTCAGCCTCCAAGGGTGCCAGCATCGAGACCAGACCGGCTTCATTTGCCAAGACCAAGCCTTCACACCGCATCACCCCTGTGTGGCCCCGCAAGTCGACGCCCTCAACGAGTGCCCTTTTGAGGTCATCCGGGAGAACAGCTCCGCCGTGGTCTACCTTGGGAAAGGATGTGCCTGCGTGCGAACGGCCTGCGACTTTGTGGTCCTGAACTCGTTCCAGCTCAAGCCTGTGATCCTGGGAGTCAACCGCTGCTTCTGCAACCTGTCTTCGGTGGCAGCCTGCGACTTCACCTACACGGTACCGGTCTGGACCCAAGAAGAGATCCTGGTGGCGCCCTCCATCTATCGATATGTGAAGCCCATTTCCCTCGGCATCGGTCTGGAGCTAATCCACGAGCTCCTGACCCACCCGCAGCTCCACCGCACCCTCCAGAGCATCCAGAGGGACGGGGATACTACTGCTTTGGTTGTGTCCCACAACGGCAAGGAGATTTTGGATCGTGCCCAGCGGATCAAGACCACCGGAGAGCATTCATGGTGGGAAACCCTCTTTGGTTGGAGCCCCACTGCCACTGGAATTTACAATTTGGCTTTGCACCCGATCATTGTTATCTTGGCCTTCCAAGTTTTGTTGTGTGCCTCACTACTTTATTTGGGCTGTTGGAGCCGCCGACAGCTCCAGCAACTCCAGCTGTCTTACCGCATGGATCGCTATAATCCCGACCTCCTCTTGCCTTAATGGTTGTTCTTGGCGCCCCGTTTTTAGCCCTTGTTTATTTTATTGCTTGTGCTGGTATGAACTATGCTTTATTTTATTATGTGTACGGATCCTGAACCAGACCTATGGACGCTTTGCTGCTGGACACCGCTCCGAGGCCCTCTTGTGGACTAGGGGGGGACACATTTCTCTGCCTCCCAGCCCACGGCCCGCCTACGAACGACTGCCAGCGGCACTACCTCCATGAGGACTAGAACTGTGTGCCTGAAGCCCTTCTCGCCGCCTGCCGACCCTGCTCTGAGGATTGACGCAGACAGCAAGGGGGGGTGGAAGTGTGTTTTGGAACACATGGACTAAGTTTGCTTGTTCCTGTATATATGCAACCCAGTCCAGCAGCTGTACTGCGGACTGAGCCGTCTGTGATCTTTGCTGCTCCATTGTTTTAAGCTCTCTATGAATTTCTTTCCATTGCCTTCCATGAATTTCACCCCTATGAATTTAGCCCCGAATTAACCCCTCACTCTATCTATTGCAAGTGTGCCCATGATCCTCCCATGAACTGGGATCTTTTAATCACCCCCTATCAATTTTTCTTTCCTATGCATTTGCTTTTAACCTTATGAATTGCCTTTTAACCTGACTCCCTCCGCCGAAGTGATTTTAGCCTATTTATCGTCCTATGAATTTGGTTCTAACTGGGACCCCTCCTGAACGGTCTCTTTTAAAAGGGTATTTAAGTATTGATCTTAAACTTTATGAATTTGGTTTTAATCTGACTGTATGAGTTGGTCTTTTAATTGCGAAGTTTATTTTTCTTCTGCCCCCATGAGCCCTTCCGCCGCATACCCTCATGAATTATTTCCTCGCACTTGCTTTTATCATTGCTGCTTTATCTATGAATTGGTTTTAACTTCCTGAATTATTGCTTTTAATCCTATGTATACATATATTTATGGTTTTAATCCCTTATGAATTGCTTCACTTTTCATGAATTGGTCTATGCCCTACTTGCACTTTCCACCGTCCACCATATATGAATTGTTCCTTGCTTTTATTGCCCATCTATGAATTGCTCTATGAATTAGCCCGCTTTTAATCCTACGTTCATGAATTGACCCATGAATTGCCTTTGCTTTTAATCCTATGCTTATGAATTAATCCATGTATATGAATTGCTCCTGGTTTTAGTGTTTTTAGTCCACCATGAATTACGTATGAATTACCTCCATCCATGAACTGATCTATGTACGCAAAATATGAATTACTGCTGCTTATATACATGAATTGCTCATTACTGCCTATGTAACTATGAATTTCTGCTATGTATTCTGACGGTTGCACTTAGCACACCTCCTAGTGTGAACCCAGAGACCTGCAGCCCATTGGCTGATCTAAATTGCACTTATTCGGTTAGGTGGTTCTCCAAACTAAATTTTTTGAGTGACACCTCCCCCTCCTTCCCTTCCCTCTCCTTCTTCGCTCGAAGCTCGACCACCGGACATTGCCGACCACCTCGCCTTTGAAGTCAAGTTCGGGGAGCCACGCGCCTGACGTCACGTGGTCCCTGAGGGGGGGAATTGTTGCCAAGTAGGCCCCCTCTCCTGCTTTAAGGCCTGCCATGAACTGTGTTAAAGTTTCCTGCGTTGCTGTTTTACTGCTGCACCAAAGACTGCCCTGCACGTGTGTGTTCTGGTACACTTGTCAGTTTCCTGCCTGCGTGTTAATTACCTTGCTGCTACAATAGACTGTGTAGTTCCCTGACTCCATGTTTGGTTAACTGCACAAAGGACTCTTTTCCTGGGCAGCCCTGCCCTGACTTATATCTGGACTTCCCTGTGTGTGTTTGGACTGTGTTACAAGTGTGCCCCGTGCCTGCATTGCCATCTGCCACGGACCGTGCCTGTTCCCTGCTTTGGACTGTGTTTTAAGTGCTGTTCCCCCTGCCTCCATGGAAGCCTGCCTCATATGGGCCCAAGCCATTGCTAGCAGCCGGGCGCCTGCTGGGGAAACCTCCAGCGAGCCTGGCTAGGCGCTCCCTGGTCAGTTCCTGCCTGGAGACTCCCGCGGGCCGGTCCCCGAGCTTGCCCTTGCTACCGGGCAGCCTGCAAACTAGCCCCAGCTATGCCCAGCCGGCATCCATGTTCTCAGGCAGCCAAAAGACCCAGGGAAGAAGACTGCTTTGAGAAGCCATTTCAGCGAAGCGGGCACACCACGTCCGCAGCGAGAGCACCTCGCCCCGCTCTGCATATCTTAGGAGCCGCCCCGGAGAAGGAACTAAGTGCTGACCATCCCAAGCACTTAGAGAATGCATCTCAAAGAAACCTCCGCATTCCAGAGCTGATGACATCAGGACAAGCCCTGTCCGCTGGAACATCCATTCAGCCCACTCGGATTTCCCCCTCCCTCTTGTGTCCCCTCTTCCTGAGGTGTCACTTATCACAATCTGATTACCAAAGTGGCCCATCCAAGCCATTCAGTAACCCATTAGAGCCTTTGTTTTAATCTGTGAGAACCACCAAGTACAGCACCTGCCCCAGGGTACGTTTTGGGGTATTTAAGCCGGTCTCCCTGACCGCATGGTGCTCGTGCCATTCCCGTCCTGTCCCAGCCAGGCGCGTGCCATCCTATCCAGAATCCCTTGCTGTCCGTCTGTGGTCCCAGTGCTGGCATTGGGCCACCTCGCTGTTGTGTCTCTGCTTCGCTCCAGGATTGTGAGTATTCCCCACCATCGTTGGGAACCAGCTAATGCGAAAGTCTCTGCATTTTCTACTCTGTATTTCTCAGATCTTGTGTGTTCTCTTGTATGCTTGTGCAAGTTTAGGCTTACGCTACACTAAATACACGTGTTTGGAACTTTTTTGTAGTCTGCCTCTTTTTCACTAGAGTGTCTGGAATCGGGACCTCGGTATATATAGGTCAGATCCGCGCTAATTTTAGTTACAGGCTGCTAAAGCTAATTTCCCCCTTATAATAAAAAGCAGTTCTGTTAACAATGGTGCAGCCATCATCCAGTTCTCGGAGGAGGCCCAGGACGTCCTCAGGCATGCCCATCTCAGCCAGCATGTCAAAAGATGTGGCTGTGTGGCACGGACCTGAAGGTGTTGGTGAGGTTCGGCCAGGCCAACGCACACTGTCACCTCGAGTGACGGTCTGTATCGAGCACAGACTGGATGAGGAACTTGTGCTCATAGCAGCCCTTGCAGGACATTAAGCCCTTCTGTTGGGTGCTGATGGCCCTGCTTACTAGGGTCCAGTCGGTGATGCAGGCAGCGATGACGCTGGCATACATCTTGTAGATGGTGCTGCAGAGAGAGATGGGTCACTCGTTTCTGGGGTCAGCAGGGTCTCTTCAGGGCCAGGACCATCATCGCTTTCTTCCAGGATGATGGGGTGCAGCGGAAGCGCTTATAGCCACTGAAGATAGCTGTGAGCATGTGGCAGTGTGGATCACGGCGTTTCAGGAGGCTGTAGTGGATGCCATCCTTCCCCAGAGCAGTGTTCTTTGTGCAACGCAGCTTGGCCTCGACCTTCTCTGTAGCGAAGTCTCTCATCAGGTCTGCGTATGTGTTGACAAGGGGTAGAGATGGGAGGTTGTCAGGGCGGTCGGCCTCTCGGGCATCCTCCTGGTTGAAGAGGCTGGAGAGAAGCGGTAGAGCTCTTCACCGGGGATGGTGCAGAAGAGGGAAAGGCTCTCGAGGACCTCACGCACAGCCTTGGCTCTATTTGCACAACAGAGCTTCTGGATGGGGTCATAGCCGCGTGCTCAGTTCTGCCTCCTGCCCCCGCCTCTGCGAACGGGACTGCAGGGTGCCGGGGAGTGTTGGGAGCAGCCTAGGCATGCCTGCCTCCTGGTGCCTGTGGCAATGCAGTTTCCCCTGATAGCTCCACGGTGAACGCTTGGACTGCCAGCTTGAGGTCCTCAAAGGGGGTGCCCCCCCCCCATACTAGGTTGGTGCTTTGTCTCCTTCTTGGCTGTCAGGGACCGGCTGTGGAGGCTGGACAGGCAAAAAAGGTGCTGTTAACTGAGCTGGTGGTGGATGGGCATTGGTGGGCAGGGGCATTGGTGGGGCAGGAGCTGCTGGCAATTCTGGCTGGGCTGGTGCTGATGGGCAGGTGGTGGTGGTGATGCTGGCCATGGAGTGGGCACTGGCGGAACAGGCTGTGCTGGAGAGGGCCCAGTAGTGGTGGAGACGGGGGCAATACATTCCCAATTTGGGGGCTCTGTGGCAGGATTGCTGAGGTCGACTTGGTCTTCCGTTGCCTCTTGGGGTGGCCTTTGGGCCTGGCTGCCGATGGTGAGCTGGGGGCTGCTGCAGCTGCCACAGGTGGGCTTTGATGGACGCATGTAGCTGTGTTGTTAGGAAGGCCTGGGATGGCAGAAGGAGGTATGGCGGAAGCACCCAGTTGTAGGATCTGTCACAACACGAAGTGGTTGGCCTCCTCCAGGGCTTTGTCCACTGGGCGGGACACAGAAGAGGGTGGAGGGAGGGCCTCCAGTCTCATGTCGCAAGAGCGATAGTAGCGGACATCTCCAAGAACTCTGAAGGTGGCCCCACAGCTGTGGCAGAGATAGAGCATTTCTTGTGCATGAATCTGCCTAAAATGCCCAGCAAGTCTCTACAAGGACAGGTACTTGCGGTTTAGGTGGCAAGGCTTGCAGCCGAAGGGGTCTTCCTGTGGATAGGTGATCCGCATGGGACTGGGAGCTGGTGTTCCCTTCTGGGATTAAGGGGGCAGGTTGGCTGAATCCCCCCTCCTCCATCCAGCACACCCTGAGGTCCCCTGCTGTGTAGCAGGAACCCCTTCAGGTGGTGGCTGCAACGTGGCCCAGTGCATGCGCATTGCCAGCCCCTCAGAGGATGCTGGGGGGATGGCTGGTCACTCCCCGCAGGGGGTCCTGGCATCCCCTGGGGGGACTCAAAAGCAGAATCGCCCACCGACATTCAAATAAGGCAATGGTAGCAAAAATATTATGTATTTTTACATGCATAGAATATTCAAAGTGCTCAGCGCATATAATAAATATAATGAAATACATTCAAGTCAATGGAATTAATACAATACAAAATACATAGCTCTGTGGCAAAATGCATTCAAACAACCATCCGACAAATATACATTTCTATCAAAAGTTCATTCGCAGAATGTAATTGACATGGAATGTACTAAGGACATGTTATTCCGTGTCAATTACACTCCTTCATTGAGGTCCATTCAATTCATGAATTTCATGACCTGGAAAAAGTCACCGTCTACAAAACATCCGTGGTTCCTCTGGTCTCAAGTATTACAGTCTGCATTACATGATGTACAACAGCATTAAATGGTATAATAACCACTTCATATAATTTACAGCATCTCTCCTCCTCCTTGAGGAGCCACGGATGAAGGCTCTGCCCAACAAACCGCTAGCCGTGTTTGTTTCGCTCATGGAGCTTTTTCAAGGGCAATAATCTAAAAGCAAAATGAAGACAGAGCTAATGATGACTCTCTGTGTCTTGTTTCTGTTCATCTATTAATAATTTCCAAACAATTTTTGCTTTATACTCACAAACACATAGGAGATCTTTTACACACTGGAAGTACCTTTCAATAGATGGGTGCCATTTCCGTGTAGTCAAGGGGTACTATGTATCTTATATAGCAAAACTGCCTTAAAGAAACAATCTATATTAAAAGCTTAAAGAAGCCAGACACTTAGAGGAAACAAGACAGGTCCCAAACTTGATTTAATCCAGTTGGAGATCTCGAGCACAAATCAAACATCCAATATGCCTCACGTTGTAACAACCTTTTTTGCAAGATTCTACCCTTTTTGTTACGTACCACCTCCAAAACGACAAACCTGAGTTCCCTCTCGTTTCTGTGGGGTTGTAAGAAATGTGCTGTTAACGGTGCCTCCATTACTTGTCTCCTAATTTTAGACTGATGTTCTTGTATTCGAATTCTTATAGCTCGACTGGTACTACCTATATTATGTTTTCTTACGGGGCACTGTATAAGATAAACTACTCCGAGTGTTGAAAGTAGAGAATGCTTTCAATTGTATATCTTGTCTTGGCTGTTGGAGGGAGATGGTACTTCCAGAGATAGAAAGGGAGCAAACACTACAATGCCTCCAGCTAAAGTATCCTATAGGGGTGCCCTTCTGCTTATCCCTAAGCTGCATATCAGCATGTACCAATATGTCCCTCAAGCTACTCGTTCTCCTAAAACCCACTTGAGGAGCAAGTTCACATCTAGGCAAGTGTTGTATCAAAAGCCAATATTGTTTAATTATATGGCTGATGCCTGTGGCATAAGCTGTATAATCTAGAGACCAGTGAATTCTTTGATTTATATTTCTCTGTCTCTCCTGTAACAGCTCCAGTCTTCCTACCCCTGCAGCTCTCCCTTTGGCTCTATCAATGATTCTTCTCGGGTAACCCCTCTCTAGAAAATTATGGACAAGATTCACACTTTCTCCGATATAATCAACACCTGAGGTAGAGTTCCTCCGTAAACGGAGGAATTGACCATATGGGACGTTTTTCCATTTGGAAGGGTGATGGGAGGTATAGTGCAAATAAGAATTGTGATCGGAGGGTTTCCTAAAAGGACGTACCCCTAACTGACTTTCAGTTGTTTTATAAACTACTACAAAAAAGTAGTTAATTTGCTTGGTGCTGCTTTCCCCTGTGAATTTTATATTGGAATCTAAGTCATTCATCCAACCGGTAAAGCTACTCGCTAATGCTGGATTGGAAAGAATTTTTAAAAATTGTCTATGAATCACCAGTAATACAAAATTTGGCTGAAAAAAAGGATAAACATCTCTATTTAATATACTTTGCGTTTCCAGTTTGGTCATATATAGGTTAGCAATGGAGGGAGCAGCAGGGCACCCCATCGCTACCCGTTTGACTTGAAATTAATAGTCCAATTTGTAGTGGAAAAAGTTTTTTTCATAATCAAATTCACTAGGGACAATAAAAACGCAATGGGAGGTGATGGATTCTCTCGTGCCAATGAGGCCTCTTCTATAACAAGTCTCACCTCTTCATGAGGGATTGACGTGTACAATGACACCACATAGAGTGTCATAAGTAAGGATCCCTGAGGGATCTTTAGAGATTCTATCCCATTTATAAATTGCATCGTATCCTTCAAAAAGGCCAGAAATTTCTTCACTGCAGATTGTAACTGACTGTCTAACAGCAGTGCTAATGGTTCCAGCAAGGAATTATTACCAGATACGATTGGTCTTCCTTTAGGGGGAAAACTCCCCTTATGAATTTACAGCAAAACACAAAAGGTGAGCATTTTAGGATCTTTATTTAATAGCGCTCTGTGTAGCGTTGGCGTGATCTCTTCAAATAGCATTGCCTTATCCACAACGATCTTAATAAGGTGAGCCACAAGATAACTAGGATCTTCCTTCACCGTTCTGTAACTCTCTGTATCCTCCAGTTGTCTATATACTTCTGCTTCATAACTGCCTATCTATAGATGGGGTGGTTCTCCTTTACCTGCCTTTCTATAGATGGGGTGGTTCTCCTTTACCTGCTAGTTTAATAATTAAGTTCTTATAATCAGCCCAACTACACAATGCTTGATTTTCTTCTGTTGTTAAATTATGCCATTGTGTGACCTTTCTATGTTCAGCTGCTTCGATGTCTCTCAATACTATTCTTTCAAAAGTGTCAGTGCTTGGATCACTAATGACTGGTGTAAAAGTGGATTTAATCTTGATGAAAAGCTGACAATCTCTATCTGTTGAACTCTCTCCATAGCATTTCTTAAGCTTCAATAATCTAATTAGTTTAAAGATATCAACTGTAGTCAAATAGAGAATATTTAGGTGTGGGCACAAAGCCTAACCCTTTCTATAAGACTGCTAATTCCATGGGATTCACTGTTCTATTAGAAAGACTGAATACTAGAATCTTTTGCCAAGAGGCCAGCAGCGAGGCGTCGATATTGCCAGCGTCCCTCACTATGGCCTGGATGGTGGCTTCGGGAGTTTGTTCAGTCCGGAACCCAGTGGGAGTCCCCAAGTGTCTGTAGCTGTCCCCATCGGCTAAGTGGGGCATGGGCTGGCCCTGGATGGTGACGAAGGAGGGCAGGACTCGGTCTTTGAGGCTCCCGTCAACGTGCAAGGAGGAGCACTTCGTGGGGTTGAAGTGCAGGCCCATCCAGTCGGCAGCATTGGAGGCGGTGTTGAGCATCTGCTGGAGCTCACCCGGGCACTTGGCAACCAGCACGAGGTCATCTGCGTAGGCGAGGGCACTGACCTTCAGGCCATGGAGTTTGAGGCCTCCAGGACCATAGGTGATGTGGCGGAGGAGAGGCTCCATGGCCAGATTGAATATGATGGGGCTCAGGGGGCATCCCTGTTTCACTCCACAGCAGATCGGGATCTCTGGGGTTTCACCTTCGGTAGTCCTCACGGTGGTGGTGCAGCCGTCATACAGTTCATGGAGGAGGCCCAGGAAGTCCTCAGGCATGCCCATCTTGGCCAGTGTGTCGAAGATGTGGCTGTGCAGCAGGGACCCGAAGGTGTTGGTGAGGTCCAGCCAGGCCAGCGCGCACTGCCGCCTCGAGCGACGGGCTGTGTCGAGCACAGTATGGATGAGGAAGTTGTGCTCGTAGCAGCCCTCGCAGGACCTGAAGCCCTTCTGTTGTGTGCTGATGGCGCTGCCCACCAGGGCCCAGTCGGTGATGCGGGCGGCGATGACACTGGCGTACATCTTGTAGACGGTGCTGCACAGAGAGATGGGTCGCCAGTTGCTGAGGTCGGCAGGGTCTCCTTTCTTCAGGGCCAGGACCGTCATCGCCTTCTTCCAGGATGATGGGGTGCGGCGGAAGTGCTTGCAGCCATTGAAGATGGCCGTGAGCATGTGGCAGTGTGGATCAAGGCGCTTCAGGAGGCTGTAGCAGATGCCATCCTTCCCAGGAGCGGTGTTCTTGGTGCAGCAGAGCCTGGCCTCGACCTCCTTGGTGGTAAAGTCGCGCATCAGGTCTACGTACGCGTCTACAACGGGCAGAGGCGGGAGGCTGTCAGGGCGGTCGGCCTCACAGGCATCCTCCTGGTTGAAGAGGCTGGAGAAGAAGCGGTGCAGGGATGGTGCAGAAGAGGGAGGGGCCCTCAAGAACCTCATGCACAGTCTTGGCTCTATTCGCCTGATAGAGCTTCTGGATGCGGGACACGGCCATGGGGTCATAGCCATGTGCTGGGTTCCGCTTCCTGCCTCCGCTTGCAATTGATTGTCTGCCGGGTATCAGGCTTGTGTTTGGCATATCCACAGACGGGGACAGCAGGGTGCCGGGGCAGCATTGGGAGCAGCCTGAGCGTGCCTGCCTCCCGGTGCCCGCTTCCAGCTTCCTCCGAGAGCTCTGCGGTGAACTCTCGGATGGCCAGCTCGAGGTCCTCGAAGGTGACGCCCCCCTCCCCATACACTCCATCCACCTGGTCTGCCACTGGGTTGGTGCCCTGCTGTCTTCTTGGGTCTCAGTGACTGGCTGCTGAGGCTGGGCAGGAGAAGATGGTGCCGTTGCCTGGGCTGGTGGAGCAGGAGGACGATGGACCAGTGTTGGTGCTGGTAGTGTGGGAGCTACTGGCAATTCTGTCCAGGCGGGTGTTGGCAGCGTGGGTTGTTGAAGCGACGCTGGATGTGGAGAGGGTGCTGGTGGTGCTGGCTGCACTGGTGAGGGCCTGGTGCTGGTGGTGGGAGGCAGTTCCTTCCCAACCTGGGAGGTACTTGATGAGGTCGCAGGGGTTGCCTTGGTCTTTTGCTGCCTCTTGGGGTGGTCTCTCGGTCTGGCCGTCGATGGGGAGCTGGTAGATGCTGCAGCTGTCGTGGGAGGGTCCTGCTGGAGTGGTGAAGCCGTGTCACTGGGAAGGGCTGGGGTGGCGGAGGGAGGCATGGAGGATGCGCTCAGTCGCAAGATCTGGCACAGCGCAAAGTGGTTGGCCTCTTCCAGGGCTTCGTCCACCGGGCGGGACACGGCGGAGGGCGGGGGGAGAGTCCCCAGCCTCATGTCGCAGGAGCAATAGTGGCGGACGACATCACCGAAGACTCTGAAGGAGGCCTTGCAACTGTGGCAGAGATAGAGCACCTCTTGCGCATGTATCCGCTTGAAGTACCCAGCAAGCCCCTGCAAGGACAGGTACTTGCGGTAGAGGTGGCAAGGCTCGCAGCCAAAGGGACCTTCCTGTGGATACGTGATCCACATGGGGCTGGGAGCTGGTCCCTCCCCCCTGAGATTGGGGGAGCAGGTCGGCTTGGTCCCCCCTTTCCTCCGTCCAGCATACCCCAAGGTACCCCACCGTGAAGCAGGGGCCCCGTCGGATGGTGGCTGGGACGTGGCCCAGCGAGTGCGCATTGCTGGCCCCCCATCGGGCAATGGGAGGGTTTGTCTGGTCACTCTGCAGGGGGCCGCTAATCACTAATGACTGGATCACTAATCACTAATGCTTGGATCACTAATGACTGGTGTAAAAGTGGATTTAATCTTGTTGAAAAGATGACAATCTCTGTCTGTTGAACTCTCTCTATACCATTTCTTAAGCTTCAATAATCTAATTAAAGACATCAACTCTAGCATCAAACAGAGAATATTTAGGTGTGGGCACAAAGCCTAACCCTTTCTAGAAGACTGCTAATTCCATGGAATTCACTGTTCTATTAGAAAGATTGAATACTAGAACTGGGGGGAGCCCTCCGGACTGGCGTCATTTCTGGAGCACTCTCGGACAGGGGCATCCCCCGGCCCAGATTCCACCCCCTGTAGAGGCCTCCACTGGGGCCTCTCACCTGCCGGGGCAGGGATTGGTCCCAGTGGGGGGTCCCCTTGGACCCTCGGTGGTGTCCCACCCTGGGCTCAGGACAATGAGCATGTGTAGGATCATTTCCATCTGCACCACCTCTGATGCTTCATCTTCATTCTCCATCTAAGATCAGGTCAATGATCTAGAGGAAAAAGCAGGAGCTCTTCTAGGTTTTCCCTCTCATCAGTGTCCTTAAAAGGACAGGCAAGACATGAAAAGTATGGCTTCAGCTCAGCAAGAACAGTTTCAGGGTGATTGCTTCAGAAAGTGATTTCTTCAAGGCAGCAGCAAATAAGACCAGCAAAGATCTATTCATATGCAGCCAATGGGGGACATGCCATCCTATTAAACTGATAAGAACAGATCACTTGGTAGAGAATGTTTAGCCTCAAAGCCAAAAGGCTGAGAAGAAAGAAGTTAAAAAAAGAGAGAGCGAAGAGGAATTTTACAGTAGTGAGCAAAAAACAGAAAAGTTTTTCAATCTATTTTTCAACCAGTGATATTCTCCCCAGGGGGAGGTGCACCGTTCCTGGAGGTACTGCAATACCAGGTCGATGCGTGGAGTGGACGGAGCAAGCCCCTATTCCATCTCCCAGTTCCAAAAATCCATTTAATATATAGTCCTCAGATAGAGGACGTATCAGATATTAAACTGATAAGAACAGATACTACACTTGATCTTAGCCAAAAGGCCGAGAAGCGATAAAGAAATTTTCTGAAAACTAGCATTTTGTATCATCCTGATGTTCTTGAGGGCTCTGAGAGCAACGAAACAGCCTGAGGTGCCCGACCCCACAGCAAGGACAGCTGGGAGCACAAGACAGCCCATGACGTTCTGAAATTGCTACTCCTTCTACCTTTCAGATAATCAGCCTCCAGCCAGATAGTTTGATGACATAATTTGTAGATTTCCTTCGCTTTGTCAATTTCATGATTCTGACTGCCAGGACTGGGATCAACATTGGCTGGTAATCTGCATACTCCCGCCTCCTTTCCCATGATGCCCTGTGGTTCCGTTGACTCTTTAGCTTCATGCCTGCTGTCCAGACATTTCCCTTCCGGCATTCTTGTGCTCTGTTTTCCAGCTGAAAACAGACGGGAATATTTCAGACTATCAGGAAAAGATTAAGGAGAAAAGGCAAAAGAGCATCATGAGTTACCATATTCATACTTTTTGTAATGAATGAGATCTGTTCCGTAGTTGAACAAACATCAAGCCTCCTCCCCCTCCAGCCTTCTCTCTTCCTCCTCTTCCTTTCATTTCCTCCTTGCTTTCTCTTGCACTGGCCGTCCGTCGCTTTCCACAATCAAAATCTGATGCTTCTCAACTGATCTAGAGCAGTCACAGATTTCCCAACAAGGAATCAAGTAGACCTTTTTTAAAAAGCAGATCAATGAGGTAAAGTAAAATTGCCAGCAACGTTCCCTAGGAAATGATAGCCCGTAATCAGCCCCTGCAAGGGTACCTTGACCCAGACCCAGCTGAAAGCACCCCCGTCCAACTTCCAACTGCCACCAGAGGAACCGGAGGCTGCCAGGGCTGGGCTGGGCTGCTAAACAGCCCAGGAGGAAGTGGGACCGAATGTCCCCTCAGGGCTGAATAAAACAACCACCCAGTGACCTAAGAACTTTTATTTCAATATGCGCTTTTTGTGAATTACCACGTCAAAGTAAATATTGTTCTGTTTTAAGGTGCCACCAGACTTTTGTTTTATTTTGCTACAACTGACTAACATGGCAACCCAAGGATGCCAATCTCCAGGCACAGCCTCGAGATCTCCCAGAATTACAAATAATCTCCAAGGGACAGAGATCAGTTCCCTGGAGAATGTGGTTGCGTTGCAAGGTGGATTCTATGGCATTATACCCAGCTAAGGCCCCCCTCCTCCCCAAACCCTGCCTACCCCAGGCTCCACCCCCAAATCTTCAGGGATTTCCCTACCCAGAATGGGCAGCCCTAATGTGCACCCCTCAGATGTGGCCAGTAATGGGAAGGCCTACACTCCTGGGTCAGCGCTGCTGGCTGTGCTCCAGGCAATCAACCCCAAGAGCAGCTGCCTGCACTGCTGGACCTCAGCTGGATCTTGGTTGCCTGCAGCTCTCTAAGACAAATTTGGCTAAGAATTGGGTTAAAATAGTTTGGTTGTACCTACAAAATAGGGCAACAATAATATTTCGCAATATACCACTGACACCAAATAAGTGAAACGCAACACTTTAAGACCATTTCTGAAGAGCAACCCAAAGAGCAGAGGAGCAACAAGTGTGAAATTCCAGCACAGTGCAATGATGTCTGGCTTGGAGCTGGACTAGACATTTCCCGCCAGGGTTAGTGATGAGATCGGTCCTTTGACGTTAGAAGGACCCAGCATTGCCCTCACACAATTATTGCCCATAATAAAATGCGGATTCTGAAGCTGATAGAAAAACTGCGCTCTCAGGGAATGGCCACGGTTCTCTGGAAGGAGCCTGAGGAAGAGAGTGCCAGCTAGGAAGGTGCTGTTTGTAAATGAATTATCCTGAGGGAAAGGGTTAGGAACTGCACAAGACACCCACCATCAATAGTCACCGCAAACCAAACAAAGAGATCTACAATTACAGCCTGAGTGTATTCCTATCTCCACAGTGAGCAGTGGGGTATGCAGAGAGTGAATTACAGCCTTAAGTATCTTCAGGGGTCATTTCGTAGAAAAAGAGCTGGAGGAACTCATTAGCATAACTGATTTGCATATGCCACACCCCCTGACATCACCTATCCTGGCTGTTTTGGACCCAATCCTGGCCATTCAGGGCCGAAATTGGGCTCAAAACGGCAAAAAGGGGCTGAAAATGGCCAAAAAGGGGCCCAAAATGGTCAGGATCGGGCTGCTGCTGAGCGGGAGAGTGATCCACCACCTGTCAGAGGCCTGATTCGGGCCGTTTCGGCCCCAATCCAGACTGAAACGGGCCCAAAATGGCCAAGAGTCAGGTGGGTGGGGCCACCTGACATGTGACCTCTTTCTGCGTTCCTGTGCGTTACCCCTCAAAATGAGCCCTGAGTATCTTTATAATCCTCATTCTCCATAAACAAAACAAAACACGGGAGGCAACGCACAAGGGGTTGGTTCCAGACTAAACTGGCAACTTCCACTCATTCCCCCTTCCCACTCTAGATCCTGCATGCTATTCCTCGTGGTCCCCTGAACCCCCCAAGATCAATATTTTGTGGAGATCCCCGGAGTGCAGTTGGAGGGGAGAGGCAGAAACATTCATATTCTGCTTTTCAAAAATTTAATCTGGATCCCGCCCAATAGCATCATCATTAAAAAGGCACATCAGCCTGAATAAAACCAGCAGGACACCCAAACCCCAGCAGCACTTAATGGGGGAAACAAATCTCAAAACAAAGAGCGCATCAGAGCTCATAAAGCTGGAGCCAGACATCAGTAATGGCACCTTCAGGCTCAGAGGCAGTCTACCTGTTGCAGGAAGGCTGTTTTCTTCATGCCCTGCTTGCGGGTGTCCGGGAGGGATCAAGCTGGCATTGCTGGGGAGAAGAAACTGAGCAGATGCCCCTTTGGTCCAACCCTACAGGGCTCCTCCTGTTCTGAAGTGCCTCTTACAAAAAAAAATGGGAAAGGGAAGATACAAAGACAGCCCAGAAGGCCCCATTTCCCAGGGCAAGCTGTGCCGTTAATTTGCTGGAAAGGGTTTATCACGTGGTCCAATCAGAAAAATAATGGATCCACCTGGAGTGAGGGTGTGGCTGTTCCTAGCTGTTGGTGAATGGGCGAAGGAAGATGAATCTGAATAAGTTACCTAAACTCTACGTAAAAGGAAAGAAAATTACCTTTTGTATTGAGCAAACCCTCCCCCAAGTCCCTCTTAAGACCAATTCTGCCAGTGTCAAATCTGCATATGACAAAGCTGCCACTTCCTCAGTCTTTCAGGTGCCACAAGACGACTCCCTGTTGTTTGGGCTGCAGCAGACTCACACTCCAGTCTGAATGATCCGGTTTAAATGGACTTAGGCTGGAGTAACTCTGCATGGGATTGCGCAGTAGCACCGCTACCCCTATGAGAAGGCGTATGGATCACCGCTTGATGCCCACTCAGCAACACCGAAGAAGAATGCTTCACCTCCAAAGATCATAAAAGACACAGGAAGAATCGAAGGCAAACAAGATTTCAGGGCCAGAGGGCAGAAGAACCAGAAAGGCGCCAGGGCCCTCTTGCCAGTGGCCCCTGCTCTGATTGGGAAGGACAAATAAGACTGCCTGGCTCCTTACTCACAGCCTGCCAGTAGCAGATTATGAACGATTGCCCTGTGTGCTTCCAGGCCACTGAGAAATGTTCGAAGCCCTTCTCCAGCCTAAGGAACCGTCCTTTGTGGCGCTTCCAAATGTGTATTAACCAGCATCAAACACACACACATTCACAATATATTACTCACACAGAAACGAACTGTCCTAAAGAAACTGAGCAGGAAAAGTACCTAAAAAATCAAATAATGTATAAAAACGAATAAAACCAGGAACCAGTCATTAACACTGGAACCTCCCAGTTCAGAGGCAGTCTATTTCAAAATAGCACTCGTAGCAGAAATATAAGGAAAATTCCTCTTGTGTGCCTTGACATTTGATTGAGTTGCTCTGTGACTGGTCTGCTTGTAGCTAAATGAGCTTGGAAAGACATTCCCAATCAGAAGCATTGCAAAAAAGGAGCTAAATGGTTTCATTGAGGCAAGATAGAGAAGATGCTGGTAGGAAAGTCAGCACTTTTGGTAGAACTGGTCAGTGGTGAGGTTGGTATATATGTATGTACTTAATATAAAGAGGGTTTTTTAAGTCTCAGGCTGAGAGACAGCATTGTATAGTAGTTAAAGTGTCAGACTAGGACCTGGGACAACTGGATTCAAATCCCTAACTGCCATGGATGCTCCCTGGATGTCCTTTGGCCCATCACACTCAGTCTAACACACCTCATAAGGTTTTGTGAGGATTTCATTATTTATTTTACTTCATCCCCCCCTCCTCATTTCTTCCCAATGGGGACCCAAAGCAGCTTTCCTCATTCTCCTCTCCTCCATTTTCCCCCTCACAACAACCCTGTGAGGTAGGTTAGGCTAAGAGTTTGTGACCAGCCCAAGGTCACCCAATGAGCTTCCGTGGCAGAGTGGGGATTCAAACCTGGGTCTCCCAGATCCTAGTCCGTCACTCTAGCTACTACACCATATTAGTGGAAGAGGGGAAAAACATTAGACTGCCGGCTGACCCCACTGATGAGAAAAGTGGGATAGAAATTTTTAAAAAGCAAAATAAGAAAAAGACATATTCCTTCCCCTTGAGCTGAACATGCCATGCTGATCCAGGCATCAGGCACCTCCAAGCTTGACTACTGCAATGCACTGTTTATGGGGATGCCCTTGAACAATCCAACCATTGCCAAAATATGGCTGCTCAGATTTTAATCAGCACGGGGGAACAGGATAATATTCAGTCTGTGTTGTGGCAGCTACATCACCCACCCATCTGCTTCCAGTTCAGTTCATGATGTTGGCATTAACTGTCAGTGCATTAAAAATAATGTACGAATGGTCTTTGACTCCAGATATACATATATGCATGTGCTGTCAAGTCATAACCGACGTGGATTCTTTTCTTAAAGCTATAGGCATTGTCTTTGTTATTTTGGGGAGGTTTAATCTCCCAGATTCTTCGAGGGCCAAAGTCGCTCACACATTGTGCCAGAAAATGATGTCATTGTCCAGCATCACATGGAAGCTATAGATCACAAGGGGGGATGATTTGATAAAAATCACTGCCAAACAGTATTTGGGGGCAATTTTAGCAAATCGCACCCCCCCCCCACACACACACAGCATGACCTGTAGCTTCTGTGTTGCACTGGGAAATAGTGACATTTTCCAGCACAATGCAAAAGCACACATGCTTTGTGTGCTTTTTGTGTGCCTCCCCACAAGATACCTTCTCCCAGCCAGGTGAGTGGAGGCAGAGGGGCAGGGGCTGGGGATCCCCCACCCCCAGTGGGGAATTGTATCCTTATCCCTAATGTATTTGTTTTAAAGAATGCTGATTTTTCTGCAGTCCTATGACTTTCTTCAGGTTTGTAGAGAGAACCTCTTCAGTCTGTCCCTAGCTCCACTTGGCAGTTTTATCAATCATATCCTGCATGGCGTGGAAATAGATATATTGGGGGTTGCGTCAACAGCAAAACTTACTTCGCTGATTAGGGAAGAGATATCAGTTAACATTTTTGACTGAATGGAAACCGTTTATAAATTTTTTACATGAAATGGATAATAATGACTTGATAACATCTGGATTTATAGATTAAGAATCATGAACAATAGGGAAAAGAGGTGTATTGTCGAAGGCTTTCACGGCCGGAGAACGATGGTTGTTGGGGGTTTTCCGGGCTGTATTGCCGTGGTCTTGGCATTGTAGTTCCTGACGTTTCGCCAGCAGCTGTGGCTGGCATCTTCAGAGGTGTAGCACCAAAAGACAGAGATCAGAGACAGAGGGAAAAGAGGACTCTTATGTTTCACTTAGAATAAGTGAGACTCTAGAAATGATACATATTTGTGGTGGAGAAAATCAAAACTCAAATCTGTAGTTTAGTTTAAGGGTTCCCCCCCCCTTTTTTTTCACTTGTTTATGTATGTATTGCATTTTAGAATGCCATCTTTTTATCTTCTATGTTGTCTATAGCATTTATGTTATTGTTTATAGTTTAAATAAAGAAAAATTAAACATTAAAAATAGATATATTGATGTGGTGGAGAGTGCCCTCAATCCAGGGTTGACTTATGGCAACCCCTGGCAGGCAAGAGACTAACAGAGGTGGTTTGCCATTGCCTGCATCTGTAACCCTGGTCTTCATTGGAGATCACCCATCCAATTACTAACCAAGGCTAACGCTGCTTATCTTCTGAGATCTGACAAGAGCAGGCTCACCTGGGCTATCGCCATCAGGTCAAATATATTGCTATATAGTGAAAATGCAGCCACTGTGGCTGAATTCTTACTTCAAACTGCTGGAGGAAGCATGTGTTGCAGTCAGATGGTCTGTGTCAGTCATACTTGTCTCTGATAAAGGGCAGCATATGGGCCAACATACAACACAAGCCCTAAGAACGTTTACTCAGAAATAAATCCCATTGAGCTCAACGGGATTTACTCCCTTGACAGTGTACTTCGGATTGCAGCCTTAGTAGCTGCCTTTTCTCTCCCTTGTCCCATCACGAAATAACGTGTAAGCTTTCCAGCTCACCAGAACTCTTCTTCCGGCTGGATGTTCCCCTCTCCAGCAAAGGGAGGGGGAAGAAGTTTCTAGACAACTTTCCCACAAGGATTTCCATCACGCCGAGAAACAGCCCTGCTCCTTTCCTCTCTTTGACTAGCCAGGTATGAAGAAGAGTTCTACTGAACTCGAAAATTTGCAAGGGTCTCTTTCCTCCCCTTTTTACTTGATTCTGCCTAAGGTATAGCTTATCTATACCCAAGATCCCGCTACCTTTCCTATTCTGGCTGACGAACAGATCTGTGAAAACTGAGAGGCTTGCGTGATCCGGCTCCACCCAGAAGCCCCTGGCGCAGGAGGACCCAGAACCGGCAGGGTCCATTTCCCTTCGCTCTTCTCCCCCCACTCCTTTGGAAGACGCGTGAGCGCCCTGGCCGCAGATCTGCTTTTACGCACTCCTCGATTCCTCTTGCGCTCCAAGGAAAGGCTCCGGGTTTCTGAGCGGGAAGAAGGAAGGAGGGAGCGGGAAATTCAAACATCAGATCTAAAGCGGATCGGCTGACGAAGGAGCCGTCCACGGGCATGCACTGGCCGCCTCCGTCAGGCTGTGATCTGGGGGGACTGATGAAAGAGGGACGCGGAAAAGCGGCCGAAGGGGTTGGCGGTGGATGGGGGTCAGAGAGCAGACCCGGGACGAGGCGCCCCTCCTCCTAGGTGCCTTCAGATGCGCCATAGTTCTTGCCGCCTGCAAAAGAGGTTGCATTTAGAATCAAAGGGTTGGTGGGGCCTCCGGGTCATCTAGTCCAACCAACACATTTAAATGGGGATCTTCTGATTGAATTCAAACGCTGTTTTGCTGTGGCAATACCTACATAGTAGTAATAGTAATAATAACAGCAACAATAATGTCAACAGTGTGCTTATAGTAATAATAACAGCAACAACAATAACAAGTGTGCTTATAGTCAGGGCTTTGTTCCAGCGGGAACGTGGTGGAACGGAGTTCCGGCACCTCTTGAAAATACTGGGCAATAGTGTGTGAAAATAATATTATTTCAAAGAATTCCATGTGTTTCTTTCTCATTTCCCTCTTGAGAGTTCCGCCACCTCTTTTCCCAGAAAAAAAACTCCTGCTTATAGTGATGATAACACCACCAACAAAAATAACAACAGTGCGCTTATACACCACCCTTCTGCCCCACTCAGAGCTGTGAGAACAAAGTGTTATCCTCACAGTACAGCTGGGGCTGAGGGGACTGATTTGCTCAAGGCCACCTGCATAGTCCATGGCAATAGTGGGAGTCGAGCCAGCAGCATTCTGGTGCAGGGCCCAGCCACTTAGCTACCAAGCTACAGCAGTAGAAGAACAGAGCTTAGAAAAGGATGAGTAGGCCATGTTCTTCTAGACTTGAAAACAGGAAGCTGCCTTAGGGCAAATCAGACTCTTAGGCAGCAGCTCTCCAGGGCCTTACGCAGAGGTCTTTCACCTCACTTAATGCCGAATCCTTTCAGTGAATATGCCAGGGACCTTCCGCACACCAAATCGAGGCTCTGCCACTGAGGCCCAGACTAGCCTGGGTGGGAATATTGTGTTTTAAGAACTGCAGCTGTTTCCCAGAAGCTCCTCCTAGTGGGATTAGATACCCACGGCACCCCAAAGCAGCTCCATAATCTAGAAAATGTAAATAATTTTATTATTTGGTGCCTAATTGGGGCTTGCAAAGAAAAGGGAAAAAAATGTCATATTTCTGTCCTGTCCTTCCTCCAATGAGCTCACAGCAGTGGTTAGGACTCTTGCTTTTACCCTGGTAACAGCCCTGGGAGACGGGTTACTGGCCCAGGGTCACCCAGTAAATCAGCTTAATGCCCACTTGGGTTCTTTGGACCTAGATTTCCTAGCCTGGAACCCCACCAGCTTTTGACACCCTTCATTATGTTTCTCGTTTTGATAATTGCATGGTCCACCTACATGATTGTTACAGACCAGGAAACCGAGGTGACAGAGACTCACTTGAAGGAAAGTTACGGTTAGCTGTGGAGATGCTTCCCTCAGGCAGCCAGTTTTATTGTTAAAGGGATTACAGATGACCAATTATTTCATTTTATACCATTTGGGGTGGGACGTGGCACCATATTGGTTTTCAACTAGAGGCACCAAAATATCTTAGCTCATCTGTGCCTTAAGCAGGGAAGAATAATTATAATACTTCATATTTATATAGCATTTCATAGTTTCCCCATCATGCTTTAATTAGTTTCCAATAACCCTGTCCATCATCAGTCAAGATGAGAAGCCATGTTAGTCTGTCTGTAGCAGTAGCAGTAGAAAAAAGCACCTATAAGACTAACAAAATGTGATCCAGAGGAGTTAGCTGTGTTAGTCTGTAGTCACAAAATAGTAGAGTCCAGTAGCAACTTTAAGACTAACCAACTTTATTGTAGCATAAGCTTTTGAGAACCACAGCTCTCTTCGTCAGATGCATCCGACAAAGAGAACTGTGGTTCTCGAAAGTTTATGCTACAATAAAGTTGGTCAACAAAATTTGGTATCTGAAGAAGGGGATTCAGAACCTCCAAAGAGAAGGGGGACCCACTGCAGTCCGCGGCCAGTTGACTTTCCCTCCAGGAGCCGCCAAAACTCATCCAGCTCCTCCCTTTCAAACTCCGCTCCAGAACTTCCAGGCGGCAGCTGCGCCCTGTGACCTTCTACCCAATGAACGGTCGCTGTTTCGGTGACGACACCACTACCTTCTTCCGATTGGCCGAAAGGCTCTGGATCACCCGGAGTGGAGTTGAGCTGTTGCCCGTTCTCTTTCACCCCCCTCCTGGGACTGCCATGTGGTGGCGCCCGGGAAGGTCCGCTGGGCTATAAATGAGGCGGAGCTGCGACCGCGCAGCCCTTTTCCATTCGAGCTTTTCCTGGGTGGGTGAGCAGTGGAGAGAGGCTGGCCGGGTGGCCTGGACGGAGGGGAGCGGAGGGGCTTTGGCGGGGCTCTGCCTCTTGCAGGGCGCCCTTCTGAACCCGTGTCCTTGGAAGGGGTGGGTAGGCTGCAGACACGTGCAAGCATCGCGGCCTCGGGGAGGGAGGGCGCGCCTTTCCTTTTCCCAGGGAGGACCTCCGGGGTTCCCGTGTAGGCCTTTCCCCCTGGCCAGCTCCGTACGAAGGTATTAACAGCTCCAGTGCCCTGAGCTCTTAGACGCTGGTTTGAGTTGGTTCGGGGTGCTTAACGCTGCAAAGGATCGTGGGACGGGGGAGAGCTGGCTGGAAGAAAGCCGGCTGGATAGCGGAGGGGGTTGTGCAGCAGGCCTTGCTTGGAATTAGGTTGCTTGATTTGGCAAAATATACTCCTAAAAACGGGCAGTGTTTTGTGGAGTAAGGTTTGCAAAATGATATTTATCGGGTGGGTCTTCTGCACAGAAAAAAGGGGCTTCTATGTTAACATGCAGTGCATCTTTGCAAGTCAGGGACGCCAGATCTGGGTTGGGAAATTCCTGGAGATTTGGGGGCAGAGCTTGGGGAGTTTTGGAACGGAAGGTGGCTCAGCAGGGTATAATGCCAGAGTCTGTTCCCCCTCAACCATTTTATCCAGAAAATTCATCTCTTCTTTAGATGAGTTGAAATTCCAAGAGAACTCCAGGCCCAGATCCTGGAATTGGATGGAAAGCTGTCTCCATGGTACTGTTTTCTCAGCCATTGAACTCCGTAGGGTCTGCTCTGGCAGGATTTTGAACTCCCAGCCTTGCAAAGATAACTTCACAATCCCTGTGACAAGGGCCTCCTTTTCTTGGCAGGCCCGGGTGGCTCAGTGCCCGGCTCTGTTATGTACAGAGGTAAAGAAAGCCCCTCAGTGTTCTGTCTTCGGTGCCAGCGGCGTTTCCATCTGCTGGTTCTATCCTCAAGCACTGGTACAAGAGGGCTGTGTGGCCCCTGCGTAGCAGGAGGGTGTGGGAGCTGGAGTTGCAACTGGGCTCTGCTTGCAAGCAACGGAATAAATAGCTTGAGCTATACAAAATGCAGCCGATAGGTTTGGGGGAGGGTGCCTGCGTCTCATGAGTTTTTTTTCCCCGTAGGTTTTTGGTCATGCCCAGGATTTGGAAAACGGCCCTCTCAAGTCACAAGGAATGTCGCACCATCAGAAATCTTGGAAAGGCCTTTAAAGAAGACAGGAACAAAATCCAGTATTTCCCTGAAGGCTTGGGTTCAGTTGTTTTGTCAAAACAAAGGTGGGAGGGGAGAATTTGACGGAATACTAAAATGGAGTTTGCAGTTGCCTTTAGCCTGGAACGGGCTCCGTGGTCCCGGTCCAGCTGGTTAAGCATATTTTCAGCTCACAGAGTCTTTAGGACCAACTAGAGGCACTAGAGTTCCATCATCAGATCTCCTGTTTCATTACATTTCTGTGAAGACCTCCCACAATGCCCTGGTCCCAATCTCATTTCAGTCCTCGTACCTAGTGTGGCTGTTATTTATAGAAATTTAAAGGTGGGGTCAGAGCAATTTGCTCACAGCTCTTCTGGTTATGAAGTTAATATGTTGAATTTGTAACCGGAATCCTAAACTAATAGCTGATACTATATAATGGAGAAAAGCCCAAGCAGAGAGTATTGCCTCATTCCTGTTCAGAGCTCCGTCAGTTATTCGAGTCCTACTTTGAAGGCATTTCTGCATTGGGCTTGGCATGAAACCCGCATGGAAATCAACTCATTCTTAATTTTATTTATTTATGTCATTTATAGTCCACTTTTCTCACTGAGACTCAAGGCGGATCACACAGTATGAGATTAGTACAATCAGTATCAAGGACATTTCCATAAACAATGCCATAGGGTAAATAGATACAAGTTTAAAAGACATAGTATTAGCAAGAATCCAATACTGAAGCAGAACATAATCAATTCTAGGACTAACATTAGCATGGAGCACAGGTGGTACACAGGACTACATCTTTAAAGCAACAGATAATACGTAAGGCAATATAGAGATGAAGTCTATGGTCCCTCACTCATTAGCGAAGCATCTGAGACCCTATCCCTACAATACAGCCCTCCCGTTTGAGTAAGCCCAGCCCGTAATGTGGGACGATTTGGTATTTCACTCTCTTGTCTTTGATTTTAAAGCAGCAAAAGTCTGGACTCTTGATGCAGGTGAGGCTTTGTGGAAGGCTTTTGTAGCCCGTGAAGTTCATATTTACTAGACAGTAGAGGGCTCTCAATTCAGTTTATTCGATTCCTAGCACGCCTTTCCCACAAATGGGCTCAGGGTGGGTTACATCCAAGTATAAATACAATTAAACCACATAAAATCATAACAATCATAAAATACAATTTAAATTTACAGTTTTATGATTTCCAAGATTAAGCAAGTGCACTAAATAAGCCAAGCATTTATTTCTTTGCCACTCAGTGCCTGTGTCCTGCTCTAGGCAAATATTAGAGAACTAGGACTAATTCAGATTGCAGGTGGTGGATTTACAAGATTAACACACACACACACACACACACCCATATTCTGACACATGGAAAACAAGCATGTCAGAAGGGTAAGCTCACCAGATTCCAGAATGATGCCCACTCCACCCCCATGGCTTGGTCTGTTTTTTGCCCTGCCCTCCCACAACATAAAGCCCTCCATGGGCCCACATCTGAGTAAAACGTGCACAGGTGTCACTGGAAGTGCTTTTTGGGCTTTTCCCCTGATAAGTGTGCAAGATGGGAGCTTCTGGGTTGGTGTGATTGTGTATATTCATTGTATATAGACTAAATCTCATTAATGCAACTATGTTCACAGTGTAAATTGTAACATTCCTTGCACCAATAATAATAATTGATTTATATACCACCCTTCAGGACCACTCAGTGCCCGCTCAGAGTGGTTTACAAAGTATGTTGTTATGATCCCCACAACAAACACACTGTGAGGTGGGTGGGGCTGAGAGAGTTCCAGAGAGCTGTGACTAGCCCAAGGTCACCCAGCTGGCTTCAAGTGGACAAGTGGGGAATCAAACCTGGCTCTCCAGATTAGAGTCCCGCGCTCTTAACCACTACACCAAACTGGCTCTCAACCAAGCAAGCATCACAGCTTCAAGTCTCCTTTCTGAACACTTGTACACAGAAGACTCAAGCAGGTTAATTAATGGATTGCACCAAATTTCCTGTCTCAGAAATTCGGCATCTTTAAGAGAATACTTGGGCCCCAATGAACTTGTTGCATTTACACAAAAGCTGCAACTCAAGACTGCAGCCAGCTCTCCTTGCTTGGTGGGACTGCCATATTTCCGGGTGGGCTGTTGAAGACTACATCCTTTCTTGGAAAGAAGCAGAGATGGACAGGTTACTAGCAATCCAAAACATGCCACGTAATAAATTTTTAGCTGTTCATACAGCTAAATTTCCCCCCTTATCCCCAAGACAAGACTGTGTGGAAGAAGGCTGGACTTGCAGTCTTCTTGGGCCAATAATAGTGCCCATTCCAAGGAATCTGGGTGGCCTGCAAAAATTCCAAGGTTGGAGAGGAAAGATTGGAACAGAGGGACCCCGAGGGTGAAGGATGCATTGGTGCAACTAGACCCTTGTGCTTTAGAGCAGTGATACCGACACAGCAAATTGGGAGCCCCAAGTTGCTCTTCGACATACCACCTGTACCTTTCCTGAGCACCATTCCCTAATGTGGCACCTACCCCATATCTCAAGAAAGCAGGCAAGACCCTTGCCAGGTGGAGCTTGAAAACCGCATGTGTTACACAGGAGCAGCCAGGCATGCACCGCAACTCAATTAGTATTGGGAGCCAGGCAGAGCAAGCAGGAGATCAGCAGGGAGAATACCTCTGTCAATCTTGTGCCTCTTGGCTGCTTTGAAGACATTAGACCCCCACTGCTCTCTGGGACTGTTCAGATAATCTGGTTGGTGCCCCTCCCTTGATTTGTCTCTTTTTGCCTTGTAGGATAGAGAGCAATGTGGGGAGGTGCCTTAATCACTTCTGGGGTGTTAGATGGGACCCTATAGCATAAGAGTCATCTTTCCCAGAATTCTGGGAACCAACTTAAGGCCCTTGTGCCTTTTCTATAATGTGGCTCTGTCTGCTGTATGTTACCCTATTTTCTGTTTCATATTGCTAGTTAACTAACAGGAGTGCATGTTACAGCCCGGGATAGAATCCCCCACATTGAAGCTTTTAGAAAACAGCAAGAGTCTGGTAGCACCTCTAAGACTAAATTGTGGTAGCGTATGAGCTTCTGTGAGCTCATGTATCTGAAGAAATGAGCCGTGGCTCACAAAAGCTCATACCCTCTCACAAATTTTGTTAGTCTTATAGGTGCTCCTGGACTCTTGCTCTTTTCTACTGCTACAGACAGACTAACACGGTTACCCATCTTGATCTATCTCCGTGGAAGCTTTTAGTCCAGCTCTGAAGCTCTTTGGCCCGTTGAACTACATCTTCAGTCGGCAGGGTAATGCTTCTAAAAATGTTATGCAGTACCACCAAAAGCCATCAAGAGCAGCAGAGAGTGCCCCATCTGGGTCTCTGCCTTCAGCAAGCAGCAGCCCCTAGTTGCTCCCCAGAACTTCTAGCACCTCTAAATTTAAACAAAGGCGAGACAGGACAACTGAAAGCTGCTCCCAGCCTTGGGTAAGAAAGATCACCCTGGTCCCCAAAACTCTTGTGCATGCATCCAGGATTCGGGATGCATGCACATGAGGTGTGCTGTCTCTGTCCGTGATTTCATCAGATCCCATCCTCTCCCTACCAGCAATTCTTCTCTCTACCAGCCTCTCTTCACTTGCAACTTCCTGCTGGTTCCCTTGAAGTGCCAAAGGACAACTCTGTTTCTTTCCCCCACCAAATAAGGCCTGCAGGCATTGGATCCTAGAGGAGAGCATAGAGAAAGCAAGGAAAGGGCCTTGCAGCGCTCTCTGGCTCTTATCTACTTGTATTGGGCCACTGGCAGGCTCCAGGCTTTGCATGAATTTTGCTGTCCTCTGGATCAGTGAAAATGGTTGTCTGATGGGGAACCTCTAGGCTTTGGGGCTTTGGGGTTTCTGTAGATGGGCAGGGTTCATTCTCTGTTACTGCAAATTCTTGCACCCATGCTCAGGGTCACAGACATGACCCAAGATTTCTAGTCTCTCTACAGATCACTGCACTTCAAAGATCCTTGATGTTTTCCAGCACATTGTCTTTTGTCATAACTTAGATTTTCTTCCGAAATGGAATTTGAAGTGTCACTCTCCTGTATGACGGCCATTTTATGATACCTCATTTCCAGTGTACAGCATGAGACGGGAAGCTATGTCTCTATTCAGTGCAGGTGAATGCATTGTCTTGAGCTTCGCTATCAATTGGAATTCAGCATTTTCTCTCTCCCTATGAAATTCCTCTGCAGGATAACGGGGGGGGGGGGGACATTTTAACCTTCCAGGACATTTAGTTGCTGACCTAAAAGTAGCAATTACCAATGCAGATTGCTTCACACCCACCACCCCTCTGCATACCACACCCTATCCAATCATGCCTGCTATTGTCATTCACCAGCTATTGCCATTCTGCATCTGAAATCACTCCACTCTTCAAGATAAGGACAGATGGACTCGCATTCTAGCTGTATCGGAAGAAGTGAGCTGTAGCTCATAAAAGCTCATAACCTACCACAAATTGTGTTAGTATTATAGGTGCTACTGGACTCTTGCTCTTTTCTATCACTGGGTACTGTCTGTTGATATAGTTATGCTGCTACTGGGTAGTGTCCTCATTAAATACATCATGTTTAATTACTTATGATGTATTTCATCTCTGGATTTGGATTTATGCTTGTTTTCAAATGTCACATCCTATTCTTCATTGAGTGTCTTAGCTGTTGAAAGGAAAAGTACAGCAGGAAAAGAAAAAATGAAGACGAGAAAATAATGGAATGAGAAAAGAGGAGAGAAAAAAATTCAATCTATTTTTCAACCAGTGATATTCTCCCCGAGGGGAGGTGCACCGTTCCTGGAGGTACTGCAATACCAGGTCGATGCGTGGAGTGGACGGAGCAAGCCCCTATTCCATCTCCCAGTTCCAAAAATCCATTTAATATATAGTCCTCAGATAGAGGACGTATCAGATATTAAACTGATAAGAACAGATACTACACTTGATCTTAGCCAAAAGGCCGAGAAGCGATAAAGAAATGCTCCAGAAACTAACATTTCGTACCATCTGAATTTGCTTCAAGGGCTCTGAGAGCAACGCAACAGCCTGAGGTTCCCAACCCCTCAGCCAGGACACCTGGGGGCACAAGACCGCCCATGACATTCTGAAATTGCTACTCTTTCGACCTTTCAGATAATCAGCCTCCAGCCAGATAGTTTGATGACATAATTTGTAGATTTCCTTCACTTTGTCAGTTTCACGAGTCTGATTGCCAGGTCTGGGACAGACACTGGCTGGTAATCTGCATACTCCCGCCTCCTTTCCCATGATGCCCCGTGGTTCCGTTAATCTTTTAGCTTCACGGCTGATGCCCAGACATTTCCCTTCATGCATTCTTCTATCCTGCTTTCCAGCTCCTAGAACAATCTCTGGAAGGAGGGGAACATTCCAGGCTATCAGGAAGGATTAGAGAGAAAAGGCAAAAGAGAAAGAGCATCATGAGTTAGCATATTCATACTTTTCGTAATGAATGAGATATGTTCTGTGGTTGAAGACACATCAAACCACCTCCTCCCGCTCCAGACTCTTATTGTCCTCCTCTTCCTTTCATTTCCTCCTTGCTTTCTTTTGCACTGGCCGTGGATTGCTTTCCACAATCAAAATCTGATGCTTCTGAACTCATCTTCAGGACTACAGCAGTCACCGATTTTCCAACAAAGAATCAAAATGACCGTTTTTTAAAAGCTGATCAACGAGGTAAAGTAAAATTGCCAGCAATGTTCCCTAGGAAACAGTAGCCCATAATCAATCCCTCCAGGGTACCTGGATCCAGCCCTAGCTGAAAGCACCCCCCTCCCACTTACAACTGCCACCAGAGGGACCAGAGGCTGTCAGGACTGGGCTTAGCTGCTAAAACAGGAACAGCCCAGGAAGAAGTGGGCCAATTTCACGCTGGTTGTAAAATTAAATTGTAGAAAGGATAGATCTTGCAGTTTATTGAGGTAGATTCCATTCACAATGTTTACTTGTAGAAGAGAGGAAAGAATTCTAGTCTGGAGTGAACTTGCCGTATTTGGCATGGCCCACTAATTCGGCATCACGCTTGCAAGCTGGTATATGGATTAGGCTCCATGGCAGCAACTCTGGAAATGTGTGTTCTCACCCCCTTTGGAAGACCATGAGGCAAGAGAGAGAAACTCTCACAATGGAGAGAGGAGGAGTCAGGAAGTGTTCCCAACTTAGACAAAGAGAAGCAACTTGCTAATCAGGAAAATGACACATACAGAGACATCCAGTGCCCCTCAATGTCCAGGGCATGCTGAGTTGCCTATTCCAACAAGGGGTCATGGAAAAGCCTACGTCTCTGGGTCAGCACTGCTGGCTGGACCCCAGTCAATCAACCTCAGGAGCAGCTGCCTGCGGTGCTTGGCCTCAACTAGATCCTGGTCACCTGCACTCTCCAGAGCACTAAAGATATGACTAAAAACTGGGTTGAAATAGTTTGGTTGTTAAGGTTCTATATAGAGATTTCCAAGAAAATAGGAAATAACTGTATTACAGATAACATTTGGTGCAGTAGTTAAGAGCGCAGGACTCTAATTGTGAGAGCTAGGTTTGATTCCCCACTCCTCCACTTGAAGCCAGCTGGGTGACCTTGGGCTAGTCACGGCTCTCTGGAGCTCTCTCAGCCCCACCCACTTCACAGGGTGTTTTGTTGTGGGGATAATAATAGCATACTTTGTAAACCGCTCTGAGTGGGCATTAAGTTGTCCTGAAGGGCGGTATATAAATCGAATGTTGTTATCATCATCATCATCATTATTTTGCAAGGTACCATTAATACCAAGTAAGTGAAAAACCAGCCCTTCCAACCCATTTCTGAAAACCAATGCAAAAAAACCAGGATCAACTGGTGTGAAATTCAAACACAGCACAATTCAAAAAGAGCTGGAAAACGAAGACCTCTAAGTTGATGTCTAGCTTGGAGCCAGATTAGACGTTTCCAACCAGAGCTGGTGTTGAGATAGGCCCTGTATATTTGTCCAAGTATTTCTGTACTTGCACAACATGGAATGTGAAGCCAATAGAAAAACTGGAATCTCATGTCAGGAGCAAGGACCTCTGGGAAAAGACTGAGGACCAGAGAGCCAGCTAAGAAGGGAAAGGGTTAGAACTGTTGCATGACACACCTACAGCAGAACATTCAAACACCTGTTCTGAAGTGTCTCCTGTAAATAACAGGAATTCCTTTAACTGTTGACAGGTGGGGAGTTATTACAATGACAAGCTGAAAGCACCATTTCCCAGGACAAGCTGTGACATTAATTTGCTCGAAAGATGCAGAGGAGTTAGTCGTGTTAGTCTGTGGTAGCAAAATCAAAAAGAGTCCAGTAGCACCTTTAAGACTAACCAATTTTATTGTAGCATAAGCTTTTGAGAATCAAGTTCTCTTCGTCAGATGCCTGATACAGAGACTCTGTATCAGGTATCTGACAAAGAGAACTTGATTCTCGAAAGCTTATGCTACAATAAAATTGGTTAGTCTTAAAGGTGCTACTGGACTCTTTTTGATTTTGCTCGAAAGAGTTTATCGTGGTCCAATCAGAAGAGAAGGATCCGCCTAGAATTGAGAGTCTGGGCCCTTCCTGGCTATTGGTAAACGGGCAAATGTGGACGAATCTGAATAGGGTGCCCAAATCTGCATAAAAGGACAATTACTTTATGTATTGAGCCACGTCCCTCTTAAGACCAAATCTCAGGGCCGGATCGAGGGGGGGTGGGGGGGGTAGTCTGCCCCCGGCGCTGCCAAGGAGGGGGCGCTGGGCACAGCTGCCAGCCACTGGGAGTGTGCGGGTGGCCTCCCAGCCCCCCGCGCTGCCTTTTGCCTGCCCCGCAGGACGGGGTGGCTGGCTTGCCGCTTCTGAGCCCAGACCCACTGCCTCCACCAACTTGCGGTGTGCAGGGGCACTCGGCTTGCCGCACGGGCGGTCCAGAGGGGATACAGGTCCAGGTTCAGGGCCCAACCAGCCTAGAAGCTGCTTGCGCGCCCTGGGCACAGATCATCCATTACGCATGCCTTGATTCCCCCTGCACTCCAAGGAAACTACGATCCCCAGCAGCTGCAGGCTTCTGAGCAGGGAGAAGAGGCGAGGGAGTGGGAAATTCAAACATCAGATCCGAAGCAGCATAGAAGGACGCGGATCCATTGGCCACCTCTTGGTTAACCTGTGATGGGGGGATGGATGAAAGAGAGACGCGCAGAAGTGGCCGAAGGGGTTGGCTGTGGGTGGGGGACAGAGAGAAGTTCTGGGGATGATGTCCCCTCCTCCTGAATGCGTTCAGATGCGCCATAGTTCTTACCGTCCTCAAAAGACATATTTATTTAAATAGAAATTTTCTCTGGTTGATCTCAAACGCTGCTTTGCTGTGTCAGAACCTACATATAAAAGGGGGAAAGGGTTGTGAAACAAAGGGCTCTAAAGCACGTTATCGTACATGTCTGAAAGTAACCTAAATGTGAGCACCTTCTAGAAATTCTAGTTCTTTGGCTAGCTTCCCCCAGAAACACAGCTGGGGAGAGTGAAACTTCCAAAACAATACATGCTGAAGTTCCAGTCTGGGGAAGATCCTCAGCATCTGCCTAAAATTAGCCTGCCCTGACCTGGATAGCGCAAGCAAGCCGGATCTTGCCAGATATTGGAAGCTAAGTAGGGTGGATCTTGGTTAGTAATTGGATGGGAGACCTCCAAAAAAGACCGGGGTCACAGAGCCAAGCAATGGCAAATCACCTCTATTAATCTTTTGCTTTGAAAACCCCACCAGGGGTCACCATAAGTCAGCTATAACTTGATGTGCCGCTCCACAAAATTAGTCTACTTTCCCTCTGGGATATGATTCCTCTGGGATATGGTTGCCAACTGCCAGGTGGGGCCCAGTGATCTCCTGAAATTAGAACGGATTACAGAGACCAGTTCTCCTGGAGAAAATGACTGCTTCGGAAGGAAGACTCTAGGGCTGAGCTCCCTCCCCCCACCAAACCACACCCTCCACAGGCTCTGCCCAAATCTCCAGGAATTTTCCACTTAGAGTTGGCAACCCAGACCCTAACTGAAAAGAGCTGCCGGCATAACATTTTTCTCTTTCATTCCCCCTTTCCCATCTCGCACCTTCAGCTGTCCATGGATCCACATTGACTATTAGGTGCTCTGCACACACAAGGAACAGGAATAAAGGGAATTAGTGGTTGACAGATAGGGACAGATAGTCTTGAAACCTGGAAACTTTGGTGCTGAAAGCTAGACAGGCATAAGACTCTTGTCAGGTATGGTTAAAAACTAGGTTATTTAGCACTCTGAAAATAGTGCCTTGGCCAATTTGGCCCTCTGCTACCTTTGTAATTCTTTGGTGAGCTTAGCACAGCTGACACACTGTACAATCTGCTGAGGCCTGAGGCTTCATTCCTAGCTTCTGGCTAGGACTTAGTAGGGAAACTGGTGGCAGTTACCAAATTTTGGGGAAAGTGTTCTTCTGTGAAGGCCCCCTGACCCTGTAAACTTCTTGGTTCTTGACATGCAGTATTTATATGGATCTTTTGGTTAATGGGAATTGCACTGATCTAGAAACACTTTGACTCGCTTTCTTTAAAGCCGTAAACAACACTTTCACTTTCTTGTTACTTTAAATGGCTTTTAATTGGGGAGGACGCTGTTGGGTAAACTATCTTTTGGCTTAGTTCAGGCTGTCTTTCTAGCCAGGTAGGAAACCCTAAATTGAGCAGTTCCTGCTTGTCCTGTACTCTGCACACAGGCCAGACCTAGGCTTCTCTAGAGTAAGACTTCAGGCTGAGCTGGAGCACAAAACTTACATCTAGTGGACCGGATGATCCAGCAGGCCCTCAAACCTCAGGCTAAATAGAATTAGAGATAATCTGGCAGCTGAATTTGCAGGCAGGTGTTGAGGCTCCTGAGACTGAGCTTTGTCAGCTAGGATCCTGTGAGGAAGTACTACCCTTAACTCTCTGCGGGGAGGTGGCTTGTAGCCAGTCTGGCAGTTTGCCTCCTTTGTGCCACCTCAGGTTGGGCCTTCTGCGGCTTCCATTCCTGCAGAGAGGGAGAGGTCCTGAGGGGATACAGGTCCAGGTTCAGGGCCCGACCGGAGGCCTAGCAGCTACCTCACGGGCTGGTGACACAGTTTCTTTGGCAGACTTTGGCAGGGTGGCCTCTGGTGCTGCTGGTTCATCCTCAACAGGCGCCTCTGCAGTGCTGGGCCCTCCCTGGACCTCAGCCACCAAACTGGGTTCCTCAGGCTCCTCCCCTGAGGACTCTAGAGTCAGAGCCAAGCTACAAGTGACACCTGACACAGTTTGGACACTTGTCAGCTTCCCTCAAGTTTTGATGGGAAATGTAGGCATCCTGGTCTTGCAGCTGTAATGGAGCGCCAAGCTGTAAAACCAGGATGCCTACATTTCCCATCAAAACTTGAGGGAAGCTGACAAGTGTCCAGCCTGGGTCAGGCGTCACTTGTAGTTTGGCTCTCAGACTCACTGAGCTGGTCAGAGCAGGTCATGACACTGCTTGAAAAAGAACAAGTGATAGAGAAGGAGAGGCTTTTTTCCTACTTTTTGAGTGTCTCTGGGTCCAGGTTCAAGAGCTGATTCACACACGACACATATCTAAGATATAAGTGTACAGACCACACACAGTAACTGTCTTTGCTTGAACGTTTTTAATGATCCCCTCCTCCCCACAATAATTCCACCATTAACAAAACCAAGGACTTATTAGGACTGACAATTTTTCAGATCCAAAGTTTTTACGGATTGTTCATATTTTGGAATCTTTGCTCACAGTAAGTCAGGAAGTTATAAAAGAACTGTGTTCATATTTCTTGATAAAAAAGAACATTAAAGGTCACACAAACAATGAACTACAAATGATGCATTTTCTCTCGGATGGCCTGGAGTTACATTTTTTTTAGTTGATATAATGCAGGACAAATCTAAGCACAAATTTACAATATAACAGGACAAGGAAAATCAATCAGAGAAATTTCCCAGCAGCCCTTGCAAACAGCATCAGCTCAAAACTTTACATGACCAGTCTAATCTATAGGTCTTCTCATTTTCACATGTTAACAACAACAACATTCAATTTATATACTGCCCTTCAGGACAACTTAACAACCACTCAGAGCAGTTTTTAAAGTGTGTTATTATTATCCCCACAACAATCGCCCTATGAGGTGGGTGGGGCTGGGGTTGCCAGGTCTAGGTTGGGAAATTCCTGGATATTTGGGGGTGCAGTGCGGAGGGCAATCTAAACTCCCCTCTGTCTGGAGATCAGGGGGCGGGGCCACCGGCCATGTGACCATATTTAAGAGGTGCCGGAACTCTGTTCCACCAAGTTCCCACTGAAAAAAACCCTGCTTAGGAGAAACATTAGAAGAAGGAAGAGACCATGACTTAAAAGAGTATAAAAGGGTTCAGAGCAATACAGTAAAACTCATGAGGAAATTTAAAAAGGTAAAGGTAGTCCCCTGTGCAAGCACCAAGTCATTACTGACCCATGGGGAAAGTCACATCACGACATTTTCTTGGCAGACTTTTTACGGGGTGGTTTGCCATTGCCTTCCCCAGTCATCTACACTTTACCCCAAGGAAACTGGGTACTCATTTTACCAACCTCGGAAGGATGGAAGGCTGAGTCAACCTTGAACGGGCTATTTGAACCAGGCTTCTGCCAGGATCGAACTCAGATTGTGAGCAGAGCTTGGGCTGCAGTACTGCAGCTTACCACTCTGCACCACAGGGCAAACCACCCCATAAAAAGTCTGCCAAGAAAACGTCGTGATGCGACGTCCCCCCATGGGTCAGTAATGACTCGGTGCTTGCACAGGGTCACCTATACCTTTAACCATGTCAGAGTGATCCACTGGGAATGGATACATGTGGGACGCTAACCACAGTCATAAGAGATGATTCACATGTTACAAAATTGTGTTTTGGAGTCCCATGCCTCCAAGGCCTATCGGTACATGTTGCCCATCAATACATGCAGGTTTTCCCAACACAGCATAAGCTCTCTAGGCCTATTTCAGGTCAGGAAACTGATAAGGGGCGAAGCTTATGCCACATTCTTAATTCAAATTGGGCCCACATTTATTTTTTATTTTATTTTACTTTGTTTATACCCACCTTTCCCCCCAATAAGGACCCATTCTCCTCTATTTTTCATCACAACACCCCTGTGAGGTAGGTTACGCTGGCCCCAGGTCACTCAGCAAGCTTCCATTGTGGAGCAGGGAACTAAACCTGGGTCTCCCAGATCCTAGTCTGACACTCTAGCCACCACACCACACTGAAGCACACTGGAACACACTCACATGTACCTGGAACACATGTGGATTGGCCCTTATGTGCATCCATGAAGCTATTCTTAGAGAAAGAGGACTGAGAAGTACAGTGCCATCCTTAGCACCCAGGGCTCATTTTGAGGGGGAACGTGCAGGAACACAGTTCCAGCAGTTCCCCAAAGAGGTCACATGTCAGGTGGCCCCTCCCACCTGACTCTTGGCCATTTTGGGCCTGTTTCAGCCTGGGTTGGGGCTGAAACTGCCCAAATCGGGCCTCTGACGGGTGGTGGATCACTCTCCCACTCAGCAGCGGCCCGATCCTGACCATTTCGGGCCCCTTTTTGGCCATTTTCAGCCCCTTTTGCCATTTGGGGCCCAATTTCAGCCCTGAATATCCAGGATTGTGTCCAAAACAGCCAGGATAAGTGATGTCGGGGGGACGTGGCATATGCAAATCAGTTATGCCAATGACACACTTCCGGTGAGGTCAAGGGGCGTGGCATATGCTAATAGGTTTTGCTAATGAGTTCCTCCCGCTCTTTTTCTATGAAATGACCCCGTTAGCAGCCATTGGCTTCAGTGGACTTAGAAGAGTATAACTTTGCTTAGTGTGGCACTGTGTGCCTCTAGATCTTTTGCTCCATCAATGCAAAGAACTATCGGTTAAAAGATTGCAATCATAAGACAGATATTGTAGAATGTCAGGGGAGGGATGAGGTACGAATCTGCCCAAACCTCCGGTTCAGTATCCATCTAAAGGGTCTCTTTGCTTCTTGATGTAGGTGTCACTCATATTCCCCAAACTTTGTGTACCACAGCTATGGCCACATTGCTTATGGTCGCTATTGCACTTGTTTTCACAATATTAGCAACCTGCAGCAAAAAAGAAATAGGGTTTTTATTGTGGATGTGCATTTATTTCCACATTCATGAGAAAAGGACACACACACCCCTCCCCAAAAGGCCTGATCTGTTACGTTGATTAACAAAAACAGATGGGAATAAACCGCAAAAGAAAGGTAGGTCATTATTTCTCTGCACTTGGCTTTTAATGGGCATATATTTTGTCTATAAAACTGTGACCCTTTCTCTTGTCCATTCGAAATGTGACGCTGAGGGTCCTTTGCGTGACAGATTACCATTGCTGAAAATGCTCCTGTTGGATGGAAAACACAGCTGCAATTACATTTTGCTGCAATTTAGATGTTGAAATTTCATCTAAATTTCAACATCTAAATTCAGTTTAGATGTTGCGAAAGAAAGTCCCCCAATTCTGAAATTGTCCAGTTCAGCTGTAAAAGCTTTGTTATCCAGCACTCATGGAGAATTATTAAAATGTGCTGGTTAACAGAGCTGATGGTGGCAGACTATCTCATTCCTGTTGGCCTTGCAATAGAGAGGGGATTGGGTTGGCAAACACCCTGGGGGGTTGTCCTCCTCTCTTTCCTGGACGTTGCCTTTAAGCTGCAGGCTCTGGGATAGGGTGGGACAATCTTGCCAGGCGACCCACACTCCTGGCTCGCCTTGGGCTGGCTCAGATGCTGAGATCAGGAGAGGCAACAGAGAAGGTAGAGGGTAAGGCATCCTACAGAGGAGCTGCAATATCACGCCTGCATGGAGCAATGCCATGCTATCCCTCCACGACAGAGTTAAAGGATGGAGACTTGAACACTGGCTTCAGTCCAGATAGCAGAGAAGGATGGACCCTTTCAGTGATGTATTTGGAACGTCCAGGTGGAAATCCTGCAGAAATACAATTGATCTCCAGACTACAGAGATCAGTTGCTCTGGAGCAAATGGCTGCTTTGGAGGGTAGACCTTAGTGAGATCTCTCCCCTCTCCAAACACTGCCCTCCCTAGACTCCACCCCCAAACCTCCAGGTAGGGCCGGCACGTCCATTGAGGCAGGGCTGGCCCCTGTCTCGAGCGCTGAGGGGCTGAAGGGGGCGCCGGGGCAGGGGTGTGCGCCACAGAGCTGGCATGTCTGGCCCACAGCTGCTGCAGCCTGCCAGCCCTCCTGCCCTGCGCCGCTGCCATTGCCGCTGCCGCCAACAAACGCCCCTGGCCGGGCGTAGCAGCTGCGGGCCAGGCGTGGCAGGCATCCGGGGCGGTGTGCGGAACCTCCCCAGCCACCCACTCGACTAGGAACGTGGGCAGCCTCCGCACGCCATCCCAGCCGCCCACTGGCCAATGGGGCCGGCTTGCTGCGTGATGACATCACACACAGTGATGTCATCACGCAGTCCAAGGGGGGGGCACATAGGGGCAGCCTCGGGCACCAGAAACCCTGGCACCGCCCCTGCCTCCAGGAATTTCTTAACCCAGACTTGGCAACCCTAGCATCTGGACAGCAAAAGCGGCAATGGAGAAGGTAGCCCAAAGAAGATCTTGGATTCTCCTCCTCTCTTTCCCAGACCTCTCTTTTAAAAACGCAGATTTTGCTGATGTGGGGCAATCTTTCCTGGAAAGCCGCTCTCATGGTAGTTTGGTGTAGTGGTTTGGTGTAGTAGTGGTTAAGAACAGATGGACTCTAATCTGGAGAGCCAAGTTTCCTCCGCTTAAAGCCAGCTGGGTGACCTTGGGTCAGTCACAGCTCTCTCAGAGCTCTCTCAGCCCTACACACCTCACAGGGTGATTGTCGTGAGGATAATAACAACACACTTTGTAAATAGCTCTGAGTGGGCATTAAGTTGTCCTGAAGGGCAGTATATAAATTGAATGTTGTTATGTTGTGTTGTTGTATGTCTCAGGCTGGCTCAGCTGCTGTATCAGGTATGTCCCATAGTGTCTTACAGTGCTCTGGATTTGCAGCCATAAGCTGCAATGCTGTTAAAAGGCCCAGCTCATCACTTGCCCTAATCAGGAGCTCTGACCGCAAGTGTGGGAGTAGATTTGTGGTGGTGAGCCTCCCTCCCTCCTCCATATAGTGACTGGTAAGTGGAGGGATGGGTCTTCTGCTCCTGAACGTATTGCTAGCCACAACAGATGGCAAGTAATAAAAATAAAATTAAAAGCTAGTTTTTACTATAGAGTTTCCAGCAATTCCTAGAGCTACCATTTGTCACTTCCTGGTTGTACCCAGAAGTGACGCAGAGATGTTACTGTCATTGCACTTCCCATGTCCCTGCCCCAAGCCCTTCTGCTACTTGTTGCCAAGCTTAGCCTGCTAGTGGTTGGCAGGTGCCTGCTAGTGGCAGGTAAACTCCTGGTGGTTTGCTCCTCTGCTCACCGATCACTGGCGATCAGCGGAAGGAGACAGGCTGTCCAGTAATTTCCCACCACTAGCAGGCAGCCTGGGCAAATGGCCGTGTACATTCCCTGCCCTATGACATCACTTCTGCAAGTGATGTCATTACACAGAGATCGTACATGCATGCACTTGGCACCAGAGCTGATTCCTTAAAAATCAGCCCCCTAAGCAATGCACCCTGCATGACTACACAACTTCCAGAAGTGACATCATTGTGTGTGGGGCTGGGAGCATACATGTACAAGGATCAGCTCAATAAGTACCTGGCCCTCCTGTCAATTGCCAGGGAGATAATGCGCTGCGACATCACAGAGCCCTAGTAATCAATGGAAAATCTATAATTTCTGGAGCTTCACAGAGCAGCATGATGTCACTTCTGGGTTTTCCCACAAAAGACGTTGTGGTACACAGGATGCCACCCCCTCATGTCCACCCTCCCCCCCAAGCTTCCACCAATTGCCAAGCCTTTCCTGGCAACACTACTAGACGTACATAAAGAGGGTCTACTTACCTGATCACTGACAGGAACTCCATAACGTAGATCAGTGACAAAATGCTCGCAGTTCTGGCTGAACACATTGTACTCTATCACCTCCCCCACCTCTGCGATTGCCCTGAGTATGATCTCATCTACAGGGAATGGCTTGTATTTGGTGTTGTACTTGTTGTTGACTAGATACTTATCATTTCCCACCACTTTCCAGAGAGGCTCCTTTGTTACCACTGCTTGGTTAGTCATGACAGAGAAAATACCAGAGATGCTAGCTCCTGCAACTTCACCTGGAGAGGGGGAAGGGAACATGAGCAAATTGGATATAAATAGGCTGAATTTCATCAGTAAACTCATCTATACATTTTGTCCTTCCTCCAATGAGCTCCAGGAGGGACTGCATAATTCTCTACTGCCCCATTTTAACCTGTGAGATGTTTGGCTGAGAGAGAGAGAACTGGTCCCAAGGTCATCTCAGAGGCTTCATGGCTGAATCAGGATATGGACCTGGAATATTTGAAAGAAGCTATGGTGGTTTTTTGGGACGTTATGATGGGAGTTAAGGAGTAGTGGAATAGTAGGGACTTGCTTAGGGACTCATAAATTAAGGGGCTTGCTTAGGGAGCAAAATTCCAAGACTGCCTGTCTCTTCTATATATCTGAAAGCGAGAGAAAGGACTACCAATATTTCTGGAGGAGACACAGGGAGGTGACGGTAATACATTAGGTGGCTAACACCTCTTGTATCCCAGAGCACATGATTAATCTCCTTCTGATCTCCATAGCCATCCCCCCTTCAGACATTCCTTCTTCTTACTCCTCTCATACCAAGGATACCCCTCTGAGGTTGGGGATGGGTAGGGCTTTCAGTATAGGAAGATTTGATAATTAGGAATATAGAGTGCTGGGTCTGTGACAAAGATTCTTCCTGATATTCAGCTAAACATCAGGAAAGAACTTCCTGACAGAGCGGTTCCACAGTGGAACAGGCTTCCTTGGGAGGTGGTGGGTTCTCCTTCCTTGGAGGTATTTAAGAAGAGACTAGATGGCCACCTGACAGCACTGCTGATTCTGTGACTCAGATTGGGAGAGAGAGCCCACCAAACAGAAAAGAAAATGCCGTGACTAACTTACTAATGCGATTTAAAGATGCAGCATAACAAAATACCAAAAGTCATACAATTATGAGATACAGTATAATCCAGCTGTTTTTTCAAAATGTTCCATGTAGAAGTTTGCTATAACTGGGCTGAGTGGGCTCCCCATGGCCACCCCATCCATCTGTTCATGGAATTCGTTGTCCCATTGGAAGTAACTGGTTGTCAGACAAATACATAAAGATTCAGTCCCACTCCGACCCATTGTGAGTGCCATTGGTTCACCGACATATGAATTAGCTAGACATCTGGCAGATCTCCTGCAGGACCACATCGGGAAAACCTCGTCTTACATCAAAGATTCAGCAGATTTCATCAACAAAATCAGTTCTCTGAAACTCAATCCACAAGACATACTTGTCAGTTTTGATGTTGTATCCCTGTTTACCAAGGTTCCAGTAAAAGACACTATTTCACTGATTAATCAGATTTTCCCAGAGGATGTAACAGCCTTATTCCATCATTGTCTGACAACCAGTTACTTCCAATGGGACAACGAATTCTATGAACAGATGGATGGGGTGGCCATGGGGAGCCCACTCAGCCCAGTTATAGCAAACTTCTACATGGAACATTTTGAAAAAACAGCTCTAGAATCAGCACCCCACAAACCCAGTGTATGGTTCCGGTTTGTGGATGATACATTCATCATTTGGAGACATGGGGAGGAAGAATTGATGGAGTTTTTGAATCATCTCAACAACATCCACCTGAACATACAATTCACAATGGAGAAAGAAAGTGAGGGAAAACTCTCATTCCTGGATACCTTGGTCATCCGCAAAGCAAACTTTCAGTTAGGTCACAAGGTCTACAGGAAACCAACTCATACTGATCGGTACTTACACAAAAACTCCAATCACCACCCCCGACAGAAAAGAGGCATAATGAAAACATTAGTGGATCGTGCAAGACGGATATGTGAGCCGCGCTTTCTCAATGAGGAAATTAATCATCTAAACCACGCACTTCAGGCAAATGGCTACTCCAGAAATGAAATCCGAAGAGCAATCAAACCCAGGATGAATCAAACAACCAAGGAAAAACAGTCACCTACAGGAAAAGTGTTTTTGCCATATATCAAAGGAATTACTGATCAGATGGGAAAGCTTATGAAAAAGCACAACCTTCAAGCAGTATTCAGACCCACCCGAAAAATACAACAGATGCTACGATCAGCAAAAGACAGCAGAGACCCCCTCACCTCTGCAGGAGTATACCGTATACCCTGCAGCTGTGGACAAGTTTACATCGGGACCACAAAGCGTAGCATCCAGACAAGAATAAAAGAACATGAAAGACACTGCAGACTTGGACAGCCTGAAAAATCAGCAGTGGCTGAACATAGCCTAACTCAAACAGGGCACAGTATCTTATTCCAGGACACCAAAATACTGGACAACACTTCCAACTACTTTGTCAGACTGCACAGGGAAGCCATTGAAATTCACAAGCATAAGCAAAACTTCAACAGGAAAGAAGAAACCTTAAGAATGAACAGAGCATGGGCTCCAGTTCTGAAAAACACCAGGCCAACAAAACACTCCACACCCGACAATAGCCCTGCAGAGAAGATTAGCACATCAAGCACCAATCCATATGCAAAAGAACCTCCTCAGGATACAGTGAAGCCTCCCGCCATTAGCATTCCACACCCTGGGAAACTCTTACAGAATGACTCAGCTCAACCCCACCCCTCCTGAGTAGATACAAATGACCTACATCTTTTCCACACTGTGACACTGGGAGATCTCTGTCTTTTGGTGCTACACCTCTGAAGATGCCAGCCACAGCTGCTGGCGAAACGTCAGGAACTACAATGCCAAGACCACGGCAATACAGCCCGGAAAACCCCCAACAACCACTGTCATAAATATTGCTTTGGCCCTTGAGCAAGCGGCCATTGTGCATTGATACTGATATGTGAATGTTTTTAATTCATTATTCTTGGTAACTGCCAGGAAGAAGAGGTGATGGAAACAGAATATTCTCGCTAGCAAACCTGTTGCGGTTACTATTAATTTGTGAGCTACGTATGCATTAGATGTTGTAGATTTTCCAGGCTGCAGGGCCGTGGTCTTGGCATTGTAGTTCCTGACATACGCATTATTTACTGATGATGTATTTATTGTAGGAATATTTATGAAACCTTACTCTGGATTATACTGTATCTCATCATTGTATACGTCTTACTTAGAAGGTACGATCCCTTTAAGCTAACACCTGCACTTTGAAAAGAGGAGTTTATAAGCACTATTGCACTTTGAGCCCTTTATAGTGTATGAAGCTATTAGCTAGCTGCTAAAGACTTGTATACCTTCTATAAACTGATGGAATAATTGAGTTGTTGATTGTGATATAAAGAAGACTTTTGGTATTTTGTTATGCTGCATCTTTAAATCGCATTAGTAAGTTAGTCACGACATTTTCTTTTCTGTTGGGTGGGTTCTCTTTTCTGTGGCTCTCTCTTTGTTGGGAAGTAAGATTGGGAGAGAGATTTGCTGGTGCTGATTGCTACTTTTTCCTCCAGGCCAGACTGGCCACGTATCCTTTTTTGCCCTCCTCTGGGCATAGAGCAGGGGCCACTGGGAGAGTGGGGTGGAGGTAGTGAGAATTTCCTGCATTGTGCAGGGGATTGGACTAGATGACCCTTGGAACCCCTTCCAGCTCTATTTCTGTGATTCTGTGTTTTGACTGTATGGTGACATACATTTGCCTAATGTGAAGGCTGTGCACATCGCACGTTTTAGATAAGCTGATTGCTGGTGTGGGAGAGAAGTCAGCTGTCATGAATGCATACTGGAACCAATGACATTGAGAGATGCAGTAGCGTGGCCCTGGAGATAAAAATGAGGCTACTGGGCAAAAGGCTAAATCCACCTGGCACAGGCGCAGTCCTTCCGAGCCTCTGCAACCTCAGAAGGGCCCACACAGCAGATTGACACCGCCTTCCCCAGCCTTGATCGGGCCACGGAATCTTATAGCCAAGTTCAATATCATTTGCCAAGACTGTTATAACACGCACATGAGGTCTACATACCGGCTTGCTGTCTGGGGTGCCAGGACGCTTGAAGTTCTGACAGAATATGTGGTCTTTCACTGCCTTCCCCAGTTTTGCCCTTTTTTTTGCCTTGAAGTTGATATTATGCACAGGGCCCCACATGTATTTGGGGTCATATTTGTTGTTGCTTTGGTTCTTATCCTTCCTCACCACTTTCTGAAGAGGTTTTTTCTTGTCAGTCACATCTGACTGAAGACTGGAGATGCCAGCTCCTGCAACCTTACCTTGAGAAGAGGAGGGAAAACACACACCTCCGGGTCAATTGTTGGATCTAAATAGCAAATGACCTGGCAGACCTATGGCAGGTTGCAATAATTTTACAGATAAAAGAAATCAGTTTGCTTCCTTCATTTATAGAAAAGAAGAAAAACCCTGCAATAAACACTTAGTAGGGAATAAAAGTTTAACTTTAGCAACATTTAAAGAGCAATTAAAGAATTTCAATTTGTAATTGTGGATCTGTAAGTGTTTATATAGAGCCCCGTGGCGCAGAGTGGTAAGTGGCAGTACTGCAGCCCAAGCTCTGCTCACAAGTCACGACCTGAGTTCGATCCTGGCAGAAGCTGGGTTCAGGTAGCCAACTCAAGGTTGACTCAGCCTTCCATCCTTCTGAGGTTGGTAAAATGAGTACCCAGTTTCCTGAGGGTAAAGTGTAGATGACTGGGGAAGGCAATGACAAACCACCCCGTAAAAAGTCTGCCAAGAAAACGTCGTGATGCGACGTCCCCCCATGGATCAGTAATGACTTGGTGCTTGCTAGGGCTGCCAGACCCCCGGTGGGGGCGGGGGATCCCCCACCCTGCCACCCCCACCACCCCTACCTGGCCTGCGGGGGGCGCGCACCTTCCATGCGTGCCCCCCTGCGGTGCTGCGCGCCCCTGCGCACAGCAACTGCCAGGATCAGGCCTGTTTTGGCCTGGATTGGGGCCCCTGTGGAGTGCGGGAGCGTTCCTGCGCTCCACAGGGGCCCACAACGGGCCTGATCCGCACCAAAATGGGCGTGGATCGGGCCCATTTTGGCACAGATTGGGCCCGTTGTGGTCCCCTGCGGAGCGCAGGAACACACCCACGCTCCACAGGGGCCTAAAACGGGCCCAATCCGCGCTGAAACGGACCTGATCCGTGCCAAAATGGGCGCGGATCAGGCCCGTTTGGGCGTGGATCAGGCCTGTTTGGGCACGGATCCAGGCCCGTTTGGGCATGGATCAGGCCCGTTTGGGCGCGGATCAGGCCCGTTTGGGCGCGGATCGGGCCCGTTGTGGGCCCCTGCGGAGCGCAGGAATGCTCCTGTGCTCCACAGGGGCCCACAACGGGCCCGATCCGTGCCCAAACAGGCTGCGTGGTGACGTCACTTCCCAGCAGTGATGTCATCACGCTTGCAGGAGCGCGCGCATGTGCTCCATGCGCGCGCACCCCCCTCCAGGTAAGAGCCAGGTCTCTATCTCCCGCTGGGAGATCGAGGGGGCCTGGCAACCCTAGTGCTTGCACAGGGGACTACCTTTACCTTTAAGTGTGTATATAACGTGCAGGTGCAAAATATCAGTTAAATTCACAATGATCCACCATCAACATCCTATTACAATTCATAACATCCAGTAATAGATAACATCCGTTTCTGACTTCCGTTTCCAATAGAAAAGTTCCAGTCTAACAGTTAACAAGATAAGTCCATGTAAGGTACACATTTTCTTCTAGTGTGTT